>NC_141033.1:29075000-29675000 GCF_052040795.2 Danio rerio
CTGTTATTTCAACAATGTACATGCTGATATTATCAAGCATGACACTGACTTTGCAAAAATAACAATGTAATGATAATAATAAACAAAACAATTTCTTCAGAGTCCTAAACATTCACTATGTGATCAAGTCTATTAGTATGTAGTTAAAGCACACAATATATGCTGATCACTACATTTTTTGTCAGTACTGTACACCGCTAGTTAAAGGTTAAGATTTATGTGATTCAACGCAATTCTAAGTCACTTTACACAACAGAAAATTACATTGAATGAATGAATTAAAATGATTAAATGATTGAACAAACAAACAAACAAACTAATAGACAAATGATGTAATGATGCCACTTTTTTTGCCATAGTTTTTTTTTTTCAGTTCAGTTTTTTCCAGTGGACTTGACTATGTACTTTCGTTTTTTCCCAACCTTTCAGTAAAATGCAGCTATTGTGCACATAAGTACTGCAGGATTCTGGATAAAATGAGAATCACAACCTTCTTTTTTTTTTTTTTTTTAAATTAAGATAACAATATTCTCACTATTCTGCAAATGTAAAATAAAGGTTAACATGTGTAGGCTATCAGTATTGTTACTTCTCAAACATATGGCAAAACAACATTAATAATATTGGGCCTACGTGTAGGTCTACTGCTGGTTAAAATGCTAAATTATGTATAGACTTGGAATGGCAGGCTTGAACAGAGTTTAAATCTGTACTGGATGTTAATTCACAGCAAAGTGATGACATCAGAATACAATTTGTCATTATCAGATTCCCTCTTGCATTTTATTCAACATTATATAGGTTAGAGTAGTAATACTGACCCAGTATTTATTTTTATGCATAAAACCTAATGTTCGCTATGAAAGAAAAAAACATATCAAATGCTTGACGTAATAACTCTAAAATGCGACGTAATTGTTTAAATGATGTGCACACTTTCGGTTTCACTTTCACTGCCGAGTATGCTCTTGTCCTGGCTGACGTCAGTTTGCAACAAACTGAACAATATTTACAACTTTATTACTTAATATTCACAGCCTATGGTAAAGGTTCTGTTCCCTGTTCAATGGCAGGCAAGTGCGCTCATGTATGATTTGCGGCCACAAATATGTCATTACATTATGACAGAAATGACATTTTTGGGTGAATTATGCCTTATAAATATGTGTGCATGTTGCTGAGCAACGTATATAAAACAATGTATTGACTTGTGTGTCCGCCTGACAGCAAAAAGGTTGCTGGTTCAAGCCTCGACTGGGTCAGTTGGCATTTCTGTGTGGAGTTTCCATGTTCTCCCCATGTTCGCATGTTGCTCAAGTTTCCTCCACAAGTCCAAAGACACGTGGTATAGGTGAATTGGGTAAGCTAAGATGTTCGTAGTGTATGAATGTGAATGTGTATGAGTGTTTCTCAGTGATGGGTTGCGGCTGGAAGTGCATCCGATATGTAAAACATATGCTGGATAAGTTGGTGGTTCATTCCCCTGTGGCGAGCACAGATTAATAAAGGAACTAAAGCAAAAAAGAAAATTAATGAATGAATCGCAGAAAAGCTGAATTACGAACATGTGTAAGGTAGAATCGAGATAGTGATCTTTTCTCGATTAATCGTGCAGCCCTAGTGTACATGCATTTTTACATTGTTTTTATATTTAGAAAAAAAAATCTGTATGTAATTTATTTTTTATAATTATGTAATTACATTTAGAATTACGCTATTGCCCCATCCCTTGTGCATTAACCCATAGTTAAACCTACCCAGACTACCAAACCTGCTCCTAATCTTACCCGTATCCCACATCAATAACATTGTATTATAAATGATTTGTAATAAAATATGAACACAATAAATACATTGCATTTATCTTCTTATGTAAGTCTAAAACAGCCACCTAATATAAAATAGGACCTAAATACTTTAAAAAACAAAATCAAATTAAATAAACACACATCTCCTTTAGTTCTATATAATAAATTATCTTTTAACGAGTTGACATGTTCATGGCTGAGGTAAGATATCACATCATCGCAGGGAGGAGGAGAGAAATCCCATCATCTTCCTAGACAAACATTGTGTTAATCTTTGGTCATGTTAATTCTGCTCTCAGCCCCTCTTTTCATCATAATTTAACTGTGGCCGCTGACAGCAGGCATAATCAGATGTGGATGTAAACGAGTTGGTATTTATTAGGGCCGGTGCGGACGCTCGCCGAGACACAAGTGCCCACCCGTCCTTATCCCTATTGATGTACAACGCTGACAAGTAAATTAAATTTACCTTTGGAAATGGTTCTATTAGTATTTTTATTAGGTTAATTAAGCAAGCTCTGGGGACTCATTGAATGGGCGAGACTGGAGATTAATTCACTGTTCTCCTTGCGCTGGAGGACTGAGACGGTAATCCCCGCGCAGACGTCCTCCACATCCAAACCAAGCCACGCCACTTCATTAACGTGCCCTCGCCACTTCTTCACCTTGACTGCCAGCAATGGTCGCTTCTAATAGACCAGATATACGGGAACCAAAACATGATTCCATCATAACAGAGACCGCTTATAATAATACATAGATATTTACAATAGATGTCGCCTACGCTATTGTTTTCATTTAGAAGGAATGCGTCAATATGTTCTCCCTGTGTTCAAGTGGGTTTCCTCCGGGTGCTCTGGTTTCCTCCACAAGTCCAAAGACATGTGGTACTGGTCAACTGAGTATGTATGGATGTTTCCCAGTGATGGGTTGCGGCTGAAAGGGAATCCGCTCTGTCAAACATATGCTGGATAAGTTGGCGGTTCATTCCGCTGAGGCAACCCCAGATTATTAAAGGGACTAAGCAGAAAGAAAATGAATGAATGACTTTTACATCACTTTTCTACATCAATGGATAAGTGATCGCACAAGCAATGCCGACAAAGGCCGTGTGTTTGTGTGCATGGAAATATATTATCCTCCCTATCTGTTAAATTTGATCTAATCCGTGTTCTGAAACACACTCCCTAGACTGCCATCTCATTCTAACGTAGGGAGCGATTCGTTTGTGAATGAATCATTTACTTAGCCGACAATAATACAAGTTTCTAGCACCGAAACATCTTGTTGTCATATTTCATTTACATTGTTTGCTTATTTTATTCAACAAAACTAATAAGCCTAGTATTTCGTGCGAGTTGGTGCTACTTTGCCTCATGGTCAATGCAGTGAGAGACTGTATTATCATTAATACTTGTTAAGCAAAAATGTTTGTAACAAACAAAAACAGAAAGATAAAATGTTCTGCCTTTGTCCTTTGTTTTTTTTTGTTTTTTTTTTTGCTTGTTACTACACCCGCACACATCCCTAAAGTCCAGCATCTTAAGATTGGCTTTAGTCTTGACTAAATGTGGTTGAATGACATTTTTACTGGGAGCCCTGTACAAATGTATATACAGCAGTATATCTTTGATAATAATGGCATGTGTAATCACGTCTAAAAAGAAGCACGGTTGAGTATACTGTATAAAAAAATGCCTTCTTGATAAATGAACATTTTAGCACACATAACTTAATATTATGTTATATTATAACTTACTATTATAACTTACTATTATTACATAATGTTAACATAACATTAGGTGTCACCCAGTTGTAAAAAAATATATAAATAAAATAATGGATGAATGAATCTAATCAAAAATTTAAACAAGTATAAGACTTTAACAAAAAGAGAGCAATAAAAAAACTACCGTAAAACTGAATGCTAGTGATCAATCGACTGATACATCAATTTGTTGATTAGTCGACTAATAAATTGATAGAGATTAAAAAAATTAAACAATACAAAAAAAAAATAATTATATTAAAACAACGACAGCAGTAACATTTTTGAAATATGTTCTTTATTGATTGATTAATTCAGTGATTGACTGCTTATAAATAAAAAACTAATTTAAAACAAAGCTTTAAAAAATAAACACTATGCTGCTTATTGATTCATTGGCTGACTGACTCATTGACTGATTGATTTGATTGTCTGATTGATTGATTGATTGATTGATTGATTGATTGATTGATTGATTGATTGATTGATTGACTGAATCTTTACACAGCTTTATGAAGTGTTTTCACAACATGCTTTTGCTATTGATTTACATGACTATGGCATCTTTGGAAAATTTGGATTTAAAAGTTTAAATTATACTGTTTTAATCTATGTAAGGTACATTGTACTAAAACAGTATTGTCATACAATTGAAATGTTTTCCGTCTATAGCAGGGGTGTCAAACTAGACAGTCCAGCAAAGTTTAGTTCCAACCATACTCTAACTTTAATATACCTGGTGTTGTAAATAGGGCAGATTTTGTTTTTTATAATTTTCATAATTTGTTCACTCACTCATTCATTCATTCATTCATCTTTTGGCTTAGTCACTTTTTTTAATCAGGAGTTGCCACAGCGGAATGAACCACCAACTTATTCAGCATATGTTTTACGAAGCGGATGCCCTTCCAGTCACAACCCAACACTGGAAAACACCCATCCACTTATACACTACGGCCAATTTAGAACATGCGGAGAACATGCAAACTGCACACAGAAATGCCAACTGACCCCAGGACTCGAATCAGCAACCTTCTTGCTGGCAGGCAATGCTGCTAACCACTGAGCCACCATGCTACCCTTGTGTGTTTATTCAGAGCTAAAGGTAAAATATGCAAGGTTGTGACTGTCCACAAGCTGCGTTTGACACCTGTTGTCTGTTAGGAATTTTGTACATAAGTGCTGGACAACCAAAACAAGCACAGTGTACTTCCAAATGTGCATAGTGTTTCTTTACAAAGAAACATCACCAACTAGGATCAATAATACAGCATTTAAGTCCGTTTCTTTGTGTTGTTGCAAATCTGATAACCTTGCTGGCTGTATACACTGCATTTCAAAAACACAAAGGAAAAAGTTTACATTTATAGTACATTAGAGCTATGTAAACTGTAAACTTAACTTAAAGGCTGCCAGACCATGATAGGTATTCATTCATTAATATTTGTATATTATATATTGTGTAGTAATGTTATAACCAAAAAGCTAAAGCTCACTTACACACACAAATAAAAAGAACATTCAACAAAACAAATAACATAAAATCAACTAAAACAACAGCAGCAACAACAACAACAACACTTCTAATATTAATAAAAATAATAATAATAAATATAATAATAATAATAATAATAATAATAATAATAATAATAATAATAATAATAGGATAAAACACATTTTGCTTTGTACAGAATAAAATAAATAAATAAATAAATAAATAAATAAATAAATAAATAAATAAATAAATAAATAAAACAAAGAAATAAACATTTAGAATGATTGTGAAGTGGCTGTAAATAATGACAGCTTGACTCGTCCTAAATATTGTGTGTTGACCTCAGAGTGTGCGTGTGTGCGTCTGTGTGTTTATTTGAACCAAATTCTCTCAGGTCAAGAGATCTGCTGACCAGACTGACTCCAGCTGAGCAGGCATTAGCCTGTCCCACACGTGGCCTCTGCCCAGTGGGAGAGCCGATACAGTGCGGGCAGCACAGCACCGGGCTCCCTTGATGAAAGCTGTATTGATTGAGAAAAAGGCCTTTTGATAAAGCAGATTGCTCATCGGAGTGGAACCTCATGCTCCTCAGATATAACGCCTCTCAATTCGCCAGCCGCCAAATCGACCCTGACGCCTGCAGCCGTCACCAAAGCAGGGAAACGTCCTCATCTCTCATCCGCTCTGATCACACTGAAGCCCGGGCACATCGATTGCCAAGCGCACCTCCTCTGGACTCCGTGAGTCAGGTACATGAAGGCAATGCTGGCCGAACTGCAATGGTTATCCGCCTCACCCCCCAATGGTGTAGTTTGTGCTCTAACAAAAACATTATTCATTTAGTTTCTGCTACAAACAAATCAGCTCCAACATCTGTATGTTTTGGTACTGGAGGAAATCAAATTTGCTTTACAGGGATGAAAACAAATGACCTTAAAGTTATTATTAAATACAATAATTACAGATTAGAAATGACCCCTTCAAGTTCCAATTACCTTCAAATGACACATTCAAGTTCAAATTACAAATTCTGACACCAATGCTTGAGTTTTAGAACACATTACTTTTGATGTTTCCATTGTAACCCATCAAATGAATCAGATGGCAAACCGTAGACTTAATTATGCATATATTTTGTTTTGTTCATTTCTCCCATCTGCAAATACTGACAAGTGTCCTATTTATAGTGTAAAATATCAAATATCTGATTCTCATGTTAAGCCGCTTTTCCACTGCAAGCAACATTCTACTAGGACTAGGGTTGGGCGATGTTGACCATTTTGGCATTGTACGATGTCTAATATAAAATATCACGATCGACTAAGGCATCGGTGAATTAATTATTAATAATTAATTCATTCATAACTAATTATTTGTAGCCTACTGTTTTAACTACCTGACCCGCATGGTCTTTGATTTACCCATAAACAAATCATACAGTAAATGAATAAAGATAAGTTACACACATAATTACCACCTGTCAATCACTTTTTTTCACGGGACTCATGAATAGGCAGAGTGATCTGTGTCGTTATAATGGCGTTGGTAAAAAAGGTGCACAACCAACAGGAACCAGCCAACAGAAGTACAAGTGTGAAAGTGAAAGATTGAAGCAGACTACTAACCCGCTGACTGCCTGAACCCACTGTATCGAGCCCATGACAGTGTGTGTGTGTCTGTGTATGTGGAAAAGTCACGTTTTCAGCGATAGTGTTGAAGTAGGGCTGCTCAGAAATACTAAATGCCAGTGTCGATTGGGATCGTTTTCGTTCTAAAATGCCATTTAAAAACTAAGACCTGTTAGTGTAAAAAGGGCCTGAGTGTGTATTTTTCATGAGTGGATTTGCAACGGGGGCGAGGCGGAGGATCGCAATGCCGGCTCAGCATCGTGGTGTCTGTCGGCCATCGGCGATGGACGATGACATCGTCTATCGGCCCAACCCTAATTCGGACATGACTGTCGGAATACGCCTCCTTATGGCAGTTGCACTAAATGTTCCAAATTGTTGTGAACCATGGGAGAGAAGCTAAATTCTTGCATTGTTCGAATTAAAGGATTGCAAAAACAAAAGCCTTTATTCTCCGTCCGTTCACCATAGTTGAATGAATGAAGGAATGAATACTAGAAACTCATAGACCGCTAAAAATTTTGGAGGGAATGTGGAGGCAACATTAAAAATATATATTTTATTACTCATTTATGAATAGAAATGTTTTCAGATTCAAAAATAATAATAAAAAAGCTACTATTTCTCATCTTGCGTGGACAATCTGCTTAGACAACACTGGAATACATCACATCCGGTTAACCGGTCGCAAACGGTCTAGTCGCAGGAGTTTAAATATTTTAACGGATCCACAACTCAAATCGGGTTAGGGTTAGGGTTGTCTATTTAACTGGGACAAGAACAGAGAATCTGTATCTTACAGTGTGTGAATTAAGCACATTGTCCAATTGTTCAGTAATTGAATTTAATAAAAATAATTATTGCCATTTTCATAGACACCAGGATTTATACAAATTTTATATTTTGTTAGAGCTTGTGTGTAATTAAAGGTCAAAGACCTAAAATAAAGATTATGTGTTTGAAAACATTGCTAAATTATGGATTTATAACAAGTACCACACACTTTGCTGTGTTCGAACTACTTATTTCAAATGGACTGAAACAACACACTTGAGTTTTTTGGGGGGACAAATTTTTATGTTCACTCCACCTAAATTTGTAAAAACTACTAAGTTAATTTAATTGCTTCATGTTTTCCCAATACAAATGAATTGTGTGGAACCATGCATGTTTTACAATGCATGCGCCTTTCTATGGCTGAATCGTCACAAGAAGCCAGATTTGAATTTAGCAAAGATGACGTGTACTCTGAATGTACTAATAACCCTAGAGTAATCATACACTCGAGGTACTACCTTAGACTGATCACACTGGTGTGATCGTATGCACCAATTAGTTCAATGTTAAAATAATTATTAAGTTTTAAACTGACCTATAATTTTGTGACATCCTTTTGAAAACATTAAACAAGGGAAGTAAAAAAAAATAAAAAATCAGTCTGTTTTGAGACTAGAGGAAATCAGTGTTATGGTCAAGTCTGCAGATGTGTGCTATTGAATAAACACAGCTTTGGCATGGCGTACTGTGAAGTAGCGTTATTTAATCATTGAGAGTAATTACAGGTAGATGAGTGGAGAATAAGGAGTTGAGGACGGTGCTACACTATTGTTTGGGTCTCTTCATGTTTGGGCTAATGAAAGGAGGCGCTGACAGAGTTGTATGATGGTTCCGCATTACATCCACTGAGTTTAGCATGAGCTGCATTTGACTCTGCATTTGTTTGGTTAAATCACCTAAACTCTACTCTCTGAAGAGTCTCGGTGGAAGTATTTGGGGAACGTTTAACCCTTCGGGACTCAAGTGTCATTTGACGGTTTTTACTTGCTACACAACAACACAAACATGTGCTCAAAAGGTATTCAGAGTGCTTTCATCTAGACATCCATGTAAAGGACATGAGGTACAAAATAATGGGAAAGTTTTTTTTTTTTTGCATTTTGGGTGCTTTGATTTAATTGTCCAATTTTATATGTAATATGCTTAATTGTTCGAACTGACTCTGTTGTAAAAGTAAATAGTTTTTAGAATTAAAATAAAAATCTACATTTTGCATGTTAGACACTCACATTTGCATAAAAAAGTTGATTTTCTTTCTGGATCTACGTAAAAAAGAGAAAGGTAATTCACTAAAGCTAAAGCTGTGCCTGGATGGTAGACCCCATGGGAAAGCTAGGTTGCTGCCTGAAGTGGTGTTATTGAGAGCAGCAGGGGGCACTCAACCTGCGGTCTGCATGGATCCTAATGCCCCAGTATATTGTAGTAGTTGTAGTAGTAGTAAAAGTAGTAGTAGTAGTAATGCTATTATTAATTTTATTATTAGTAATATTAAGTAGCATTTCATTATTGTAAATTATATTAAACTGCACTAAATTAAATTAAACTGCACTAAATTAAATTAAATTAAATTAAATTAAATTAAATTAAATTAAATTAAATTAAGCTCCAGGTTTAAAATGGTTATAAAACATATTTCTCTGCTCTGTATAGAGTATATCATTTGTACACAAACTTTACTGTTTTACAAGCAATTGTCTTGGAAGATGTCATGAGGATGTATCCTCCCATCCATACTGTATTTACCTCAAAGCAGTGCAATATACTTTTAATGACACTTTACATGCACACGCCTCTATTCTGATAACTTTTAAACAACTTAACTCATCAAACTGAGACGCATTTCTTTAATGCAACGAGTATAGTCAACAGCACATGCTACAGTATTTTATTCCATTATTCACTCCCAAATATATCAATCACCAAGCAGAAAAAAAAAAATGAAATAAATAAAACTGGACTTCAGCAAGGTCTGGTCTTCTGCCCACAGCTCCCTTCAACCTCCACCAGATACACAGTACTCTTAATAATTGATTATAATTGATTCTAACCCAGCCCTGACCTGGGCGGAAAGACTGGTCCGATAGCGTCTGCTTCAGAGAAATGGGGGAAAACAGGCCAGTGCGCATCTTTAAAAGCTCCAGACGTGTAATACAGATAAAATATTTAGGCTGCAGAATCCTTGACCTCCCTGTGCAAGCCACCTCCAAACTTGAATTGATTTCTGACAAGACAACTGGGACACAATTACAACAAAATGCACTAAAGCCGTCCAGTTGTGTCTCTGAACGCTCCTGCCAGTTTAACCTCTTCAGCGCAGATGGGGTTGAATTTAGGGCCAAGGTCTGGGCGAATGGACATACGATAGATCATACCACCTTAGGGAGGGAAAGATCAATTGATAAACCCATATAGCACCTGCAAATGGCACACCTAAACACCACCTATACCTGCAGATGAAGACTTTTCCCTCCCTACTTTGTACAGTAGGTAAATCAGCATCAGTATTCTGACCTTCTGTACTTCAGGCTTATATTGTTTCTGCTCTGGGCTCCAGGGATGCAACGAAGCTCTCTGGGTAAAGATCTTATTGTACGGAGATGGAGAAAGTTAGAGAAAGAGGATGTAAAGCTGCAATATGAAATATCCATGGTTTTGAGTATTGTGAAGAACGTGGGGTTGAGGGTGCATTGAGCTTTGTCAAAATCGTTGGGAGTAAGAAACCTGCACACTGATACAGTGCAACATGGGAATCTGGCCAAGAATAAACCACCTTTGTGCATGTACAGTAGATCCACTAAAGTTTCAAAGTTCTTGAACATCACAGGACCACAGAGACTGGGGAGAGGAGGGGAAAAGTCATATTAGAAACATTTTTGATGTATTCTATAAAACTACTACCATCGTATGCATTTGTTTACCACACAATCATAAAATAATAATAATGATATAATAAACACATTGAAAAAAAAAAAATAATAATAAATAATACTAATAATAAAAGTAATAAATAATAATAATAATAATAAAACAAGTTTTTTTTTTTTTCCATAACTAGTTCTAATAAACAGAAAGCAGTTTTATACAAGCAAATTTAACCAAAATAATGGGAAAAACGCTAATGTCAAAAAAAATCAAACATAAACAAATGAACAAACAAACTAATGAATGAAAAAAATTGCTCATTACAAACAAACAAACACACAAACTAAACAAAAAAAAAGAAAAAAAAAAAGAAAAGAACACAATAAAAAGTTAACAGACAAATTAACAAACAAATGAACGAAGTGCTAAATTTCAGCTTTCATTCACTTTTTTAAGAAATGGTTCCAAATGCTGAGATCAAAAAAACAAAAAAAACAAACAGTATATATAATTAGGCTCTTGAATCTGATTGACTGATAGCCATGCATGCAACATTCTGCAAATATTCATTCAGCACTTGTCCAACCTCTTCACCTTTGTATATTACTCCACCCACATACAGCTACAAGCAGAGGACACACTACAGTTTGATGAATAATGCTAATGTACTTTTGCGTTTTTTTTTTTTGTTTTTTTTTTGTCAAGAGTGTAGCTGTTTATATTGCAATATGCAGTTTATTTATAAGGGTAATGCCTATTTTAAATATTTATAATTTGCAAAGTTTACACAGAAATGCCAACTGATCCAGCCGAGGCTCAAACCAGTGACCTTCTTGTTGTGAGGCAATTGTGCTACCCACTGCTACCCATTGCACCACCGTGATGCCTGTAGTTTATAATTTAATATCCTTCAGGATTCACTCTAATATTAATTATTGTTGTTTTTATTATTAATAATAGTAATAGTATCACAAGCAATAAAGACTGGAGTAATAGTTTATTTTAAAAGTACATACAACAAGAAAACACTTGTTTAAAAGGTTAATACATTTTTTTAACAATTATATATTTGTTTACACTAAATAAACGCCGCCTTGATGAACGAAATGATTTGCTTAAAAAAAAAAACATGAAACAAAACAAATCTGACCCCAAAGTTTTGACTATAAGATTTAAGATTTCATATATAAGCTCATTAATTAAATTGTTCAGTAATTATTATTATTATTAGTATTATTATTATTAGTAGTAGTAGCAGTAGTATTTGTAGTAGTTGTAGTAGTAGTAGTAGAAGTAGTAGTAGTTGTGGTACTACTGTGACAAGATCAATAATATCAGAAAGGCAATCAGCTCATCCAATCAGCCAAATTGTGTCGAAGTCAGACAAGCTTAACCACAACTTAAGAAATCAGACATTATGTCTGATTTCATGGCGATTAATGGTAAAATCTTAGAAGAGATCCTGCAAATTATGAAAAACATCAACCTGCAGTCTTGACATGCTCCCCACATCATTCTTCAAAACGGTTTAACTGTTTAGAAATGAATCTTCCAAAAGTGGTAACTGCTTCGATTTTCTCAGGGACTTTTAAAACTCACTTAAAACTGCAGTTGTTAAACCCCTAATTGTAATTAAGCAATTACAGGCCAATTTCAAATCTTAATAAAAAATTGAAAAAGTAGTTTTTAACCAGGTTCTTAAACTTCAAGGGATGTTTAGACAATTGTCAATCTGGTTTCAGACCACATCACAGTACAGAGAGCACCCTTATAAAGATAATCAATGGTATCCGCCTAAATACAGATTCAGGCAAACTAACAGTGCTGGTATTGCTCGATTTCAGTGCTGCATTTGACACTGTTGATCACAGCATACTTCTGGATAGGCTGGAAAACTGGCTTGGGCTGTCTGGGACGGTCCTCAAATGGTTTAGATCTTACCTTGAAGGGAGAGGTTACTATGTCAGTATAAGTGACCATAGGTCGAGGTGGACACCCAAGACATGTGGAGTCCCACAAGGCTCCAATCTGGCATCTCTCCTGTTCAACTTTCATATGCTTCCTCTGAGCCAAATAATAAAAAAGAACCAAATTTCCTACATCAGCATTTCCTAGTTATGCTGATGACACTCAGATCTACCTAGCCTTACTGCCCTATGACTACAGCCCCACTGACACCCTCTGTCAATGCATTGATGAAATTAACAATTGGATGTGCCAAAACTTTTTTTTCAGGTAAAAAAAGAGAAAACTTAAGTGATTGCATTTGGGAACAGAGATGAGGTTCTCAAGGTGAATGCGTACCTTGTAGGGGTGTAACGATACACCAAAGGCACGGTTCGGTTCAGTTCACGGTTTTGGAGCTACAGTTCAGTTTGGTTCGGTTTGGTTTCTGTTTGCTGTGCGGTTAGGGTTGCTGTCATCTTTCTCAGCAATACTAAGGAACAATAGATTCACTTAATAACAAGAAAAATAGTTTTTTCATTATTAACTTTGCCATCACATTTTAGTACAGTCAGAAAACCTGAGTATACAACAAAAATTAAATAAATACCTCCAATAAAGACTAGTCAGAAAAAAACTATTCTCTTTAGTGCAGCCATCTTAACTAAAAAACTAAAATTAAATAAATAACTAGACTGGTGAAAGATCAACAGGCTTGTCCTCTCTAAGGACATTTGGAATATTCAATTAAGTTTTAAGTTATTTTTTTAAAAACACCATAATGTCCACATTCTTAGGTGAGAGGCTTGATCTCACAGACACAGACATGATGCTCATTTCTTATCTAAGTTTTCATTTAGATAGATAGGTATCCATTTAATGATAAAATATACATATAATGTGTTTATACAGTGTTTTTACAAGACATATTCACCAGTAAAATACAATGCCGTTTTGTCTGAAACTACTGTTACGGTTGTAGCCGTAAAAGTTGTATTTTTGCCTTCCGTTAGTGACGTGTGGATGTCGGTTAGGCTATATCCGCAGGCTTTGTGGATAAAAAGCGGGTGTGGTATTGAAAAAAATACATTATAATTAGATAATTGCAGGTCGGTTGCGTGTATATAGCGGGACATGGCAGTGGATCGGCGAAAAAGCGGAGTGCTTATTTGCAGAATGTGAAGATATGAGATGCCCATTGATAATAGAAATTATTATATATTTTATAAATTATTATTATATTTTTTATCATTTTTATTATTAGGTTTTATTTTTCTTATACTTGTCTCTTTCATTCCTGTTTATGTAATGCACTTTGAATTGCCACTGTGTATGAAATCTGATATATAAACAAACTTGCCTTCCCTAGTAGTAGTAGTAGTTGTGGTAGTAGAAGTAGTAGTGATAGTAGTAGTAGTAGTAGTAGTAGTAGTAGTAGTAGTAGTAGAAGCACTGAAGGGTGAGTTTAGAATCAATAAAAATAGAATGCTTAGAAAGAGTTGAAAATTGCAGTTTGAGCTGTTCACATAAAGATGTACGATCACAGTCATCTGACTTTGAAATGTTGTCCATCATTATGAAGTGAAATGTGTAGTGAACACAGCCGAATGTAGGATTCATCTCATGCCGCACTAAAAATAGGTGCAGTGATTAATGTTTTGACAAAACACTTTAGCATAAAACCATTCTTGAGAAAAAAAGTCATGTTCAAACTAAAGCTGTTAAACTTGTTTACTAGAGTTCATGTCTCAATTATATGGCTCTACAAAAGCACACGCGCGCGCACACACACTCGCACAAAAGAAAAGCCTGACTTCCATGCTCTACACAAAACGCATTCTAGTATAGACAAACACTGGCATCACATGGAGCTCTGCTGTTACTGTATAATGTAGATGTTTTTTTTTTTCGTATTTAATTCTCTTTATAAAACGCACAGGTGTCAGTTTGGACGTAAGCACTGAATGTTCTCTCTTGATGCACCAAATAACTTTAATAGCATGTTAATCCTGTGACAGGCCAGGCTTGAGGCTGTCCAGGTTTGATGAGGTTGCTCGGGTTTAACCAAGTTCATTATGGTCAGTGGGCTTATGAGCTTGTGGAGTCACACTCAAACTCTCACTCTCACTCTCACTCTCACTCTTACTCTCTCTCTCTCTCTCTCTCTCACACACACACATACACATACACATACACATGCTATTTGTTATTGGCCAGTGGATGTAGACACACACTCTTAAGGGAAATCAAGACTTTTCAAATTAGATCAAACCATGTCTCGGCCGACATTCAAAACCACAGTCACACAGCCAAGCCAAATACATTCTCTTGTAAATAACACAAAATAAAGATGTTAAAAAGATGTATGGGTCTATGAATCAAGAATGGCTATGAAAAAAAAAGATGTGACAAAAAGTATGTATTTAACAATGTTTTTATCTTACAAACTTAACTTTTTGTTTTCACACAATTTTCATTCCCCATTTATAACCAATGTAATGAGCCATATTGAATTATAATGAATTTACAATAAAGGTGGGGACTCTCATGTCCAAATTGTGCAAATCATTTATTGTATGTCCATACCCCTAAATCCAACCCTTGCAGCAAACAATCTGCATTTTTACATTTTCAAAACACGTTGTTTCTGTGCAATTTATAAGCATGTTTACCTGTGGAGCCCTCAATTTTGGTCCACACACTGACATAACTCCCCATGAGTCTGTATACATTCAGATTTAAGTAGGTTAAATTTTTTTTAACCAGAACTTTATTTACCAGAAGTCGCCAAAGTGGAACAGACCAACAACTATTCCAGCATATTACGCAGTATTATATTCCAGTTTTACACAGCGAATGCCCTTTTAACTCCAACCCAATACTGGGAAACACCCATACACACTCACATTTACACAGACACACACACACATCAATTTAATTCACCAATAGCTCACCTATAGGACAGTGGGGGAAACCAGAACACCCAGTTTACAGTGATGACAAAACGATTAGAAACTATTTTAATTGGTTATTGTTGAACTGGCCATTAGATTACTCATACAATTAATGAAATGTCTATAAGTCCTAATTATACTCTATATACCATAGAATAGAACCATCATGATGATAGTTGGTAATTGTCTTTACAAAAATAATAAAAGGTTATTTCACTGTCAATGCCACACAATTATGTTCTTTTACAGAATCCATAGAAAAGTCTTTAGCTTCAGTTAAAAAAAGGCGGGATAATATAGTCAAAGTTGATAATACACCAGAGAGATGTGCTGCTGTAATTGCTACAAAAATTAACATATCAAATATAAAAGTTAAAAAAGAACGAAAAAGTATGTCTAATTTGATATGGATAATTTGATAACTGCGTTCAGAGCAATCCTCTACATGTTTTATGTACATTATGAAATAAAGTCATATTTTGGAGGCAAAAGAAATGATCAATATTGTCAGATCTGCCAGGTGAAGATATAAAATAGACTGTATGAAATGTAAGTTAAAATATACAGTACTGTATGAAATGAAATTAGAAACTGATTGGTGACCGATTTCACAACAAGACTTTTATATTAGCTAACAACAAAATTGTTTGTTGTAAAGTAAAAAGAAAAAAAAAAAAAAGATTTCAAGGTAAACAGTCACATAGTATAAATGTTTGACTATACACATACACACACAAAGACAAAAGACAGAATACAAAGACAGAACAAGCAGTAAAAGCAGTGGTTGTGTGTGTGTGTGTGTGTGTGTGTGTGTGTGCGTGTGTGCGTGTGTGTGTGTGTGTGTGTGTGTACGAATGTCATACGGCAAGCCAGCCAGAGCAAAACTAGGCCATTAATCATACGGCTGCGATGGAAGCGGTGTGTGTGGCGAGGCGGGGTCAAACTGGGGCTATTAAAGGAAGGCACGGGACCGGGGCCTCTGTTGTGCTAACCCCAAGATCCCTGCGGGCCCTGGCTGGGCCGAAGCCCCAGCTGTCCCCCCTCTGCCTGACACCCAGCTGGCTGCAGCCACAATCGGGCAGAGTCCAAGCTGCCGCCCAGACTCTCATCACGGGTAATAGAGGGGGTTCTGTAGGGTGGGTAAAGGAATAGTTCACCCAAAAATGAAAACTTGCTCTTAATTTATTCATCCTCAGGCATTTAAAAATGTAGGTGACTTTTATTAAAGAAGATTTTAAGGTCCAAATCCGATAAACATTTTAAACATGTTGTCTGTTCTCAGAGCAGGTTATGTTCGGAGAATTAGTTTCTATGCCTATACTGACATACCCTGAAACTTACCTCCTAGCTGAGGCTATCCATTTACTTACCCTTAAACGTACCCGGGTTTGTTTGCTTTCTAGAATAGCCTCCATTATATTGTTTGTGTCCATGTATATGTCATTATGTAACTTGAATCTTGTGCTCCACAGTTTTGTCATGAATGACAATGTCAGGAAGGTTGTAAATCATTTCAAGTTTCTTGCTTCACAAGACTTCAATGTAACTGTTTTGCCTGTTTTTGTCTCTCAATGCACTGACAGCCACTGACATGAATCACCAAGGACCACATTTTGAGATCTTCTTTAAAGTTCCAGAGAAGTTCTTTGAAATGAGCATTTTATTCGATGTTTGCAGTGGTGTAAGATAACTTATTACAAATACTCAAATAACTGTAATTGGGTAATTTTTAAGAAATTGTAATTTACTAAGTAGAATTAAAAATGTGTGCTTTTACTTTCCCTCAAGTACATTTTTAGTTCAGTGTCGGTAGTTTTACTCTACTACTTTCCTGCAGTACGTTCCTGTACAAACCTGCAGTCACTACTTTATTATTTCCTGTCTATGGGGATTAGAAAAACCGCATCATACTGTATACCTTAAGACATGCAGCAAACTGTTTTGACGCATTAAAACTACCCAAAAAGATACTTCACACGTAATGAATCAGAGTCTGTTTAGATGCATGCCACTGATGAGAAGATGATGGATGTTTACAGTATGATGACCGAAATAGCCTTAACCAATCACTAAATGCACTACAGACTGTTATTTTACACACACAGACACACACACACACACACACACACACACACACACAAACACACACACACACACACACACACACACACACACACACACACACACATTCACTCATTACATGTAAATGCATCAGCGTTGCAGCTGGATACTCACTACAATTACACTACATTTTTGGGCAAGTAATGGTACTTTTACTTGAGTTTGATTTTTCAGTACTTTTCCACTTTTCCACAATCTTAATTGAAACATGAAGAGAGGTTGGAACATGGAGTATATCTTCCCCATAAAAAAAAATAATAAATAAATAAATATAAAAAAAAAAAACAGCCAATAGCGTTTTTTTTTTTATAACAGCTCTGCCAGTGAGAGTGGTTGAGCTTGAGCTCATCAAATGAAAAGCAAATGAAAAGTGTCTTGAAGGGGGCGGGGCATGTCAGATACTACAGAGCATTTTTTATTGGTCAAGATTTGATGTGAAGATGAAGTTTTGAAAGCTGGAAAAAAACGATGATTGATTTAGGGAGAAATGACAAACTGTAAGCTTTCAATGTTTATATCGGTGTTTATAATAGCTAATAGATCCTTAAAACTAACAAGCTGAAACTAACATCTAATATTTTTTTTTATTTAAATTTCATAGGACCTTTAATATTTTACTACAAATACAAATAAATTCAAATACAAAACTTTTTTTGTCAGATTTGTGAGGTTTTTGTAATATGAACGTTCATATAATCCTTCAAGAGGCTTTCAAGATTTTAATCTCATTCCTCATCTTTGTTTTTAAACTCACAGACAAACTCATATACCATACAGAATTACAATACTGCAGAACACAGACATGAGTACAGACATAAAAAAAAGTTCAAGAATCTTTTTTGATGCTCCAAAAGATCTAAAATGACGCAAAAAAAAAGATTATTTGTTTGATCTTGTTACACACACTATTAATATGATCTTACCATGAAACCTTGATGTCTATTATTACATTCAAATACTTGTATTTGTCTACCTGTATGATGTTTACATTAAGTATAACTACAGGGTTTGTAGATATATTAGACATTTACTGAACAAGAAAAAAAATGTTCCTTACATCTTAGATGGCCTGAAGGTGATTAAAGAGCCCATATTATGGGTTTTTGAAAATTCCCCTCCATGTAGTGTGTAACACAGCTCTAAGTGAAGTGAAGTATCCAGCTAAGGCTTAAATCTGTAAGAATACAGTGTTTAAAACTGTTGATTCATCTATAAAAGAGTCGAATCATAGTGCTTCAAACGAGTCGCCTTGATACCGACTCATTAGGTGTTTCGCCATGACGTACGAACGAAACAAAGTTTTTCACGTGCACGCGCAAACCCGGGAGATTTCAAACCTGAGGCCCCGCCCTCTGACGCAGTAACCCAGACACACACACACACACACACCCACAAACACACGCACACCCACAAACACACGCACACAAACATGCCGGTCGATTGAAGTCACACTGCAGATGGACATATTGAGTCTCTACCCAAAGATGAAACATCAGCATTATAACCAAGCAGTTGGAAACTTCTGGAAGCTACATGCTACAAAGAATACTTCATCTGAGTTTGTTAAAGGAAGGATCAGTAAAGAGTAACTGATGGACGTCAGGATGGGTTTCTTCCTACATTTCTCAAGTGTAAGTACGTGCGGTTAAAGTTGTTGCCTCGTTTACTCTAGCTTGCAAATGTATTTAGTTGTGATTTGTTACTTGTAACCGCGTGTACTGTATCAGGTTAACTGGATATATTATCTTATCGCGTGCAAAGTCACGTTAAAAACGCGACGCGTGCTGTTTGTTTATGGAGCTCCGTGCTAGAGTTCTGCTCCCGCGATTTATTCGGAAATGTATTCCCGCGCCGCAGAAATCTGGCGCGGGGAGAGAGAGAGAGAGAGCGAGAGAGAGAGCGAACGAACGAACGAGCTTTGTGTACTTTGTGCTGTGTGTGTGTTTTTATACAGACAGCTTGGCTGTCTGGACTGTATACTGGGTGATTTTTGGTTGTGTTCTCCGCTCTAGCGGGACCGGGCGCGGCGGGCAGAAAACGGAGCGGGTTCTCAGGCTAAAACCTGGCGGGTGCGGGCTGAAGCGGGAGCGTTGTCATCCGGAGGTGTGTGTGTGTTTTTGTGTGTGTGTGGTTTGGCGAGTACACGACTGTCTCCTTCGTTCGGTTATCCGTGGCACTATCCACTCGCCATAGTGTGGCAGCTAAAGTCCACGCCTACACTATCGAGCGTGTATGAACTGTGATTACTTTTTAAATTGCTGATTAGCTATTGGCCATTTCCCTCTCTGACTGAAGGCAGTCGACCAATCGCGACAGACTGTCATCGGCCCAATCAGCGCAGATTAGCTTCGCGCTAAGGAGGGGTTTGGGAACAAATGAATCACTGGACGATTCATACAGGAGTCGCTGGGATAATTAGATAAAAATAAATGCAGATTATAAGACCATGAAAGTGTTTTTTGACCTTGCATGCATATTAGACTGTTGTTGGAGACCCTTACAACCAAGATATGACCTTATTTCATGTATAATATGGGCTCTTTAAATAAATAACAATTTATGTTTTTAGGTGAACTATCCCTTTAAGACAAGAACAGCTCTCCAGCGAACAAACATCCCATGGCTAAAACCAAGCACAATAACACAGATTGTCTTGTGACGTATTTCAACGGCTCTTATTAAAAGGGATCTCTCAGTCCGATGAGACTTTGTGGAAACATTTTTAGTCATATGCACCAGCCAACAGACTCATATTACGCACACGCGTACGCACGACTCCACACCGCAAGCCATCATCCTCACTGGCAAACACACAAGTCCGGCTTTCATGCTGTGTTTTACTGTTTTAACATTTTACAGCTGGTCAACTCTATTCATCAGGACTGTAATTTACGGCATCTCATCATATTACACACGACCACATGAATGCTATTGGCTAGCCGGTAATTACAATGCAAGTCCTATGAGTGCAGTCATCAGAATGCTGCCTGCCGGTCAGCGTCATTACTCAGCCCATTTTTATTTATTTTTATTTTTTTTGGGAGTAAATACCTACCCATTCCTCTCCGTCTGCTCTCCCAGCAATCGTTCCCTCAACTAATCTCAAAGACTTCGACGTAGTTCAATTAAATTCAAAGTTGGCATGCATTGCAAGCATCAGTGCTATCAGTGATTCAGTTCTCTTTATAGCCAATCTTTTTTTTAATAACGGCTCTGATGAAAACATTACAGTATTGATCTTTATTTATTGATCCAACAGAGAGCATAGTTAAGGCTGACACAAATCAATCAAAATAAATTTAAAATGACGATGGAGTACAGCAGGACTTGAGGTTGAGCTTGAAGCTTAATTAGTGAAATGGTGAGAGGGAACCCAAAGCAATATCAGACAGTAATACAGTGGCTCAGCTGTGTTTGTGCCGACCAGATTACGCATTTGTATTGTATTAAAGCTAGAAATCGCCAGGCAAGGTTAATGAAAGGGCAACTTACTTTAGGCCACGATAATCCCCTAGAAAACCTCTCTGCACAACAAATACATGCATCCTATAAAGCATGTGCTCAAAGGCTCAGACTGTACACTGGCCTGTGGCATGGGCAGCTAGCTTTCAGGGAAATAAAAGCAGAGAGAGGAAGACTGAGAGATACACAAAGAGAGAGAGAGAGAGAGAGAGAGAGAGAGAGAGAGAGAGAGAGAGAGAGAGAGAGAGAGAGAGAGAGAGAGAGAGAGAGAGAGAACGAGAGAACTGTCCGTGTTGGGACTGAAGTGTTATTTTAATCAGAGGAATGTAACCTGTGCCTGACACAAGACTAGGTATGTCTAGCTTTAAATCAAGTTACAGAGCAAAGGCCTTGAGAATACACACACACACACACACACACACACACACACACTCCAAACATGAACTTAATTTTATCTTGATTTAAATGCAGTAACATTGCAAAATGTCCAGTTCTTACATTCTAAAAGTTGCTAATCGATCAAATTTCCCTAATTATTACAGTGCATCCGGAAAGTATTCATAGTGCTTTACTTTTTCCACGTTACAGCCTTATTCCGAAATGGATTAACTTCATTTATTTCTTCAAAATTCTACACACAATACCCCATAATAACAAAGTGAAAAAAGGTTTTTTGACATTGTAGCAAATTTATTAAAAATAAAAAAACCTGAAAATTCACATGTACAGAAGTATTTAAAGCCTTTGCCGTGAAGCTCTAATTGAGCTCAGGTACATTCTGTTTCCACTGATCATTCTTGAGATGTTTCAGCAGCTTAATTGGAGTTCACCTGTGGTAAATTCAGAAAATTGGACATGATTTGAAAAGGCATACACCAGTTTATATAAGGTTCCAGGGTTGAAAGTGCATGTCAAAGCACAAACTAAGCATGAAGACAAAGGAATTGTCTATAGACGTCCGAGACAGGATTGTCTCAAGGCACAAGGCTGGGGAAGGTTACAGAAAAATGTCTGCTGCTCTGTAAGTGCCAATGAGCACAGTGGCTTCCATGGAAGGTAAGTGGAAGATGTTTGGAAGCACCAGGACTCTTCCTAGAGCTGGCCGGCCATCTAAGCTGAGTGATCGGGGGAGAAGGGTTTTAATCAGGAAGGTGATCAATAACCTGATGGTCATGCTGTCTGAGCTCCAGCGTTCTTCTGTAGAGAGAGGAGAATCTTACAGAAGGTCAACCATCTGTGCAGCAATCTAACAATCAGGCCGGTATAGTAAAGTGGCTAGACGGAAGCCCCTCCCCATCTGGAATTTACCAGAAGGCATCTGAAGGACCTTTAGACTATAAGAAACAAAATGTTCTGGTCTGATCAGACTGAAATTGAACTTCTTGGAGTGAATGCCAGGCGTTACGTTTAGAGAAAACCAGGTACCGCTCATCACCGGGCTAATAACATCCCTACAGTGAAGCATGATGGTGGCAGTATCATGCTGTGGGGTTGATTTTCAGCAGCATTGACTGGAAGACTAGTCAGGGTAGAGGGAAAGATGAATGCAGCAATGTACAGAGACATTCTCAATGAAAACCTGCTTCAGAGTGCTCTTGACCTCAGACTGGGGCGACGGTTCATCTTCCAGCAGGACAATGACCCAATGTATAGTGCCAAAATATTAATGAAGTGGCTGCACAACAACTTGCTGAATGTCCTTAAATGGCCCAGCCAGAGCCCAGACCTAAATTCTATTGAACATTTTTGGAGAGATCAGAAATGGCTGTACAATTAGAATTTTGTAGAAAAAATGTAGAATTTTGAGAAAATAAATTATATTAATCCATTTTAGAATAACATAGGCTGTAACATAAAAACAAATTGGAAAAAGTAAAGCAATATATACTTCCTGGTTGCACTGTAAATAGCAAATACAGGATTATTGAGATACCCGTCCAAATTAGAAGTATATCCTCATGTACAGCATTTTTAAAAATAGAATAGCCTGATAGAATGTTATTTTCAGAGACTTTTCAGCCAATCAGGGAATGTTTTTACATGTTAATTCGTATCTCTGAAATCAAGCAGAGAGGATATGCTGGTTTTCTTGTCCAAAAGTATGTAAGAATTTCAGTATGGATGATGAAATATTGTATGATCGAGCAATCAAGCCATATTCAGAAAGCTATATGACAGTGAAGAAAAAACTCCACTTTGCTTCAAGTGGTTTGTTTTCATGATTGTTTTTGGTATTGATTAAACTATATTAGTAGCAAAGGATTTGTTTTATGTAACAGCAAAACATGGATGCTCATTTTCAGACGGTGCAGTGATGCTTTATATTCTCTGAAATAATTGGTTTTATAAGTTTCTAAAATATTGCATATTAAATACTGAGTCATTTATCATGCTATCACACATCACATTTTCCTTCAATATTGCATAGCCCTATTATTTACTAATAATTTTCCTCTCTAGTGAGCTGTTTACTCAGAACCTGCTTATTGTGTCAATGGATAGGTTAAAGTAGGATCAGTGAGTTTCACAAATTGCTCTAATTCTTTAATGAACCAGTTGTTCTGGGTCACTAACAGCACAGAAAGATTATTTCACAAATTGGAATGACTCTTCAAAAAATAAATAAATAAAAACTGCAAATGTTATTACAGTTCACAAATTTGACAGAAAATTTTGTTGAGGAATTGCATTGATTCTTCAGAGATTCAATGAAATTCAATGAAGATTTTTCATAAATTGCACTGGTTATTTAGTTTAGAAAGATTAATTTAAAAACTGTACAGAATCATTCCATTCACAGTTACCCAGATTCATTAATGAATCAGTTGTTACAATTTGCACATTGTAAAGAATAATTCATTTTAGGAAATCTTTCCAGGAAGTTCAAATGCAAAAACTGCAGTAGCTCTTGCATAACATGAAAGAAAACAAGTCAGGTTTACAAAGTTACAATAGTTTACAAAGGTAAAACTATTTTTTATTTATTTTTTTGCTACTCATATACAGTGTTCCCTCTAATTGCTGGTGTTATAGTACATTCTAAAATTAGCCCGCAATAGGTAAAATCCGTTTAGTAGCCCGCTTTATTTTTACAATTATTACAGATGTTTTAAGGCTGTAAAACCCCTCACTAGACTATTTTCTCAGATAGGCATTAACATTTTCACTTTTTTTCACTCTTGTTTAAACACTTTTATAACTTCTACCTTCTCTTAGCATGTGTAGAAATCCAAATTTTGTGCGTCGATTAGCATCTTACTCTGCGTTTTGGGTGCTATTATGGGTGCCTTTGATTGTGCAGAACGTTTTGTCGACATTATGGGTTTTTTGGGGGGAGAAAACTTGAGAAAACACAGCACAGCACTTCAGAGTCACACTGCTAGCGATCTACAGGAGTACTGTACAGGAGACAAGGCATGGAGGAGATTGATTGACAACTGACCACAGCCAATCAGGACGCAGAACGCAATGCGCTGTTAAAAAAGCTTGCCAAATTGTACAGAAATAAAAAATAAAAAAATCTGCAAGACCACAAAAGGTGACTGAACTGTGTTATGGTGAGGGACCACTGTGCAGCTTTTTGCATGTCCCATCTAAACAAATGTATGAAAGAACATAGACTGTCACACATTCTCCAGGAGATTCTCCATTTGCAAACTTATTTAGATTTCTGTGACATTTTTTTAAAAATACAATACTTCAAATTGGGTGTTTACAATAAAAAAAAATTCCTTTGGATACCTCAATAATACACTTATTTAGCCTAAAAAGAGGAATGTTGGATACTTCATATACTCAACTGTAACAGCTTTAATTATATAGCAGAGACAGTGGGGCTTTTAGACTCTACTTCTCAATGACAAACTCATCTTAAAAAGCCCTAATAAAGTGCGTACACAGTTGAGTATAGCACATAGTCAGTGTATAATGTGTCATTAAAGAAGAAACTTGGTTGTCAACCAGCCAACCATGATAAATATAGCTAGATGCTGATCAAAGGTGAAATTAGATGCAATATTAGTTAGTTAATGACATTTACTTAATAACAAATGAGTAAATTAACCTATAGAATGTCATCATGGACACTTATGCATCTCAATGCGTTTTCTACTTTTCATGTTAAAATATATTCTTTACAAATCCTACAGTTCTGAGTTATCTCTGTACAGCTATGATCAGCTGAGCTTTTAATGCAATAGGTGAATTCGATTGGTTGGTTCTTGTTATGTGACAAGCAGCATGTTAGCAGCATTCGTAAAAGCTAAGAACGTGAAATGTTTTAATCTCACTGTGACGTAGATATGTCTGAAAATGTAATGAGTATGTCACAACACATGATATTAAGATATCACAAGGTGATATCATCACTTCCTGTAAGTGCACTTGTCACACTTCTACGGTATATTAACAATAACAAACATAAGCATGCAAATGGCACAACATAAGTAGTTTCCTAAATCTGTATTTTGGCTTCTGGAAATGAATAATGGTGGTCTTTAATAGTGTAAGATGCTGTTTGATTGTATTTTTTGTCATATTTTGCAGCTATGAGCTGTCACTTGCAACAGAACTCTGCATTCTACAGATGAATATCATACAGGTTTGAAACAGCATGGATGTAAGTTTAATTTATGGGGAACTACCCTTTTATATTTTGACCAATCTTACTCTAGTATGATGGCAATGACAACAAGACACATTTTAAACTCACAAAAATATTAATGAGTTTACAAGGACCTTCCCATTATAATTATGTAGAGCAAGCATGGCATCTTAGTGGGCCAACATTCCCCGTGGGATACATAAATGTATCAGGCTAGCAAAGCTCACCTACTTTTAACAAAACAGTTTACATGCAGATACAAATAACTCCAAGCATCCTTCATTACTATCGTCCGACGAATGGCTATGCCATCTGCAGCTTAATGACTCAAATAACTTCTTCAACCCAGCGCTGACAGTTATTGTTGAAAGCACTGCCCATAACCTTTACAAAGGACACAATTTCAGGACATTCCCACATTACTTTCTTTATAACCAAACACTAAAAGTCTCTTCTGAGGAATTTGCTAGGAGTCAGAGCCACATTAACCAAGTGAAATATTTCTCTGCTGAATTACAGCTATGAAAACCATGGCCAATCACTGGCACACAGGAGTGTGAAGACCGGAACGTCACCATAACCATGTTTGACAACTCCTGACTCTCAACTTATTGAACAAGCTGAACCTCAAATCCACAGAACTTGTGAGCTGTCTGGTGAGCAGCAGATAAGCATGTAAGAGAGACAGCAGATCTGTCTGTACCCAACCTGTCTGCTGCTCTGGAAGAGTAATTACAGGAAGGCCTGTGGTAATTAGCCCACCTCTCACTGTGTTTGTCTGTTTTTAAGGCTGACAAAAAGAAAGAGGAAAAAAAAAAACCTGGAAGCTGACAAAGCCGCAGCCCAGGTTTACCATATGGGAGCGGATGGATAGTGTCAAACAGCATGTTGGGTTACGTGGAACTGAGTCAAACGCGTAAGCTTAGCTACAGGGATCTCAAATATGAAGACGCCCCTCCTGATACCACCAGTCTAACAGACAAGACAGCCACAATCTGCATCCCTCGCCGTTTGTTGTCAAGCTTGTTTTAAGCAGATCTCTCTAGGCAGAGCTCAATGATGAGGATAAGGGCCAGAGTGGGAGAGTTTGGGGCCAGTTGACAAAACTGTCATTTGCCAGTGCTTATGTTCCAACAAATTTAGATTTGTGAATCGTGTACAAGGTTTTTTAAGTGTTTTATGCCAGCAAAAAAATTAACATTTAGAATAAAAAAAAAAAAAAAAACAGTACAAACGTCCAAATATTACTGAGTGTGTTCAAGACATGTCAGACAGATTGTCTCTATGAGTTGAACGCACAAAATCACGGATTGAGTGTCGATGAGAAAACATGTCAGACACAGTGGGTAAAGTCTCTGTGACAGTATCAATTGAATCAATTAAGTTAGTCATTTAAAGTAAAACCCAAGTCGCATCTACAAAATAAAACACTATTGTAGGGCTGGATGATTTGGCCTAAAATCTTAATTGATTGAACATTTTAACTTGATATCAATTAATGAACAATTATTTTATTTATTTATTTTTTTTTGGCCCTGATAGTTCACTGACAAGTAGTACAGTACACAGTACACTGTACAGTAAATATGCTCAGCTATTACAAGTGAGAGATTTTGAATGAAGGGTGCATTACTTGTTTTTTTTTAAATAAATGAAGGAAACGCTCTCTATGATTATTTATTGAAGATCAACATTGAACAACTGTAATTAAAACACACATTGCCTAAAACCAATAGTCGCTTTTTTCTTATAAAAAGAAAATAAATAACTTGCACCACGCCATCCACGCTCATCACCGCAAGCAAACCGACCAATCACAGAGTTTGCATTACATGGCTCGCACACATTTTTTGAGAGGCGTGCGGGTATGTGACCGCACGAAGGCTGCGCCGGACCATACACATGTGCTCGACGCAGAAGTATAAATCAGTTGTAGCAAAACAAGGTGTTGTGACTCATCATGTAGTAGGTAAAGTCAACAAAAAGATTAACCTGGAAAATTTTGATCGATTATAGGTTGCAAATGTTGATTTCGATTACTTTCCAATTAATCGCTCAGATCTACACTATTGTGCAGTTATGATATCACAATGCACTGCAGTTCTGCAAACTGAATGATATATATAGAAAAGCATTAATGCACACTGTTTATTCATAATTTTGTAGCTGTAGAGTGAACAAATCCCGCACATTATCAAAACTTGCTCAAGGATTTTGTTAAATGTAACATTTCAGTCTCCTGACCTTAATGCAAACCAGGGGTCACCAACATGGTGCCCGTGGACACCAGTTAGCCCGCCAGGTTCACGAGTTGCCTGAGGGCCTGTTCTAAAAAAAGCTCACCATAGTACCACATATGAGTAAGCTGCATCTAATATTTTTATAGGTATTCTTTTTAAATCACACTTGCATTGGTGTAAATTTGAAAATTACTTTAAGTTATATATATTAAAAAAAAAACTTTAAAAACAATTTCAGACAAATGAAGTGTTGCATATTGATATTTATCTAACTTGTTAAATCATTGTTGACAACAACTTTGAGAAATCATTAACATGATCAATGTCTTCACATAGATGAATATTATTAATGATTAATAATAACATATAATTAAAAGTAAATTAAGGAAAATGTGTTTTTTAATAACTGGTAGCTCTTCACGCTTATCGGTACCCAAGAAGTAGCTCTCAGTTTCCAAAAGGTTGGTGACCCCTGATGCAAACCAAGGGGCATCAAGATGGCGCAGTGGGTAGCAAAATCATAACAGCAAGAAGGTCGCTGGTTCGAGCCCCAGCTAGGTCAGTTGGCATGTTTGCGTGGAGTTTGCATGTTCTCACTGCCTTGATGTGGGTTTCCTCCAGGCGCTTCAGTTTCCCCCACAGTCCAAAGACATGCGGGACAGGTGAATTAAATAAGTTAAATTGGCCGTAGTGTATGTGTGTGAATGCAAGAGTGTATGGGTGTTTCCAAGCGTTGGGTTGCGGCTGCGTAATACATAAGCTAGATAAGTTGGCGAGTCATTCAGCTTTGGCAACCCAAGATTAATAAATGGACTAAAGGCCAGCTCACACTGTGAGATTTCAGCCACAATTTTGTCACCGGAGACAAATTTGGGAAACCCTAAATGATTCCTGAAATCTTAAGCTAAAATCTGTAATGTTTGATTGTTGGATTGACATGTTAACAGACAGCCGCTTAATGCCTGCTGCAATCAGATTTTTTCTCTGATGAAGTTCTGGAAGTGTCAGACGATTTCAGACACTTTCCTGCAGTGTGACAACAGCTGCAATGAACATCAACATAAGAACCAATAGGAGCTCTGAATTTGATGACGCAATCCATGGGGAAATTCAAATAACTGCGGGGAAATGTCAAAACATTGTTGTCAATACAGATTGTTTACGTTTGCTGTGAGGAATCATTTCAGAACATGGGATAGTGAAAGTGTCACATGTGGATGACGTTAAACTCCAAGGCATTCTCTTTTATGTTTAGCGCGTCTTCATTGTCGTTCAGTCTGACTTTATGACAGCTGAGATCTTTGAGTGTGACATGGGAGCCCGTGTTCGTCCAGTCTGACATGCTACAATCATTCATGGTTATAAAAAAATTTAAATATTACACAATGTGAGCGAGCCTTTAAAAAAATGAACCATTGAATGAATAATGCAAACCAGTCACTATTCGTAACATAACAAGCAATCATGACACCCTTTATTCAGAATCATTAAAAAAGAAGGGAAAAAAAACTGTAAAGTCACAATCCAAAACATTTTGCATCTTAAGGAAACAATTGCCACATTAAATAAAATAATGTTCTATCATTTGATCCCACAGATGCTAAAGTTTGTAGTCACATTCTAGAAAACTTCACATCTCAAAATTACAACATTACATTTAATAATGCTTCAGCATGTAAACCCAAAGATGTTAGAGTTTGTAAAGTAACAATCCAGAACTGTTAATAATCATTGGTTACAGTTTTCTTAAAAAAAATACTCTAACTTTTGATGTGCAAATATGTCTGATGAAGGTGACGAGACTGAAATGTTAGATTTAATAAATCTGTGAGCAGGTATTTGCTTTTCGCACCCTTTGACACCCTTTGCACCCTTTTTTATTTTTTTCTTCTGTCATTTCTTCAGGTGTAGAGTAAAAAGAAAAAAACAATCACGTAGAATTTTATGTATAAAATGTACATCCCAATCTTGTTCCAACTCAAGGGACTTAAATGTACCTGATGTTTTTGTTTTTGATACAGCTAAAATATTAAGCCATGTAAGATATAATCACTGCACATTATCTGACAAGAAATCAAATATTTTCTTGGGAAAAAAAAAAAAACAGGCTGTCTCTTAAACCAGTTTGCACACAATCGAAAACAATCCTTATTGTTGAGCCATGCTATGAAAGATGTTTCTTCTTTTGTCGTCATGTCATAAAAGCTGTCGAAATAAACAAGAAATCTTTGATGGCTAGTTTGCGAGTAACTCTTTATAAAGAGCTCGTGGACAGTTAGATAAAGAAGAGCGGCCCATCACCATCGCGAGAGGTGTCTGCTGAACCCTTAAACGTACTGACTCAGAGGAAGATAATAATAAACTCAACACGGCTTATTTCCAACAACAAAAGAACTCCTCCGTCGAAATGAAAGACTATGACAAATGGTTGTTCTAATGTTTCCTGTGTGGGTGTGCCGTATGTGAATGCGTCTGTGTGTGTGTGTCCCTGTTGGCTAAGCAGCAGGGTGAAAACTCCCCCTGTCTCCTCACCATCTGCCCAAGAGAGAGCTCCTCCAGCAACCCTTCCACAATCAGCACTTTTCCAGGCTGAAGCCAAGAGAACCAGACATCCAGCTAACTCTGCAGGTCCGAGTCATTGCTCACCTGCGTCAACGAGAACACAAGTCTCACTGATGAGCGGTAAATCAAAGGAAATAAAAGTTCAGAAAAGTAGACCAAACTATTCAAGACTTTGGAAAGTTAGAAAGGTCTCAGGTGCGGGAAAGGGGGTGTAATCAAATGAAATGAATGCAATTACATGAAATGATGATATAATACATACATTAATAATAAACAATTCAAATATTTTAGATTTTATTTCTAGGCTGAATATTTTAAATATTGTGTAAAAACAAGCAAGCTCCACTTGTATCATACACTTTTTTCCCAACATAAACTTTCTTTTAAAAAAATAAATAAATGAACAAATGTTTTAAAAACTATAAAAACTAAATCTATGGACAACAATCTGTCCAGGTCAGTGTCCTCAGCAGTAAATACTTGGAAAACTTTTAAACAAATTTTATTATAAAGAAAATAGTTAAACTATTATAATAAATTAGAGTTAAAAATGACCTTTTTTAAATAAAAAGTTTAAAGTTTTATTAAGATGGATTGTTCGTGATTGTATGGGTTTTGGTTAGATTGGGTAGCAATACATGAACAAAGAAAGATTAAGACATGTTTAAAAAAAGATTTAAGACCTACAACACAGTATTTCAGTAAATGTAATACTTTAAAGCCAAAACTTTGGATTTTGTGATTTAAGACATTTTAAGACCCCACAGAAACCCTGGTTAGGATAATTAGGCAACTCATTGTATAACGATGGTTTGTTCTGTAAACATGTAGTAAAATAAAAATAAAAAAAATTGCTAAAAGGGGGCTAATAATGATAAACTTAAAATGTTTTATTATTATTATTATTATTATTAATTAGGAACTGAATTTATTCCAACTGATATAAAAAATAAAAAATAAACTTTTTCCAAAACAATATTATATAAAATACAGTAAAAAAAATTATTGCTCTGTTAATCATCATTTAGACTTTTTTTCATCATTTAGATTTTTTTTACTTCAACTGAATAATATATATATATATATATATATATATATATATATATATATATATATATATATATATATATATATATATATATATATATATATGTATGCATATATATAATAAAAAAAATTACAATGTATTCCTTACATTTTAGGATTAAGTAATAATTGTGGAAATCTAAAAATGTAGATTGTTGGTTGGGTTTAGGGGTAGGGGAAAGACTATACAGTCTGTGCAGTATATAAACATCTTTACATCTATGTGAGGTTCCCATAAATATCTGTACAAGTGTGTGTTTGTAAGCACACGTGCATGTTTTGAGTAAAATTATAATAAATAGACGAAAAAATAAAACCAGAATACACCCATAAAGAAAATACCAAAATAAGCTTGTTTTTTTAGCTAAAATCTTAAAGTCAGGCCTAATTAACTTGCTATTCATCTGATAAATGCAAATACTTTTGCAGGTCAACTGAACCTTTACTTTAATTAATGTTCAAAAAAAGTGCAATCTAAAATGTATATAATTATATGGCACACTTCAAAATCCAAAATGGTATCCTAGTACTCAAACATACTGTATACTGTCAACCAGAAATCAATCTGGCGATATAAAGCCTTGCAAAAGCAAACATTTCTCCTAATTTTATAAATGCTTTCTCCTAATGCTTCTTCTCATCATCGGTCGTTCTTGCACAAGTTTAGAATCAAAATCCCCCCTTTGCCCTTCACACACACAAGCATGGTCAAACTCTCATTGCGCCAAGCAAGACTAATATAAGCCATTTGGGTGTTTGGAAAGGCTTACCCTTTTCAGAGCTCAAAGCTCCATTAGATAAAGAGGAGCAGGGCAGGCTAATTAGAGTCTGACCGTTTGGCCATTCTAGAGCAAAGATTCATTTGCACTGGTTTTACAATCGGTCTCTCTCTCTTTTTCTCTCTCCACCTAATAGAAAAATAAGCTACTTCACTCTGCATCGCTGCCAGTGACACCTGCGATGGAGGGGGTAATGGTGTTTAATGGCCTTTTAAATTTTTATTCAGTCTGAGAATCATAAAAGAGGAACCAGGCAGCCACTGGATCTCTTAATAATCCCAATGCTATGGCAACCAAAAGCAAGCTCAGCCGCCGGACTCTAGGTGGCTCGCCAATCGCTTCTTGTCTCGGGAGAAATGTAGAGATATCTAGAATGAGGTGCATTTACAAATTCTGCAAAGTCACCAGTGGCGTTTTGGTGATCCTAATAATAGACGTTTTAAACTTTAAAGGGTCCATTTCATGCAAATCTGACTTTTTTCAGTGTTTAAGTGCTATAAACGTGTACAACCAACTAAGTATTAGGGAAAAAATGCTCTGGCATTGGATATATCAATGAACAGAATCTCCTTAGACTCATGACATTTAAGCCACTGAGGACATTATGATAATAAAAATGAGAATAATATTTAAAAAAAAAAATTGTTTGCAACATCAAGCAGCATAACGAGCTGTTTTTAACATCTACATATCAATGTAAATGAGATCAGAAATATCAACTAAAAACATTTCAATGGCTGCACCCGCTCATACGTCAAGAATAAGGTCAATATATTTGGGAAAATGTATGGTATGCTGCATTACTTCACCATAGGGATCAGATTTTAAAATATGGGTCAAAACCATCACTTTGCTTTAACTTCTTATTCTAAAAAAAAAAAAAAAAACACGGTATATTTTGAAACAGTTTACAATATTTAACTGTCTCTTGACATGCTGAATATCTATATGACTACTGTATGAGTGTCATAAAAGCATGTAAGGGCTCCATCCTTTTTTCTGCCAAGCAGTAGTTTGTTTAAATTTAAAGGGACATGCACTAAAAAGTGCGGTGTATTTTCCTCACACTCAAATTTCATTTCATCACAATACATTGACATCAGTTTTTTTTTTTTCCATAAGGAACCATTGTCTGCTTTGCCTAAATGGTTAAAAAAAACAACAAAAATAAGGCAGAGGGAAAAAGGAAAGGACATTGAGGGAGGAAAATTGAAGAAGAGTTTTTATGTTTTGGAAGGCTGCAACTGTGTATACACTCCCTAACGGGAGACACAAATCCAGATCAGATATGAGAGTTGTGGCTTTTACACATCTGAGACCTGCTGTATCACCAGACCCTATCTTTTATTTATTTACAGCAGTGCTTAGAAAGAAAGACGGGGAAAGAGAGAGAGGGGGAGAGAAAGTGATAGAGAGAGAGAGAGAGAGAGAGAGAGAGAGAGAGAGGGAGGAAGAGAAATTCTCACACGTCAAAGAATTTGACAAAATACAGTTATCCTAAACGTAATTGTATGCAAATAACGAACACTACACACAATACACACCTGAGAGGATTAGATGCAGATTTTTGTCCTTGTTTGTCTATTACAACATTGCTCCACACACAATGGGTACTTTTACTTCCACAGCAGGTTTCACAAGGTGTTTTTTCTCCAATTCTACAAGACAAAATTAGGTATATGAACTTAATAGTATCAAATAATTTACTTCAATAAAATTATCATGTTATAAAAAAATAAGCTAAATAATGCACTACTTTTTTTTAAATCTATGGTTAATCAAATCATTATAATGTATACATTTGGGAAATTTAGTATAGTTATTTCTATGACTATGATGATGATCAGCGCTCTTCATGGGTTTGAAATATACTTTCCGTGGTAGCCGGATTAAAACTATTTACCCACATCACATAAATAGTTAACTATATGCGACAAACAAAAAATTATTTAATTTTAACAATAATTTTGTTTATTATGACACTGTTATGCACTGTTTTGTTTCAATGGGTTAAAAGACTGTTGAAATATAAAAAAGAAATCCACTATCTCTCTTTTATGCTATTCCGGAGCCATGTGAACCCACTGACAGGTAAAATCTGCTCTTGTGGGTCCGCAGAGCATGTGAGATTGTATGTAATATACTTTCCGTGGTAGCCGGATTGAAACACACTATTTATCCACATCACATAAATAGTTAACTATATGCGACAAACAAAACATGATTTAATTTTAACAATAATTTTGTTTATTATGACACTGTTATGCACTGTTTTGTTTCAATGGGTTAAAAGACTGTTGAAATATAAAAAATAAATCCACTATCTCTCTTTTATGCTATTCAGGAGCCATGTGAACCCACTGACCGGTAAAATCTGCTCCTGTGGGTCTGCAGAGCATGTGAGATTGTATGTAAGAGTGTTGACAGTTAACGCGCGCAAAGAACGAAACAAGTAAATAAGAGAGGATTTTCCACTGCTTAATCGATCATGAATGTATGGTTATATTAGACGGACACAAAATAGTGTAAAAGGATGATAATAATACCAAATAAAATCATGTCACTAAAAATACTTGGGCGGTCGTTTGTATATCTAAACGGCCCGCAAAACTAAAGTCTATGTGTGGGAAATACTGATAATGATGATGATCATGATTATTATTATTGCTATGTAGTATTTGTTAACTGCAATAAGGTGTTCCTAAAGGAAAGAAATACAAGTAACTGTAAAATAAACTGACAAATAACTTTTTGAAATATCACATATCGGCAATTATATAGTTCATAGCTCATTATATTATTTGTGATTTGTCAACTATTGATGGGTTTCAAATGCTAAGTGATAGTTTTCACATTTTCACATTATAAGCAAAAAATATATAAAAAAAATTTTAAAAAAAAAAACAGAAAACTGTTGGGCTATAAGGTATAACATTACTAACTGACAAGGAAATCCACCTGAGCTATGCTTCTACAGAATTCCCCCACAGAAAGAACAGCCAGAATAGAGAAATGTATGTGTCAAAATGTAGCCTCATTGACCTATGGTACCTGTAACCCTCAGGACGTTTGTTTATTTTTTTATTTTTTTATTATTATTTTTTTATACAGTTTCTATTCTAATTAGCAGTTAAGCGCAAATAAAGCATACATAATTCAAAGTATGAAAAGCAGAAGTGAATGAATAGATATTAACAAACAAATATTAATCTAAGCAAAAATTAACAGACACCAAATAAAAAAGTATACACACATGCCACAGAGACATTACCAATGACTAAATTGCCGAGGAATACCCACAAAACAGATGTAAACAGCGGTGTATTGGAGCTCTGACAGGGATATGGTTTTTAAATGACTGTGGGTTCAGTATATGGATTGCAAGTGCTCACTATTTATGGGTTTCTTCTCTTCGTATATGATCCAAGTATTTATTGCTTAAAAAAACTAAATATGACCAGCATGTGCGCCATATGTATTGAGATCCCAATGTAGCTGCCATTACGAGTCATTGTTTTTTGTTTCAGTTTCAGTTTCCTTTATTTTTGTCATATAAAACATCACAATAAATAGTAATGCAGAACAAAATTATGTTAAATCAGACTCAACAAGAACATAAAAAACATCAAACACTATAAAAACCTAACATAATAAATAAGCTTTCATACTATCAACATTTCCAGTATATAATATTAATTTTAAAAGGAGTTAGCATGTGCACCACGTTTCTAAAAGTCCTCTCTTGCTATAAGGTTGATTTTTTTATTATGATTACATAAAAAAAGACAAAGTTGACGGAGCAAACTAAATTTCTGAAAGCATCAGCAGTCTTAATCAGTCTTGAAGACGCAGTCCAGGTCCAGCAGTCAATCTCATGACTGGTCTCCTGTCCAGCATCACTGCTTCGTCGTTTAAATGTCAGCGATAGACATCAAACCCGGTTCTTTCCCAAAACTCCATCTGCTTCATACAGATGTCTCAATCAAGCCAGCATCTGCGTGGTGTCCAGGGCTACACTTATACACGCTTCTGTTTAGACATAGGAAGTGTACCTGCCATGCGCCACATGCTACCTGACCTGCCCGTCTGCTGCCTGTCATTCAGCCCTCACACAGACCCCAAAAACACAGCAACACTCCCTTACACACACACAGCAAACTGATCCTTCAACACTCATGATGCCTTCTGTCTGAAAAAAAATAAATAAATAAATAAAACTGCTTCAGTTGTTTAGAGAAAAAGCCAGAGGCAAAGACTTTTTAGTGTTATCAATTAAACACATGTACCATCAGAGACAAAATAATGGTTTGTTGTGACATATTGCAGATGGTGTTGTGCTATGTGCTTATCACGAAAACAGGTGAGCGTGGCTTCCATGGTTTAAGTTATGCTTAAACAAGAATCTTTGTCACAGCAGCTGTAAAATTTGCTGACATTATGAACTAGAAATACTTTTGAACAGATTTATTTTTTTCTTTTGATTTTGCCCTGTCACTTTGTGCATAGAATAAATGTCATTTTGTTCAAAATAAATACGATGCTCAAACATTTAGTAATCAAAAAAAAAAAAAAAAAAAACGTTAAAAAAAAACAAATTCCTAATACTAATTTTTTACATTTTTTATTTTGACAATGTTTTTTGTAAAAAATCTTGTCAGGAAATTCCTAATCCTATATATATATTAAATTCATTAAATTATCTAAAAACCACTAGAGCAGTGCTATATTATTTGCGGACTTTTCATAACTATCAAAACCACTTAGGGTGCTTTCACACCTACACTTTTGTTTCGGAACGTATCTCGTTTGCCCAGTTAGCGCGGTTCGATTGGCATATGTGAACAGGGCAATCGCGCTCTGTTCCGCGCCAAAGTAATCGCTCCGAGATCGCTTGAGTAAGGTGGTCTCGGCTCGATTGAAACGAACCCTGGAGCGGTTCGATTGTAGTGAGAAAGCGATCCGATCCGAGCGCGGTTGTATCACTGTGTTTTATGGATATGTAATAGGCATATACGGCTATATGAAGAGAGAATTATGATTGGGGTGGGAAGTTTCGCGAGTCTCCGGATGCCCGCAAACGAGTGATGATCTCCCGGTAATCTCGCGTCTCCCTACAGGTCCTCAAATAGGCATCGTCGCGCACCCTTCTCACCCCTCCCCTCCGCATCTCTCCTCAGACACATCGCGCGCGCGCACCCTGTCAATCACCACCAAACCACCACTTCTCCTGACAGCTTAGCGGGACGCTGCAAAATAAACCCTGACACTCTGACCAATGTGAGGAGAGTTTACTCGCACGTGACTTGTTTAAGCTCTTTTGGTCCGATTAGAAACTTTGCAGTGTGAAAGTGAACCGCTCCAAGAGCAAACAGCAACAATGTAACAATTGTAATCTCTGTTTCGGAACAACTGAATCGATTCACAGGTGTGAAAGCACCCTTAATCTCATTGCACATGTATATAATGTACATTTTATACATATACAGTGATGATAATAGCCATTCTATTATATTCTAGAACATTATACAAAATGTTCTGAAGAATGTTCATATGCAGAAAAATCAGCTGCTTTAACTGATGACCTGTGTTTCTATGCTAATGACGTCATAAATCCTCGATTTCTGTTTTGCTTTCATAGTAAACGCGAACACCAAAGATGCTTCAATATGTTCTGCACTCTAGACTGCACAGAGTAGCATTATAACAGAAACATAAAATCTTTTTAGTATCTAGGGTATTATTTTTCATAATGTGATTATGAATTATTATTTAAGATTTGTGGATGTGTATATTGCTAATTTCTTTGTCAGTGCTGTATGCAGCCTTTATCTGCTGCAGTCCTTTTCAAGTCTGACTGGAGGGAGATATAGTAACATCTCAATGTGACTAGCTAAATATAATAATAATAATAATAATAATAATAATAATAATAATAATAATAATAATAATAATAATAATGTTTAGTATGCACCACATGATCATAACCAGAAGCGGTCGAATGTGGCATAATAAAAGCTCCACTGGCTTTATGCTGTGTCATGCTCATCTCTCATTAGCAATTGCTTCAGTGCACTAATTTTGCTTCGAGAGCTTTCAGCCTTAATCTGCTTCATACTACCATGATAATAAGCCTTGATTACTTCAGACTTGATACTTCAATATTTGAATACCTTGAACAGCTCATTCATGAAGATGATTTCTGAAGGTGTCCCATAGGATGAAATAAAGGCAACAGTTCCCATGATTCCACACTCAGACACCTATCGAACTACACCTTTGTTTGATATGAATTTACACCCCCTGGTGGTGAAAATAACATAATGTGCCTTTAAAGGTACAGTACAGAAAAAATTGTTAATAAAATAAAAAATATATTTAATTTAAATTTAACATTAATTAAACAAAGACAATTCATGGGCCTAAACAAATAATAATAATAATAATAATAATAATAATAATAATAATAATAATAATAATAATAATAATAATAATAATCCATAAAGTCTACATAAAAAATACAAGGTGAGCTACTTGTGAGCTACCTATATAAAACATAATTAACTGCTGGATATGCTATTTAACCAAGTATATTTAAACAGTGTTATCAATAACACAAATGACCTTATTCTACTGTACATCCACATTGTACAATTTGCACGCAACTAACCTGCACATGCTTTGACAATACAAATGTACAACATTGTCAAGGCACACTAAAATTGAATTGAGCGAGAGAGAGACTCGACCTTCTGATGACACCATTCTTCAGTCTCTCAGGGCACGAATGGACACTGGCTCCTTGTACAGACACACATAACAGGGCCAAACAGATGCTATTTCAGCCCAGAGGACAATACAAACACACTGACAACATACAAATGACTTGCAATCATCTGACTGTGTGTACACTTGAAAAGCAGCATACAATGCTACATAAAACCCGAATATATTAAATACATAAATTATTCATTCATATTAAATACATCATCGTATGCTCTATTTGACAGTTTTTTTGAGCAGTCCAACATTATTAAGGTACAGAAATGTAAAAAAACCACAATGCAAAAAAAAAAAAAATGCTTTTAAATAAAATAAAATAAAATAAAATAAAATAAAATAAAATAAAATAAAATAAAATAAAATAAAACAAAATAAAATAAAATAAAATAAAATAAAACTCGATTCAATTCAAGTTTATTCATTTCATTCATTTTCTTTTTGGCTTAGTCCCTTTATTAATCAGTGGTTGCCACAGCAGATTGAACCCCCAACTTATCCAGCATATATTTTACGTAGTGGAAGCCCTTCCAGCTGCAACCCATCAATGGGAAAATCCAAGTTTATTATTTGCCATAACTTTATTAGTTGGTAATTCTTACTTTGCTTTCTCATTTCTAGTCCAAATATCAAAAAGATTCTTAGATCAACTAAAAATATTGTTTTGTTTTCAACTTTATTAAAAAATAAGTCAAAATTAAGTTGTTTTTGTGTCAAAATTAAGAGTTTTCCCTTACAAAAAACTATCTGCCAGTGGAGTAAGCAAAAAAAAAAAAAAAAAAAAAAAATATATATATATATATATATATATATATATATATATATATATATATATATATATATATATATATATATATATATATATATATATATATATTTATTTATTTATATATTTGCACTAGAAGTAAGACAAAAATCTAAATATATTTTTTGCCATAAATCTTATAAATTGTGTATAAATACAGCAATTAAATGTGTGACTGTGGATGATCACATTGCGATATCAATTCTGAAATTATATATTGTGCAGCCCAATTATTCAAAATATTCATCAAATAAAGGTTAATGTTTCTCCTTTAATATATTTTAACACCAGTTTTGGCAAAGCTGAATTTTCAGCAGTTATGTATTTGTACAGTTGAAGTCAGAACTATTAGCCCCCAAATTTTCTGTTTAACGGAGAGCAATTTTTAATAGTTTGAATAACTAATTTCTAATAACCGTTTTTTTTTGTCTTTGCCATGATGACAATAAATAATATTTGACTAGATATTTTTTCAAGACACTTCTATACAGCTTAAAGTGACATGTAAAGGCTTAACTAGGTTAATTGTGTTAACTTGGCAGGTTAGGGTAATTAGGCAAGTTATTGTATAACAATGATTTGTTCTGTAGAATATCGAAAATAAATTTAGCTTAAGAGGGCTAATAATTTTGTCCTGAAAATGGCTTTTAAAGAAATTAAAAACATCTTTTATTCAAGCCAAAATAAAACAAATAAGACTTTAACCAGATGAAACAAAAAATCAGACATACTGTGAAAATTTCATTGCTCTGTTAAACATCAATTGAGAAATATGAAGAAAAAAAAAACATTAAGATTCAAAGGGGGGCTAATAATTCTGACTTCAACTGTACATAAAGTGCTCAGCATATGAAAATATAGCTCCTCACAAATCTATATTTTAAATTCATATTTATAATAGGAAGATATACAATATTATATTTGTGCATATAAATTAGATTAGTCAGTACTAAAGCCAAATTTGGAGCTTATCTAACAAAGTACCTTGCAATAACTGTCCAAAAACTAGTTAACCCAAATGTATAATATCAAAAAAGAGGAAAAATCAAGAAGCAAAAAAAAAAGAAAAGAAATAGTTACTATAAATGGCTAAAACATCACCTTTGTTTTAAACATTTATTGCATCTATTCTGGAAAAAACAACAACAACTATAAAAGAAATAAAATTAAAAAGTACTGAGCCAAAACTTTTGAATGGTAGCATGTGAATCTGACACACATTTCTCACACTATTACATCAGCACACTGTACAAACTGTACATTCTACCAGGCATCTACATTTGTTCCATAAAGCTCGTCTTTCTTTTTTTTCAGGTTGATTAAAGATCCTGTGTTGATTTCCTCCAGAGTCACAGTGAAATGCTCACATAAAGCCGAGCCAGCAGCTCATCAAACGCGCCACATGATACCCACATTAAAGGTAATGTTTCTGCCACTCCATCTCGCATTGTTTTATTTTGCTCTCTGGCTTTAATGAATGTGACAGAATTACGCCGCTTTAAAACCGTCTGCTTTATTGTTCTATTTGTTTATCTATTTCTTATTTCCTCGTCTTTCCCCAGCTCTCATCTGTCATTCTTCAGTGCTTTCATTTTATTGGCCGCTCCGCAGAGCCGTACTGTTGATCGCTGCCCATTTTCGGATTAGGAGATTAAGTTATTCATCAGTCATCGAGTTCCCTGCTGCGGCACTGCTATCAGGACACCGCCAAATCACAACATCTCAGCCAGCCATTTCAAAATAATTGAATGCACAATAATTTCCCTATTAATACATTTCTCATATTAGAGATTATGCATGAAACATTCACATTATCTGTGGCAGTGTTTTCCTTCTCTCTTTTTTTTCCCCTCCCTCTGCGCCCGTGTTAACGTCTTGCTCCTCTCCACTAAATCTAATAGACCGGATTGAATAGCTCATGCCAGGATGAAGGGATAGGTTACAGATAGCCTCTCCTCTTTTTTTATGTATTCATTTTTTTCCCCTCACGCTCTTTCTCCTTCTCTGGTGGAAGATGCAAAAGAAAATTAAAGAAAATCGATCATTTTGGAGAAAGGTGGCAGGGGTGGGATGTGACTGTTGCTACGCCAACAGTAACTCAGAGTCTCACAGCTGTCTCGGGGAACTTGCTTTATCAATTTATTGCGAAAAATCATCTTACAATAATTTAAAGTATCAAAACAATAAAAGTGTGATACTGTTATTATTATTAATATTAGTAGTAGTAGTAGTATTAGTAGTAGCAGTAGGAGCACTAGTCGTAGTATATGTAGTAATAACAATAGTCCATATAGATTGAAGATCAAAATTAAAGAACAATTCATAACAACTTTTTTCTTCCTAGAAATAATAAACCAGAGGTCACCAACCCTGTTCCTGGAGAGCTACCTTCCTGCACATTTCAGTTGCAACCCTGACCAAACACACCTGTTTGTAATTATCAAGTGCTGCTTTAGGTACTATTAATTGGTTCAGGTGTGTTCGATCAGGGTTGGGACTGATTTCTGCAGGAAGGTAGCTCTCCAGGAACAGGGTTGGTGACCCCTGTAATAAACATTGTTTAAAAAGTGAAATAATTAAAATGTTATTGTTTTACCAGATAACTAAACCTCATAAAAAAAAAAAGTCACTTTCTATTAAAACGCTCCAGGGACAGATGAGTCTTTGCTGAGGTCCAGCATTCTCAAGCCTCGGACGCCTAAACTGCAGCTCTGCATAAAATGTCATAGGAGAAACGGTCGTGCCCAACTAAACCTGGTTTCTCTCAAGGTTTTTTGATTCTTTACTTTCACTAATTGGTTAAGTTTTTTCCTCGCTGCTGTCCCCACTGGCTTGCATGGTTTGGGATCTGTAGAGCTGAGCATAGATGGATTTGCTCTTTTTTGTTTGGACTCTCAGCAGTGATTATTAAACACACTGAACTGACCTAACCGGAACCTAACTTAAACACTGAAAACTGAACTGACACTGTTTCAATTCACTATAATGTTCCTTGTGAAGCTGCTTTGACACAATTTACATTGTAAAAGCGCTATACAAATAAAGGTGAATTTAATTGAATTCAATTTAAATGAATGCTACAGGGCAGTATTATGCGAACAACTTGTTTTTTCACACTAATAACATAATATCAACATTAACTATTTTCATGCAGTGGTTTGCAAAAAATCAAATAAAAATCACAAGAACAACTTATCAGCGTATATAATTTGTAATCGAATACAACTGCCTGAATTTTTCTGGTATGGTTAGTGTACTTGGTAGCTCAATTTATATGTGTCAAAAATCCCCAGCGGTCCAGTCCTGGGCGATTGCTGGTGAACTACATGTGAACTACAAATCCCAGCATGCCATTTCACACACACACACACACACACACACACACACACCAGTTGTCAATTACCACTATTGACACACACTCAGATGAAGCTTGTGATCTCTGATCATTTGGAATATTTCTCGTTACAGCCATGACAGCTTTGTATTGTACATGTGATGCTGAACTCTCCAGTTTGAGTCTGGTGAAGCATGGTTCCACAAAAAAAGATAAAAACAACAAAGCAATGTAAAACTATGTGTTGGCAGTGCACTTTTCTCTTACGATTACATTTTAAAACACTATTGGTTGGGTTTAGGGAAAGGTTTCAGTTAGTGTTTCACTAGGTGATCTGTATGGCATACCCTACCTTCTCATAGACGTGTACAAGAGAGGCATGTATCTCAAATGTACAGTAAAATGTACACTAAGTAACATACTTTGCATTTGCAAACAAGTACACAGCATCATCTAAAAGATTTATTATCTGCACTGAGCTATAAAACGTACCTGGAACGAAGAACTAAGAACTTTCTCAAAAGTATAAGGCGTGTGACATATTTCTATTTAGCCTGGGCTGATAAAAACTTTTTAAATAATGGAACACAGTGATCAAAAAGTAAGGGACAGCAAGGACTATAGCAAGAACACAGATTATAACAAAGAACTGGTGAAGAATTCCAGCTGCAGTGCTGAACCAATTGTCCATTGAGATTCTTGCTATGGCTGAAAGGCTTATGCCTTTGGCCTTCATCTGGACAAACTACTGTTAACTGAGGGTTTCCGTCAGTTAAGAATGGCTCACCATCTGGCAAATCAGTAAAAACTACTCTTTTACTCCTGTTAGCATAATTTCAAACAAGACTAAAAAGTGACCTTAAAATGTCTAACATTTTTTTTAATTTTACAGTGTTTTTTGTAAAAAAAAATCTTGTCAGATATATTTAGAACAAGAATTGTCTGACTGCATAAAATACTCTGAATGTCTGAATGTGTGAATAGTGGCAAAGTGCATTGAATGATGATGGAACATTCTTCATTTTTTCATTTTCCATCGGCTTAGTCTCTTTATTCTTCCTGGGTGGGCCACAGCGGAATGAACCGCCAACTTATCCAGCATATGTTTTATACAGTGGATGCCCTTCTAGCTGCAACCCAGTACTGGGAAACAACCATACACACAGCACCTGGCATTCCCAGGCAGCCTCCCATCCAAGTACTAACCAGGCACAACCCCACTTAGCTTCTGAGATCAGACAAGATCAGGCACAGTGAGGGTGGTATGGCCGTAAACAAATACACACTCCTTCACATACATACACTACGGCCAATTGCGTTTATTCAATTCACCTATAGCGCATGTCTTTGAACTGTGGGAGAAACTAGAGTACCAGGCAGAAACCCTCATGGACAAGGGGAGGGCATGCAAACTCCACACAGAAATGGCAACTGACCCAGATGGGAACCATCAAACCTCAAACTACCACCCTTTATTGCTGTAAGGCAACAGTGCTAACCACTGAGCCACAGCATTGTGATGAAACATTAATTCAATCAAATTTATTGATTTAGTTTAAATATTAAAAAATATACTTTACTTGAATTTAATACGCTTTATGTACAAAAATCCAGAACAAATTTCACAAATTTTATTGAATTTGTTCAAATGAAGATGTTACCTCAGTCCATGATACAGTAGCTTTAAATTTACTCACAAAGACACCAACAAATAGTATATCAATGGATGTGTCATGTATGCAAGTATTAGCATAAGAACAAATCATCATGTCTATTGTCAGCAGCCAAACAAAAAACAATACAAAACAAAAGAAAAAAAGATCAGCTGCCATTACGTCGTCATCATAATTGAGTGACTCGTGTTTTGCTTTGTACTAAAAATAATAATTTCTTCCATAGAAAGGACAGAAGTGGACTCTAAACAGGACTGGTCACAGTCAGAGATCCTCTTCAAACACGTGTGTTGATCATGTGTTAAATGTGCTCAAACCTGAATAAAGGCTGGAGTTGAGGCTACACTGTACATTGAAGCAGGGCACTATATACTGTATTATGTCAGGTAAAAGAGTCTTAACAACAGGAAGGGAAAACAATATAACTACTACTTACTATATATGGAATTACTTATTTACTAAGAGTGTTTTACTTAAAAAAACATATATATATAAACAATCAATAAATAAAAGAACAAATAAATAAATAATGAAAGAAAAACTATTTTCTATCTACTCTATCTTCATTCATTCATTCATTCATTTATTTATTTTCTTGTCGGCTTAGTCCCTTTATCAATCTGCGGTCGCCACAGCGGAATGAACCGCCAACTTGCCCTTCCAGCCGCAACCCATCTCTGGGAAATATCCACACACATTCACAAACACACACACAGACAATTTAGCCTACCCAATTCACCTGCATGTCTTTGGACTGTGGGGGAAAATGGAGCAACCAAAGAAAACCAACGCGAATACAGGGAGAACATGCAAACTCCACACAGAAACACCAACTGAGCCGAGGCTCGAACCAGCGACCTTCTTGCTGTGAGGCTCTTCTTAAAAAAAAAATCACACAGAAGCTTTCTGTTAGTAGGAATTTATGTGAGTATTGTCTCTTTATGATGAATTGCTTTAATCCCTTACTCATTTTAAGAAGCTTTGAATAAAAGTTTCTGCTAAATGTTTAATGCTAAAACAAAAGGTAAAGGTAAATGTATAAGGAATTAGTGTTATATGAATTATATCTACTGTACCTACCTACAGTTGGAGTCAGAATTATTAGCCCTCCTTTTAAGTTCTAACTATTTGATATTTGTCTCCAATTTCTGTTTAACAGAGAGAAGATTATTTCAAGACATTTCTAAACATAATAGTTTTAATAACTCATTTCTAATAACTGATTTCTTTGCCATGATGACAGTACATAATATTTTGCTAGATATTTTCCAAGATACTGATTTATAGGCTTATCTAGGTCAATTAGGTTAACCAGTCATAAGAAATAATAAGGCAAGTCATTATACAGCAATGTTTTTTCTGTATATATTATTGCTTAAGGGAGCTAATAATATTGACCGTAAAATTGTTTTAAATAATATTAAAAACTGCTTTTTTTCTCCAGAAGAAAAAAAATATTGGAAATACGGTGTAAATTCCATTGCTCCAAATTACTTGTAATTAGAAACCATTTGAAAAAAAAAAAAAAAAATTACAGTAGATCGAATAATCTTGCTCTTAACTGTATGTGACAATATATAGCTATGTATTATAATTTTTCAGTATTCAGTTAAGAATTCATAATCAAAATTCAGTGTCAAGACTGGTCACTTTTTTAGCTCTATGCACCACTATAACAATGTTAGATGAACAAACTCAAGAGTCATGGTATCAACCAAGCCTGATTGTACTGGCTGGGATTTGTCAACTCAAATCTTGAAATCCTGATCATCAACGCTGATAATGAGCTCATCAGCCCGTGCAAATTAATGGGTGACATTGGTTGCAAACAGCCAATCACATGCCTTAAAACAAATATAATTTCATTGACTCAAAATAGAAAGCAAATATCTTCCACAACAAAGATGAAAATATTTAAAAATATGAAGAATTTAAGCATGCAAAGTTCACTTTTCTGATAATATGTACACAGAAACTGAACAATCTAAGCTCACATGCAGTATTTTTAAAGCTTTTTCTACTGTAAAAAAAACAACAAAATCATTGCAGCTGTTCATTGCAGCGGTTTATATTTATATTTCTATATATTTTTTTATTTACTTAAAAAAAAAAAAAAAAAATTGCCTATTGAACTTAAATTTTATTAACCAAACCCAAGATTGGTGCAAACTAAACTGAAACTTAACCGTGTTGGCAGAAGCTAACATATTTGTATGTAAAAAGAGCAGCAGAAATGTATATTATCAATATGCAAAACACAAGTTATAAACAATAAATGCTAATCTCCAGAATGATTTTTGAAATTACTGAGAATAATGGTTCTGATAATCCTTCCCCTCCTTGAAGAAACACCTGTAAATTAATGCCACAGTGTGCGTCAATAAAAGTATCATTAATCGATTTGTGAAGCATTAAAAATCTCTACATTATCATGCATACTGACAGTGTTACTGAACATATTGCTGACTTGATTTGATTAATAGTAACACTATAAACATAGACACATGATTTCACAGCGGGCAGAAGAAATAAATAAATAAATATCTGTGAGCGAAAGTGTGTTTGTGTGGAGCTATCGTCAGTTCTCGTCTCAAATGAACATGTGCTCTCTCTGCACAGATGACACTCAAAATGCATTATAACCATTAATGAAAAAGTTAATGGGCCATTTTCTTACATATCAATTTACATTTTACAATTTGGGTACACAAATGATGTCTGCTACGGCGGGTCCTTAATATTTTGCTCAAGGAAACAGTTCTAATGTGTTTTGCGGACATCAAATGTAGTGAATAATGATGCGTCCATCGCATGCAAATAAGATGACAGTTGGAATGGGCTGATCAACAGCGTTCGCATAAAGAGGTTACAGACTGCTCTCACTTTCAGAAATGTCATCTACCATAATGCCGCATGGCCACGTTTGCAAGCAAATACACAAACCAATACGCTCAATTACGATCAGCTCCCTTGTGTGCAACTAGCAAATTATCTATCACAAAGTATGCCAATTGTCACACTGCTGTACTGAATTTCAGAAAACATGCTAACTTAATTCAGGTAGACAAAGACCTTGGATGAAGTGTGCATCTGTACAATGTAATTACATTCTCCACATTTACATTGCAAAACAAACAGACTTCCCTAACATCATTTTGGTATTGTTTGTACAGTATAGCCTAATTTCTATTTATTGTTAGGAATATTGTGAATTCTATTTCAATGGTTGATTAGGAGAATTATTCATTCATAATCACACATTTAAGGTGATTTTATTAAAACTAGCGATGCTGACTCCAGTCTCAGAGCTTGCAGAGCCTCAGACACCAATATTTGAATGCCTCATAAAATATAAATGAATGTCTTGGCATCTGAGATGTTGGTATGTAGATTTCATTTTAGGATCATCATTATTGCGTGTGAATTTTATAGTTTTTTTGCATCTGTAGAGCATTTGAACCCAGTAATAGTCATGTTTGACCCATTATTTGCATTAATTGTATTTTTATTAATTATTTTATATTTTATTTCAAATTTACAATTATTTTCTATGGCAGGTGTAAAGGTCGGTGTGTACATACATAGAGATAAAAGTTTCAAACGCAGTTTTATTAAACAATATAGGAGTAAACAGTAACAACAGGGATAGTCCAAGGCGTAATCCAATAGAGCAGACAATGGTCAGGGCAGTAAGCAAACAAAAAATAAACCAGAAGACAGTCCAAAATCAAAATAGAAACCAGGAGGACGAATAGGAAACCGCTTGGTAATGCAAGCTATACAGAGAGTCAAGACTGAGCAAAGAATGTGTGTGAAAGTGGTGTTTATACAGTGTGTGTAATGAGTGTAAATGATATGCAGCTGTGTGTGTGTAATCAAAGTTCATGAACCTCAGGTGTGAGGTGCTGAGGATTATGGGATGGGTAGTCCAATTCAGTGGCTGATATGATGTGTAGATGTGATGTCCAAAAATAAATAAAATAAAATAAAATTTATAGAAAATAAAACTTTAAAAAAGGCTCTTTTTATAAGAGCAGATCACTGTGTGGTTTATGATGCTAGCCTTGGCAACCACTATCAAGTCTATTTCTACAGAGTTGACTTTTGCCAACTCCAGGCGCACAGAGTGCTCCGTCAAAACACAAAGCACACCTGGTAAAGTTTTGTTAATTGAAAATAAATTTCAGTACAAAAGTTTTTATGAATCATGATTTGTGAAATGTCCATATGGACATTTCACACATATATTTGTGTGTACATATGGTTAATGAATAAAACCCATTGTCTTGTAAACTATTATTAGTGTTGTTTATTCAAACATGCTAAAGTATTTGTTTTCTTGCCTGATTTAAGAAAATAAACCTTTTTAACCCCCCCCCCCCCCCCCCCCCCCAATCCACCCATTTAATAGAGCCTGGCATTTAAAATACTAGGCCCTATCATACATAAGAATAAAACGTGTGTTTTTGCCACACTTTGTTTTTATTGTTTATTTATTTGTTTACTGGAAATTAGAACTGAATTAGAACTGAATTTTAAATTTAGTTTTGAAACAAATCGTTGCACTTAACAAAAGATATTAAATATGTAGGCTAATGGATGTCTTTAGTGAAGTGAGTTTCCATCGTTTCCTTATCCACAAAAGTAAAGGAGTAAAGAGGAAAAGTAAAGTAAAGAGAAAGTAAAGAGGCTCAATAGAAGAGGCTTGTTTGTTCTTTATCCCTGTGCAGGTGGTCTGTTTAACTGTTTTCCCGCTAGTGAAAACACTTACACTTACAAAGTTCACCATGTAAATAGCAAATGTGCCATGGCGTGACGCAACTGACTCTGAAAGGAAATGGGAGATAAGACTCTGATTGGTTTAATGCACACTATGCTCAAAACACACCCATGACTTATTAAGAGAATAAGCACAACCCTTTTAGACCATGTGCTGTGGCGCAAATGTAATTTTTTTGTCCATAAAAAATAAGTGGATTCGGACATGACCTTAATGCTTTGGCACCATGCACTTTAGACTTTGTGCCTAGATCATTAAAATAGAGACCATCATCTTTTGTGTCCCACAAAATGCAGGCTTGGAATGATAAAAAGTGAATATAGTATACTAAATGAAAGAAATCAGGGAAAGTATAAATACTCAGTGCCCAGCAGAGTAGAAGGTTTAAAGCAATAGAAGCAGGTTTATGCAATGGTATAAAATCTTTTTTTTTTTTCTTTTTACTTCTGTGTATATACTGTATGTTCACATCAGTCATTAAATGCATTAAATGCAATACAGGATCTACCGGGGAGATCTGCTATCCCGTCTCCTCCCAACACATTCCAACACGCTGAGCTCCCTCTCAACTTTACAGAAAATAATCATTTTCACTGTGGGGTGTCGTTCTCCACGCACGTCTCCAGTACGATGCTAAAGCTCACACGAATGAGGAGGAAGCGGTCCCGGGGGCCGGGGACGGCTGAGCGCAAGGCCTTATGGGTGTGAGTATATATATATATCAGTGCCATCTGCATGTGAAGTGAGAAAGCACGGGGCAGAGAGCCAATCACACACCCACGCACACCTGAGGAAGGCGTCATCACTGCAGCCTATTGTTTTAGGGCACATTTCTGTACGTGTGAGGCGCACGGGAACGCTGTCACACCTTTTAAACTCACAGCCACCAGCAAACACCAAAAAATGCAAATCCGTTTTGTTTGATGCGTTTTCAAGCTTGGTGGGTCACGTTGAAAACACTGCTCCGTGACATTGTTTGTGTGCGTGTGAGCATCCGACAACATTGTATGTTAAGACACAACTCAATTCCCACTCCAACAATGGCTTTGATAAGCACTATAAGCGAATGACACCCACTGCTACAAGACGTATATTCAGTACTCTCCATATACATTAATGCAAATGAAAAGACGCCCGCAGTTTGACGCTCTCCCTCCTTTTTTCCCCTCTCCTTTCTCATTATTCCAGTACCTCGCGCATTCCCTCTCTTCTCATCTTTCCCCCTGAACCAGCAGCAGTCCAAAGCAATGGCCAATAACACAGCATGCTGGAACAGATACCTGCAAAGTTAATATCATTAATCAATACCAATGGAATTGTGCGGAGGGACGCAGTCAAGTGAGCCTCCCAGCAGTCCCAATCTCCCTCCCTTTAAACCTCATTTGCAAGCCCAAGATGGCCGCTCGGATGACTGGCAGCAAAGTTTTTCCAACAAATTTCATGGGGCATGAGCCAAAGATAATAGGTTTTCAGCCCAATGACAATCCAATTACAACGCCAATCAAAGCTGACTCCATGCAGGCTAATTATCAGCTTCAGCCGTCAGTTCAAATACTAACATACCACTTTTTATTTGAATAAAAATTCAGTTTGGAAACCAGCCGGGTCTGCCGTCCCTGATGAGCGGGGAGCAGCAGAGAAGCCTACCTTGGCGGTTGCGTCTGCGCTGATAACGAACGGCGGGATATCGTTTCAGCAGAACGGAACATCCGCTAAAATGTTTAAGGGTATGCGTAAGCATTCTGAGGGGGCTTTTCTTCAAATGCGGTATCTTACCAAACGCTGGGTGTGTACCAAATTAGTCCAATTAAATGATCACTGATAGACGTGTGTGCTTGCAATGCATTGCTGTAATGAATCTGTCAGTTTTGAAAAGTATGTGAGTGATAAGCAGTAGTAATAAGCGTCAATAAGATGTGTGCACAAATATGAGGCTTAAAATAGATTTGTGAATGATGCATTCGACAGCCGTGTGATTTATTGCTTAGATTGGAAGGACAACTGCATGTTTTATTTTACCTGAAGACAGGAATCTTGGACATTGGGAGCACTGTATGTATTTTAAACCATCCCAGTGAAAAAAAAAAAAAAAAAGTCATGGCCTTTTGTATACATAATATGCAGTACATGAATTCCAATATTGTATATAAGGCCACAAATATCCAGTTGTTCTTTCAGTTTAAACTCAAAATATATACTCAATCAATGCACACTTGTCAACAAGGTCATACATTAACTAATTCAAAACATTACTGAAAACTGTTACAGCTTCTCAGCGAAAGTAAACAACATTGATTTTAATTAAAAAAATAACAGCCCTGGTGACCACATCGATGACAAAACTCAATGGAATTGCTTTGGTTTAGTTTCCAAAGGTGTCCAATGTTGACAAAAATGTTGCACCTGAGTGATACAATCCAGTAAAGTAAACATTTGTTTATATTTCCAATGTCAGAACTACCAAATTAGCAAACCATACCTGGCACAACAGTGGAGCTAGCCTGAGCAATGACAACACAGTAAGTGCCATTTTTAATAATCATACAATAACTGGCACGCAGAAGATAAACAATGATCAAACAAAGCTTACTGGATTCTTGTGACAAACACATGCAAAGAAGAAATAACAAGATCTGCTGTATGTCCTCCATTATTGTTAAGGGACTGTTCAGATTTGTGCCTAAACCTGTAGAAAGCAGTCCTTACATTTGTATACGTATTATATATGCATAATCGTTTCAGCATTGATATTGCAATGAGCGCATTGGCAATAGTCACATCTCAAGATATGCAATGTTTACCTTGAATTATAATTGACCAAGAGCTACAGAATTGTATTTAATCACTGTGTTTATATGAAATGTATAAGATTTATGAAAAACATTTCTTACTTAGAATTTTGGTCCTGTTTCAAGTCTAAATATCTACATTTCAAAGTGAAAGCAGGATTATTTTACTTACCCCACTGGCAGATAATTTCACTCGTTCTAAGGAAAAACTCTTAATTTTCACTTATTTCCGCTGATAGTGAAAACTAAACCGTTTTTTTTTTTACATTTTATATTTTACAATTTAACTTTTTTTTTTTTTTTGCATTGTGGTGATTCAATTTCTGTACCTGGATATACTGTTAGACTCCCCATGCACATAACAGTCAAATAGTGCTATTCAAACCACCTTTTAAAACTGTATTAGTATCGCAATATTAATATCAGAACAATAAAATATCGTAATATCAGATTTTTTCAATACTGTGCAGCCCTAAATAATACATGCATAAAATAAGTTCTTTCAGTTTAAAAAATATACAATGTGCACACCCAACAACACAATGTCATAAATAGCACTGATTTTAATTAACAATGCACACACTGCTCACTAAAATAATGCACCATTATTGCCATTTACTTGCATAAACTGTGTCTTGTGCCCCGATACGTACTACACTGTACAAATGGGATTCATACAAATTAGCCCACCAAGTTATAAATTGCTGAGAAAGTGTTGTATACTGTATATATATTTTACATTTTACAGGTTTGTACATTTTAAATAGCCCATCAGTTGAAAGAAAATATGCAGCTGTCCTTTCCATTTTAATAATAAACACAATAATTGCACACTAATCACTAAGAAAAGATAGCATGAGCATCATTCATAAATCGAAATAGAGACCTATTGTATTTTAAGTGCCTTATATGTATACTAGCATACATTCATTCATTCATTTTCCTTCGGCTCAGTAATCTTATTCATCAGGAGTCACCACAGCGGAATGAACCAACAACTTATCCAGCATATGTTTTAAACAGCAGATGCCCTTCCAGATGCAACCCAGTACTGGGAAACATCCATACACACTCATTTACATACACTACAGCCAATTTAGTTCATTCAATTCACCTATAACACAAGTTTTTGGACTGTGGGGGAAACCCATAGAGGAAACCTACGCAAACATGGGGAGAACATGCAAACTTCACAAAGAAATGGCAAGTGGCTCAGCCAGGACTCAAACTAGCGACCTTCTTGCTACATCGCCCTGTATACTAGCATCTGTTACATAAAACAATGTACAGGTTTACCCTAATTCTTAGCATTAATTCATTAATTTATTTTCTTTTGGCTTAGTCTCCATTTCAGAGGTCACCACAGAGGAATAAACCTCCTAATTCTTATTAATCAGATCATTTTTCAGAGAAAACACATTTTTGTATGTGTGTGTGTGTGTGTGTTTTCTTCAGTTCTATAAATTGTAAGGTGAATTTGTTATTGGTCAGTGAACGGCTGTTCCAGAATCCAGGATTATTTCTGAATCACAGCATTCACGCAGTACAATTTTAAGAGGATAACACAGATACAGCGGTGTAAAAACAAAGGATCATGAGTGTGTGTCCGCGCCACTCTGAGATGTGCCGGGATGAAATGCACTGAGGATATGGAGGGCTGGCACAGACATGGCATCTAATAATGTCTTTCCTCTACAAGTCTGTCCTGCTTGGGTTGGATTTAGAGGAGGTTTATCTCCTTCATATAACCCCCCCGCACGCAACTGACACTCGCATTACACTCACTCGCACAAACACACACTCGCACACACAAACTAACAAACAAAAACCTGCATCAATAACACAAATGATTAAACATTCATGGCCTTTTGTAGGGAACATCTGCTCTATATAGAAGTCTAGCCTGAGGGACTGGGTGGAAAGAATCAGGAGGATTTTTCTCAAAGAAGCTAAAGGAAGCAATAAGATGGCGCTCAGTCTTGTGTCTGAATGTGCCACACTTGGATGTAGAGGAAAACACACGTATATCAAGAAACTTAAATTCTGTAGAGCTTTAGTGCTATTTACTGCTACTGAATATGAACAAACAAATCTGTATTCTTTAAAATGCTATTTAAAAAGACAGGAATTTATATGTAAAAGAGAGATTGAGGGCCAAATTATACACCCGGTGCAATAAGACGCAAGATAAGTTTGGCGTGATTTGTTGCTTTTTTCAAACCAGCGCAACCCTAATTTTCATGTTTTGCATAACGATGTTTAAATGGCAAATCCATGGCGCCACTTTGTAGACTCATGGGTGTATCACTCTTAAAAAGAGGTGTGTTAAGGCGCATCGTTGGCGCTTTGCTATTATGAGGAACTGAAATAGACTGCGCCGTTGATCAACTGAAAGGTGGCATAAAGTCCAACAAATAGTGCGTTAGTTGTATGCCTATGCAGGTCTAAAAGCATATACAGCCTAAAACACACAGGATCAGCAGGTTAAGCAACACACAATTATCTGTACACATCGAAAAAAATTAAGGGATTAAAATGTCACAAAAATTATTATTTTCTACATGAATATAAAAATCCATGTATTAGTTTTTTGCTCAAACAAAACTTAGAACTTAACAAATATTATAACAATAACAATTATTATATGTAGGCTAATGAATGTCTTCAGTGGAGTGAGTACAACACTGTTTCCTTTTCCGCGAAAGTAAAGGAGAAAAGTAAAGAGTAAAAGTAAAGAAAAAATAATGGAGGAGGCTCGTTCTTTATCCTCCCGCTGCAGAAGGTCTGTTTAACTGTTTTCTGGTTGGTGAAGCATTTAGTTTTTCCACTTACAAAGTCCGTCAAGTACTGTAAAGAACAAATGCACCATGGCACAACAAAACTGACTAAAGGGAATGTGAGATGAGACACAATTGGTTTAATGCATGTCATGCCCAAAACACACTCATAACTCCTTAAGAGAATAAGCACACCCCTGCTAGGCTATGCACCAGGGCGCAAAGCATATTTTCCGACCTTAAAACAGCAAAAGCGAATTCGTACACACCCTTAATGCTTTTGCGCCATGCATCGCCAGACATCGGCCTAGATCTTTAAAATAGAGTCCTGAATTTATATCATTGCATTTGATTGTCCAGTATAATACTGTACTTTTTATTTGCACATTAAAGCTGATAACTGACAACTTACTCTTTTATCTTGTGGGACTTTTTTTTGTTTTGTTTTTGTTTTTAAGCAAAAAAAAGTAACGTTACAGTCAACATCATCATACAGTCTGAATGATGGACAATAATATTATTGTTAAATATGCTATAGAATACAATATAAAACATGAAAAAGTAATGTTCATAAATACATGGTAAAATGCAGCTCTTAAAGGGACAGTGATATTTCTGTATCAAAAGCATGTTACAGTACATCCATTACTAATTTATAGACCATTAAGTTCAGCGTCACATATGACCTATATCTGCTGTAAACACAACACACAGGAATACATACTGAAAGAAGACATAAGAATGTACAATCTATATTAATCAATTTTGTATATACATTAATAAAACCAAATGTTGTTAATGTTAAAGTTTGCATTAACTTAGATTAAAAACAGCTTTAGAAGTATTTCAGAAGTAGTCTTCGAAAAAAAAAGACTTGGCTGTGATTTGCAATTAAACAAAAGGTTGGTGTGACTCATAGCTGACTTTTTTTAAGCAACTAAAATGTATGAACTTAAATGAGAAATGAATGTATTAAATTAATTCATTAGTTCATTTTCCTTTTGCTTAGTCCATTTATTCATCAGGGGTCGCCACAGTGGAATGAACCGCCAATTTATCCCACATATGTTTTACACAGCCAATGCCCTTCCAGTTACAACCAATACTGGGAAATTTGTATTAAATTAGGATAATTATTATATTAGTTCTATAAATGAAGACAAGAGAGTGTGGTGTTAATCATTTTACTACACTAATGTAAACAAATGACATCGTAAAGTTGCACCATATATTTTTATGTCTGAATCTAATTATCAAAGTATTTATTATAGTGTTAACAGGAAATGTATGCCTATAGCTCATTTAAATATACAAATAATAATAAAAAATATAATAAAATAATGATGTAGCTTTTCGTATAAGGCATATCATATGCTAATCAAAATAAGGGCCATAGTAAAAAAAAGAGAAAGAGAGAACCATTTACAAAATCCAACACACCTTTGATCCCAATTTAATCCTTTAGACATCATATGACCAAACCGAGCAATATTTGATGTATTCTGCACTTCACGTTAAGCCATCTCGTTTTTTTTTCACTTCACTTTAAATTTTTCTATTTTTTTTCCCCTCCAAACCGCTGTTTCCGTAAGCTTTTCCTATTGATTGCCTCATACGGACTATAAACCCACACAGAGCCACCCCATCTGAGAAATGATTATCTTTGATTATCTCTGAGTTTGTGGTTCAATAAATTCATGAAAATTTGAGGCCTTGCTGTGCTTCCCACCAGAGTCGGCGCATATAAGTCTCTCTTCTCTCAGTCCTTCAATGTGTTATCACTGCTCTCTACACAAACTCCGCACTTCTGAGGAGATTAATGACACATTGTCTGTGGAGATAACATCTGTCTCCACTGCTCCTGAAATATCAAGCTTAATAAATATATTTATGAGCCCTGCTCTCTATAGCGCTAATGCAATCAGCCGTTGCCGCTCACGCTGGCCCAAGACACTGAAAACCCATTGACTTATTTTGTAGCAAATTAGTCCAACACCTAATCGCTGAACCCTGCTCTGCTTTTTGAATTACGGCTTCGAAACACCCATCCGCTCTACAGCAACTGCTCTTTGAATTATATCAATTCGTAGACTTGCCGGTGTCCAGATTTCATTAGCAACACATTAACAACGCTTTACATCTATTACCGTCCTGACATGTTCTATAAATAACCGTCATGGAAACAGAGTATTAACATTAAACGCAGTAGCGTTCCGGTGAAGAGATACATCATTAAAGCTGAACATGGGTCATGAACAATGGGCATAATTGATTTTCAAAGATGAAGGTTAGAAGGAGTCATTGTTTGAATGTGGATTGTGTGGAAGAGTCATTTGGGGAAGTAGAGTGTTCTTTGGAAACATGTATCTCATTAACTTTGCATACATCAAATTTATCTTTGAAAAAAATCTGCACTCGTATATTTAGCAGATGCCAAATAAAGGAATAAATTTACATTCATTCCTTTAGTTGATACTAATCCAAAACAACTTTAAAAAGAGAGGAACAAAAGTATATTTTCAGGGAACATCTAATATGTTATAATGAATGAATGGAAGAATGAGTAAATGAATGAATAAATGAATGAATGAATGAGTAAATGAATGAATAAATGAATAAGTAATGAGAAAATGAATGAAAGGATGAATAAATTAATGAATAAAAGAATAAATGAATGAATGAATAAATGAATAAATGAATGAGTAAACGAATGAATAAATGAATAAATGATTGAATGAAAGAATGAGTAAATGAATGAATGAATAAAAGAAAGAATGAGCAAATGAATGAATAAACGAATGAACGAAAGAATGAGTAAATGAATGAATGAATGAATGAACGAATGAAAGAATGAGTAAATTAATGAATGAATGAATGGAAAAATGAGTAAATGAATGAATAAATAAATGAATGAATGAGTAAATGAATGAATAAATGAATAAGTAATGAGAAAATGAATGAAAGGATGAATAAATTAATGAATAAAAGAATGAATGAATGAATAAATAAATGAGTGAACGAATGAATAAATGAATAAATGATTGAATGAAAGACTGAATTGAACTGATTGAATGAAAGAAAACGAAAGAATGAGTAAGTGAATGAATGAATGAATGAATGAACAAATGAAAGAATGAGTAAATCAATGAATGAATGAATGGAAGAATGAGTAAATGAATGAATAAATGAATGAATGAATGAGTAAATGAATGAATAAATGAATAATGAGAAAATGAATGAAAGGATGAATAAATTAATGAATAAAAGAATGAATGAATGAATGAATGAATAAATAAATGAATGAGTAAACGAATAAATAAATGAATAAATGATTGAATGAAAGAATGAGTAAATGAATGAATAAAAAAATGAATGAATAAAAGAAAGAATGAGCAAATGAATGAATAAATGAGTGAACGAAAGAATGAGTAAATGAATGAATGAATGAATGAATGAACGAATGAAAGAATGAGTAAATTAATGAATGAATGAAAGAAAGAATGAGTAAATGAACGAATGATAAAGCGAGCGAACGAGCAAGCAAATGAATGAACGAACAAACAAACAAACAAACAAATGAACAAGAAAGCGAGCGAGCGAGCAAACGAATGAACGAACAAATAAATTAACAAACAAACAAAAAAAGAACGAACAAATGAACGAACATAGTGGCATCTTTGAAATCCAAAGTAGGGAAAACAAATAATTTGGTAGCAAGTGATTAAAGGTATTCAAAATTGGCAGAACTTTTATTATTGGAATTACAGAAACTGTACAAAAAATAAATAAAAATACGAAAAAATAAATAAATAAAATGTATTAAAATTAGAATAAAATAAAAATAATTTATTTATTTACTTTCCTTCAGTTTAGTCCCTTTATTCATCAGGGGTCACCACAGCGAAATGAATCGACAACTTATCCAGCATAAGTTTTACATAGTGGATGCCCTTCCAGCTGCAACCCATCACTGGGAAATGTCCATACACACTCATTCACACACACTCTCATACGCTAAGGCCAATTTAGTTTATTCAATTTACATATACCGCATGTCTTTGGACTGTGGGGAAAACTGGAGCACCCTGAGGAAACCCAGTGTTCCCCGAAAAAATAAAATAAAATCAAATAAAATTAAATTAAAAAAATAAATAAATAAAAAAATAAAATAAAATAAAATAAAATAAAAATAAATAAAATAAAAACAGTTGCAGATGCTTGAAAAGACATTCCGCTGAGCAAACATGATGGTGGAATTACCATTTTTGGCTGAACTATCCTTGAAGTTCAAGGAGCGCACAGCGAGGAGCCATTTGTTTTGAGGGTAAACACGTTCCCCCCTCCTCACCTCCGTCCCACAGTCCCTAAACCTGACAGAGCAGCAGCCGAGGGCTACACGAGCACAAGGACAAATCCCCACCCACGAGGACAGCAAGAGGAAAGATGTGATTAACTCTTTATCACTGCGACTTTACAGAGCTACCAGCATCACTGCAATGCGATCTGACGCCCCGCTCGTCCGTTCTCTAAATATTAGTCTAATCTCAGATATGTGCTGTTGCTGGAGGCGGAGGGAGAGATAAGCCAAGAGGCTAAGCTAACAGAAATTAATAACTGTGATGGAGATCTGCCTGTTTAGCATAATTTCAGTGCGAAAAGCATCCTGACCCCCCCGCAACGATACTCTTTATCTTGATTATTTTGAACAATGTGAAACAACATAATTTTGTTTACTACTTAACCTTTAGCAGTCAGGTGTTGCGCTAAACCTGACATTGCAGCGATGTGTGAACTCACCGTGTTTTTGTTTAAATGTCCCATTCTTTCTTTATTGCTGCACAGATACGGTTTCGTTGAAAAGCAACTTGATTATTAGATATGACTGTTTCAGTGTTATCGCTTTGCTACACAGCTCAAATGCTGGATAGAAAATATGTTGAAAATGTGTTGTTTGTAAACTGGTATTTTAAAACACTCTCATGTATTTACTTTAAATTTGTTAAGATGTGTTAATGTTTTTGAAAGCTCGCAGGCTTTCATTTGATGATGGAATTAGTACAATTTTAAGTAAAAAAAAAAAACTAATTCATAAATCAAACAGGGCTATTTTATACACTGGACAAAAAAAGAATCATTGGATTTTCTCATTTTCTTTTTTTTTTTAAAGTAACTGGTTGTAAACATGTTATATGGGCTGAAATCAAACAAATTAATTTGTTTCACGGTCAGCAGCAGTGTTATCAACACTGGAGATTAATTCTGGTATTCCTGCAGAACTACAACTCCCAGAACTGTTTGCACCCATCAACTCCCATCACACCTGACAATAATCCAGACACTCACACACAGACACAGTTGTAGCTCAATTTCACTCATTACATGGATTATATATACACTTCACTTAAATTTGGATCCCCAAATCTGTTGTCAGAACCATATATGTTATAAACCAGGGGTTTTCAAAGTGTGATGCGCGCCTCCCTTGGGGGACGCTAGAGCATGTCAGGGGAGGCGCGGGAAAAAATATTATATAATAAAAATATAATTATTAAGTTTAATTATTATATGTATTTTTTATTATTTGTAAACGTTTTAATTAAAAAAAGCTAAAAAAAAATAATACGTCAAAAATAAGAAAAACTTTTTTACCCAGAAGGCCATAGCTGTGAATTCGCTTCTGTTTGGCAAGCCCGCAATACAGGTATATGCCTGCTCATTTACAGTCTATGCTGCTAATACAATGGATCGGTTTCTGAGACCCCCCGATTCAAAGCCTTCAAGTTCAGGGCTTAAACCCAAAAGACGATGATATGATGATCAGTATTTGAGTTTAGGATTTACGTGGACAGGACCAGCTGATGAACCACGACCTTTATGTGTGGTTTGTCAAGATATTTTGGCTATAATGACAGCATGAGACCTGCTAAACTTCGGCGACACCTTGAAACCAAGCATGATGAGGTAGCAGGAAAACCTCCAGAATTTTTATTGTGTGTGTGTGTGCGTGTGTGTGTGTGCGCGCGTGTGTGTGCGTGCGTGCGTGTTTGGGAGAAGGGGGGCGCCAAAGGATAAGTTGTGTCAAAAGGGAGGCCCACTGTCTTAGACTTTGAAAAACCCTGTTATAAACCATATATTACTAAATTTAATTAGTTTGTTAAAATCAGCCCATATAAATTGTTTGAGACTAGGTAAAAATGTATATTAAAACCAATGATTTTTTTCAGTGCAATTTATTAAACAATTACATAAATACATAAAATAAATTCATACACAAAATAATGAAAAGGACATCATCATAATCGTGGTTTTAACAAATATATTAACCACCAAGCGTGAATTAAAAATAATAAATGTATTAATAGATGAGAACCAATAATAACTGACCAACAAATTAGGATATTAGAATGACTTCAGAAAAAGCATGTGTTCCTGAAACACAATAGCTGTTGTTGTAGTTTAAAATAAAATAAAATAAAATAAAATAAAATAAAATAAAATAAAATAAAATAAAATGTGGCGCAGTTGCGCAGTGGGCAGTGTTGCCGCCTCACAGCAATAAGGTCACTATTTTGAGCCTCGGTTGAGTCAGTTGGCATTTCTGTGTGGAGTTTGCATGTTCTCCTGGTATTCACGTGGGTTTCCTCCGGGTGCTCTGGTTTCCCCCACAAGTTCAAAGACAAGCGCTATAGGTGTATTGGGTAGGCTAAATTGTCCATAGTGTATGTGTGTGACTAGGATGGTATGGGTGTTTTTCAGTAATGGGTTGTGGCTGGAAGGGCATCCGCTGCATAATAACGTATGCTGGATAAGTTGGTGGTTCATTTCGCTGAGGCAACCTCAAATTAATAAAGGGACTAGGCCGCAAAGAAAATGAATAAATAAAATAAAAATATTAAAATAAAATATTAAAATAAAATAAAATAAGGATTGCAGGTTACCATAAAATGACAAATGACAAATTATTGACAATTATTAAATTGTATTATAATAGTATGCATACTAGCAGGCACACAGAAAGCTGTAAAGCATTTCATGAAGTCTGCAGCTTGTGAGAGACCTGGATAAGCAGAAGCGGGTATTCGTTGCTGTGGTAAAAAAAAATAAATAAATACTCTGGATACTCACAATTCCCATTGGATCACCTCACAACATCTGCCTCTTACATGTTCACACACAAATGAAAACAAAATGTACAATTGAAAAGCCCTGTAAATAAAAGGCTCACGAATGCTAATCATACACAGACATTCACCTTACAGTCTGTAGATACATTTCCACACACTAGCCAAAATGCAAACAGTGCTGAAATCAACTAACATTTGATCTAGTGGATTTATTTGAAGAGCATTATGATCTAGTGCATAAACACAACAGGTTCAACAGCATGTATGAACAGAAACATGGCAGTAATCCAGAGGTCAAACAGAGGCTAAATGTCTAAATGTTAATGACTGTCGTGAACAGGAGGATACACATTTGCAGATGTACAAAGTAATGACCTCCTTTCCATTTACACTGGGGCAATCGCTACATTAAAAGACCAAAACTGTTATAAAAAAACATAATTATAGGTGATGCTTGCTGAATATAGCTGTTGTGTTATGTACTTGTTTATAGTTTGTAAACCAAAAGTAATAACAATCATTTTAGCAAGCGGATTTAAAAAAATAATATATTAATAACAGTTTTGTGAGGAATTTGTAAATAATTTAATTAACAGCAATTAATTAAACTGTTTATTTATTAATTTTAATAATAATAATAATAATAATAATAATAATAATAATAATAGAATAATAATAATAGAATAATAATAATAGAATAATAATAATAATACATTTTCTGGAATATCTACCTTTATAAAAACTAAATCGTAAATAGATATTGTTAGGCCCCATTCAAACAGGCTGTCAACATCAAAACTTTCTATTCAATTTGATTGGGTGAGTCAAGCTTTGCTGAACTGAATTGTGGATCTGTCTGCTCCACTTCAGAAGTGTTGCTCACTGCAGAGGTCGGGAATTTCTCAACTTTTCAAGAGCCAACGAAGGTGTTAACCAATCAGAACGCTTTAGCAAATACAACATCTCAGAGAGTAGCCGACTAATTGCAGACTAATTTCATTGGCTGATGCTGCTATGACAATCATGTGGGCCCCAACATCAGACACGCCCTCCGTCAAGCGTTGAAATACTGTGAAATAAACTTTCTCATACAGTAAAATTTAATTTTGGTAATTCCAGCCCTAATAACAATAAAAATATCATGATAATGATTATGATTTTATTTTTAGAAATCAAAATTCAATGTTGAAAAATTTGAGCTTGATAAATGGCATAAAAAAATAATAAATTTTAATCAAAACATTTAAGTACCAGTTTTACATAATATAGTTCTACAATATTTCACTATTTTGATGAAACCATTTCAGTTACAATGTGTGAAGAACACATGAACCTTTCCTTGTGTACTTCACACACATTAACTGAGAGGGCTTTAGCAAAAGGCTCGTAATTATCAAAATATTATTTCCTTGAAAATAGCCCTTAATTATGGGTGCCACTGAGTTTTCTACTTAAAGATACTTCTCACTGATTAAGAGACCTGTTAGAGTAATTTACATCAATGTGAGAGACTCTACCATCCCCCTTAAACACTGATGAACAAGTAGCATATAGACAGAAAAACTAAATCAAACAAAATCAAAACAATACATACACTAATGTGGACTACCCTGGGTAAAAATTGACATATTTTGTGACCTTTTGTCCTGCTAGTTGGACAAAATTTTGCTAGTTCACAATTGCACCACCAATTTTCAGAGCTAAAACATTTCCTTACATTGTAATCAGGATCACAGATTGCAATCATAACTTTAATCATGCTCATCTTGCTTGAATACCGTCATTACCTGCATGATTGCATCATCAGAGCTCTATATTTCAACAATATGGACTATACTTTGACATACTAACCTCTGACAAGCACTTCACTCTTAATTGTGAAGCAGAATCATGCATTCTTTCTATAAAGCTTCTTTGAAATGATATGTACAGATGTTACTACTTCAATGTGTTCCTTGTGCCGCCATTCATGCCGCGGCGACGGCGGTACTTGATGCGCCAGCAGCATCCTATCAAAATAGCAAACACTGAACATCTTTCTATATTTAGGCAGCTTTATTTATTTATTTATTTATTTATTTATTTATTTATTTATTTATTTATTTATTTATTTATTTATTTATTTATTTAAGACTACTTATTTGTACTAAATGTTTGTGCTTTCATTTTAGTTGTCTTTTACTTCTTCAATTCTATTTTCCAAAACGAATCCTCTTTGCACTTAAAAAGTTTACAATAAAGCGTGTTAACAAATTTTAAATGATTAATGAAGGAATTATAATGCTTTGACTTATTGTTTAATATCATTTACAAGCACAGTAGCTGTATGGGCTATTTCTGTCCGTTCGCATCCCGTCCCTTTGCGCCCCCTGGCGGCTCATTCACAAACTGCGGTCATACACTAAAAACAGAGCGGCACCTATTTCAAACGGCGGCGGTACCAGCCGCGGCGTTAATAGCCACTTTGAACTCTCACCTACTGTATGTATGATGATTCATGAACATAACATAATAAACTTGAATTAAATTCAATTGAATAACTGCGATGATCTTCAGTTGACTGTGGTTGAGATGCGTTGTCTGATGCACTAATATCAGTGCTACTTGTACATTTATCAACTCGATTTCAAAAGAAAAAATGGTGGTCTAAGAGTTATCGTCAATGCAAACCACAGTCTCAAAGCCAGATGAAACAGTGCTGTTATTTTCCACAACACAGAAGGAAAACAGCAGAAATCATCAGGTTAAGGCTTTTCTTTCAACAATCAACAACTAAAGGGAAATCACTGACAGGAATGTGGGACATTTCTATCAAATTATTATGTTATGAATGTATAAAATCCATGAATGTGTACTGTAAAATTATTAACATATTTTATTATCACATTATACTATTAGAAATGCTGGGTTACAAACAATGTTTACATATTTAAGTAGATTGAACATAAAACAATTAAGTTGTTGCAAAAAATTACTAAATTCTGCTGTTTCAGCTCATTTTAAATAAATAGTTTGACCAAGCAGCAAACTATTCGGTGTAGCTGCATTTGTAGTGTGTGTGTGTGTGTGTGTGTGTGTGTGTGTGTGTGTGTGTGTGTGTGTGTGTGTGTGTGTGTGTGTGTGTGTGTGTGTGTGTGTATATATATATATATATATATATATATATATATATATATATATATATATATAGTTTTTCTTTTATTATTATTACTATGTCATTGCACTGCATCCTTAATTTTCAGTTTACATGTAAACCCTTTTGTTATGAATTACAAGCACGTAGATATTGATTGGACATGATTTGAAAAGGCATACACCTGTCTATATAAGGTTCCAGAGTTGATATTGCAAGTCAAAGCACAAACCAAGCATGAAGACAAAGGAATTGTCTGTAGACCTCCCAGCCACTCCCCATCTGGAATTTGCCAAAAGGAATCTCAAAGTCTCTCAGACCATACGAAACAAAATTCTCTGATGAGAAGTAAAATTCTAATGTAATTCATCAGGCGTTACATTTGGAGAAAACCAGGCACCGCTTATTACCAGGCTCATACCATCCCTACACTAAAGCATGGATAATGTTGTTGGGATGTTTTTTTCAGCAACAGGAACTGGAAGACTAGTCAGGATAGAGGGAAAGATGAATGCAGCAATGTACAGAGACATCCTGAATGAAAACCTGCTTCAGAGTGCTCTTGACCTCAGACTGGGGCGACGGTTCATCTTCCAGCAGGACAGTGACCCAAAGAACACCACCAAAATATCAATGGGGTGGCTCCACAACAACTTGGTGAATTTCCTTGTGTGGCCCAATCCGAGCCCAGACCTAAATCATATTGAACATCTCTGGAGAGATCAGAAAATGGCTGTGCACCGTCGCTTCCCATCCAACCTGACAGAGCTTGGGAAGTACTGCAAAAACGAATGGGCAAAAATTCCAAGTGGTGCTTAAGCTTGAGCTAAATCTTTTTTGCACTTCTTCTACGAGTGATGTCACTGGGGGTAGGGTTAGGGGTGGGGTTGGTGTACGCATTAAAACAGCTTACAGGAGGAGGAGCGACAGCTCATGCTCCCCCTCGCTGGAGCTCAGCTCTCCTCAAATGGCTCTGCAGCGAGCACCCTCTCAAAAATTCCCAAAGACAGGTGTGCCAAGCTTGTGGCATCATATTCAAAAAGACTTGAGGCTGTAATTGCTGCCAAAGTTCAATCAACAAAGTATTGAGCAAAGGCTGCTTTTTTATTTTAAATAAATTTGCAGCAATTTCATTTTTTTCACACTGTTATTATGGGGTATTGGGTATTAATAAATAAATGTAATCCATTTTGGAATAAGGCTATAACAAAAAAAAAATGTGGAAAAAGTGAAGCGCAATGAATACTTTCCACATGCACTGTATATAACCTGAACATTTAATTTTGTATGCTCAAAGAAACTTGTTTGCATCAGTGTGTCAAACACTGAAGAAGCGTTAAAAAGTAAAAATAAAAATAAATAAATAAATTTTAAAAAACTTGAAAAAGTGTAATAAATTAAAACGATTCAGTATTGGGTTTCGCTCCTCATTATTATTTCAATAGTAACATTAAATTCAGGTACCAACTTTTGTAGAACTTGTTTTGTGCAGTTCTTTGTATGACGTATGCCGAGTTCAGACTGCATGATTTTCAAAGTAGTCGTGTCACAGGTGTTTTCAAACTTCATGACTATCTGGGATAGCGTTTTGTCGCTGCTTTGTTTACACTTGCAAGATGGATCGGCAACAGGGGCTTTCACATTGCATGACTTTACAATAGGAAGAATCGCCGACAATTTCGTCCAAACTATGTCTCACAGCCAAAAACAAGTAGTATATATCTTTTGTTATTAACAACATAACAGCCTTTATTGGGGTAGAAAATGTATATATTTGCTCACCTGGATTTGAAGGGAATTGGCAATTTCTCCTCAACTTTCTTTTTTAACTTTCTGTATGAAACATCAAACAGACACGGGTGCTCCTGTCAAACCTTCACTAGTTTTTCCTACATTTTTTTTACACACATACAAGTGAATGCTGCTCTCTCATCTCTCTCTCTCTCTCTCTCTCTCTCTCTCTCTCTCTCTCTCTCTCTATATATATATATATATATATATATATATATATATATATATATATATATATATATATAAAAAAATTTCTTTCTACTATGGAAGTCAATAGGCCCGAACAACCAGTATTTTTCAAAATATCTTCAAACCACATGAGAGAGAACGAATGAAGAAGTAATTGTCATTTTTGGGTGAACTATCAGTTTAGAAGGCTTGGCAGTTAAAGCAACTTAAAACTAGCTCTGAACTAGCAGCCGGATCATGCTGTTGGAAAAGAGGTATTAGTTGTGCCAGTTGTGCTCTCAAATGTTAGGCTGGAGTTCTGCCATCTCTCACAGTACAAGTGTTTTTCACAGTAAGCCATGTCTTCCACCAGTTCTCACCAGTAAAGGAAAGAAACTTATTGAAAGTCTTGGCTCAAACTGAAAGAAAAAAAAAAGTTCTTTGTTGAAAGTCGAAAATAGCATACTTGATTTTGACCCTGCTATTGTCTGCTGTCCACTAAAAACAATTCCCAGCCTTGACTGTGCAAGAGTGACGGTGCACAGACAGAGGCATTCAGGTGGAAATGACCTAAAATGTCAATTAGCAAATTATCATTGGCTTTAAAGAGAATGGGATCTTTTCTTTCTTTTTTTTCTAAACTGTCTGACAACCCTATCCCCTGAGACCATTACAGAGTGATTTTTGAGGTATTGTATTCATGAGGGGTTTCCAGTAATTGGATTAAATTGGTTCCAGAATGTAGCAATTTATATTGTAATATCCCATTACTCCTAATACTGTTCTTAATTAATTAGGTCTCTTTTTTTCTTGATGTATAAGTTAGCTACTACAGGAAGCTGGGTTAAGTTTGTCTCCTTCCTTCCCCCCCTCTTTCCTCATCCCCAGACTTTTGCTTTCTGAGAGGAGATTTTAGAAAATGATGAACTGATTCGTAACTTTGGATTATGGACAACATATAGACAAAATTGTTTAAAAATTAATTCTGCAATAAAGGAATAAAAAAAAGTGTATATATATATATATATATATATATATATATATATATATATATATATATATATATATATATATATATATATATATATATATATATATATATATATATTTATACACACACACACACACACACACACACAAAATTCCATTGTTTTTCTCTGGATTTTACTAGGAATAAATTTGAGAAAATGTTAACATTTATTCCAAATAACAATTTATTTATTTTTTTTTTTTACTTATATTTTTGGTTACTTGTGACTTCAGAAAATGACAAATAATCAAAATATGATATTGCATTTCTATGGTTGAGAAAATTCAGGCTTTTTCCAACAATGTTATTTTCTTCTGAACTCTTCTGAAGTTAAGCACTCAAATTGTGATGTCTAAAATTGAACCGAAAGACATTAAAAATAAGGTACATATTTTGCTTTATGCCACAACCAGTTGTATATATTGTATATAATAATTAGCTACATCATTATATCAAGTTATAAATCTTTAAAATATATATTTAGTTATAAAATATTTTAATTCATCAATTAAAAAAAAAAAACAGAAACACAACCTGCAACCTTTAAAATGTGTATTTGATCCACGATTTGCCATCACAGTTGCATTTTAATATATGAAAGTCATTTTGCTTCGCCTAAAGGTTGCCTAAACGAATACAATGTTCAGACAATTTCCATATGCAAATATGCTTTAATTAAGTCAATTAAATTTTTATTTTTTTATTTTTCCTCTTTGCAGAGCCTCCAGGCTGAGTGTGTGGCTACATAATACACTCGCTTTCTTTGGAAGATGAAAAGCAAGTGATGGGCTGTGAGATGAAAGTGGCAGACGGGCACAGAAAAACATCACACTGACAATGACGGTCGGATCACACAAAGTCAATATATATATATTGCTATTTATTGCTACAGTCAGAACAATTAAATAAGCTTCAATTACAGTACAGGATTTCTATTAAAACTTGAATTTTTTATCATTTCAGCTGTCCTTGAAACTCAAATCTGTCTAAATTTATGTCATATTTCTGTGTTTAATACTAGTAATACTATTCATTGTACATAAACACATTTTTGGTAAAATGTTTTAAATATTAAATATATGCTTTAAACATAATATTGAAATAACCACTTTAATGATTACAAATTTGATATTGGAAAATGACTGACTGATCAGCAAGTTGTATTTATTAGTAATACTATCTACAGTTAAAGTAGAAATTTTCACAGAATGTCTAATAGTATTTTTTTTTCTTCTGGAGAAAGTCGTATTTCTTTTATTTTGGCTAGAATAAAAGTAGTTTAACATTTTTAAAAACCATTTTAATGTCAAAATTATTCACTTTAAGCTATTTTTTTCGACAATTTACAGACCAATCCATCTTTATACAATAATCTGTTTAATTACCCTAACCTGCCTAGTAATCCTAATTAACCTAGTTATGACTTTAAATGTCGCATATTGTAAAATATCTATTTAAATATTATGTACTGTTATGGCAAAGATAAAATAAATCAATTATTAGAAATGAGTTATTAAAACTATTATGTTTAGAAATGTGTTAAGATAATCATCTCTCTGTTAAACAGAAATTGGGGAAAAATAAACAGGTGGGGCTAATACTTCAGGGGGGGTTAATAATTCTGACTTCAACTGTATATTTTTGATGAATCGGTAGTTTTGTTTGGTAAGGATTATTAAATTGAATTAAAGACAATTAAAATGTTATTTTTATTTCAAATAAATAAAAAATCTGTAAATTAGTTAAGTAAATCCTACTTAACTAATTCATAAAAAAGTTCACCAAAAAAAATACAATCAAAAAATACTGTCATCATTTATAATAATAACAATAAACATTATTAATAAGTAGGACTGCACAACATTGTAATATTTGTTACTCTGCAATATATATAGCAATATGATGAATATAATTTCACCAGATGAATTGAATATCTCTATTTGAGAGGAATTGATCATTTTAGATTGATTGGGATGATTCTGGTGAGAGTGCATCTGCATACAATCTAATAAACAATCTATAAATACAACAAAGAAAAAGGATAGGACTAAAATAATCACCATACAGGTACAGTAAGTGAATAAAAAAAACATAATACAACCAAATGAATCGTTATGAAAGTTACAAACGGTTTCTTATTTCTTATGCCTGCATGTTTTTAAAATCAATATACAGTCACAAGCCTCAATAACATATGCAAATAATAAATTATAATTCATTCAAGATAATTCAAGATAAACATTGCATATCCTGGAATGTGACGATTGAAAAGGACTGTGAAAACTATATATTGTAGTTCTATAAATAACCAAACACCAACAATGATTTCTGAAGAACAATGTGACAATAAATGACTAAATCACAGTATGTATGCATAGACTATACGGATAATAATAAACATTATATCACTTACAATCTGATTATTTTGAAATCTAAACAATCTCAGGTCAATTATTTTTGTCTGTCATCCAATACACCGAAAAATAAGAGCATGATATTATATAAAAATGAACAAATAAATAAAAGAATAAAGTAGATGAGGAAAAAGCGCATGATGGCTTTGTTTCCAGCTACTATGTTCATGAATAATTGCACAACTTGGGTCACATAAGAACTACCTAACAAGCTGTCACTTCAAAGAAACACTCAATATTACATAAAGCCATGCTACTGCGTGCTTATTCTATTAGCATGAATGCTAAGATGACACCTGAACAAAGGAGCGCACGTATGCAAGCTGCCAGAGAGAACCACGCTGCGTGTCATCTGGATTCTTCCCATCAGCCAAACAAACACACACACACTCACATGTGCATACTTTGAAAAAATAAAAGAATAACTTTTCTAATCTCATCAGGAACTCGGGTAAATTTACATCACTCCAGCGGTCCTTTGATTTGGTTTCTGCCATAAAACCGTGCCTTAAATTACACAGAGTAATGAAAAATCATTAGGAGCTTTGATTATATTATTCAAACACACAGAGTCTGCAATTCAAGAAACTAAATCTTGTGTAATTATTAAATGCAATCTTGCTGGCAACTATTAGTGGTGGGATTTCAGCAGGGACCTGGGGATATACAATTTGAAGTCAGAATTATTAGCCCTCTTGTTACATTTTAATTTTTTTATATAATTCTTCTCCAAATTCAATTTAATGGAGAGATGATTTTTTCAACACATTTTTAAACATATTAGTTTTAATATTTTAAAATAATTTCATAATTTCATAATTTTTTCATTTTACTTTAATACATAACTGACTTCCTTTATCCTTGCCACGATGACAGTATAATATTTTACTAGACATTTTTTCAAGATAGTAGTATTCAGTTTAAACCTTAACTAAGGTAATTAGGCAAGTTTTTATATAAAAATAGCTTGTTCTGTAGACAATTGTGAAAAAAAAAACTTAAGAATGGCTTATAATATTGACCTTAAAATGTTACCAAAAAAAAAAAATAAATAAATAAATAAATAAATAAATAAATAAAAAAAAATAATATATATATATATATATATATATATATATATATATATATATATATATATATATATATATATATATATATATATATATATATATATATATTAAAGAAGCTTCTTTTATTCTAGCTAGAATAAAACAAATACAACTTTGTCCAGAGGGAAAAAAAAAAAAAAGATTACAGGAAATACTGTATAATATTTTTTTTTTAATTGGTGAATATACATATTTAGAAAGGTGGTATTTAGTTTAAAGTGCAGTTTAAAGGCTTAACTACAGAAGATTAATTGAGATAATTATAGACAAGTAATTAAGCATATTATTGGACAACAGTAGTTTGTGCTGTGGCCAACTGAAAAAAGGGGACTAATATTGACCCATACTGTATGTATACAGTATATAATGGTCACCGTTGAACAGTTTTCTGTAGTCACCCAAGTGTAAAAATAAATAAATAAATAAATAAATATTATCACTGGAAAAAAAAAATATTGTTTTTTATTCTTTATTTGTTATTTAATTATATATTTTAGTCAAATGAAATCTTAATAATTGTGACACACACAAACACACGTATAGACTCCCTCCCCAGCCTTCTTTGCTCATATTTAATAAGGGTGTCAAAACTGACTAGAGACACTTTATATAGCCACAAATGCATTGCTGAATCACAAAAACCAAAACATCTTTAAACTGACTTTCCACCCACATGTAATGAGATTCGAGTTACTCCAGCACATATGAGTATGGAGAAAAACGTAGAAGGAAAAGGGAGATTTTCGTCATCTGTGAGACAGCTGAGCCCTTGGGCTTCAGCAACCACAAGGTGGCATCTTCCTTCCTGAAGGAGCTACAGTTTCATGTCTGATCTGACACGGGCAAACATATAGTGCATCCTGAAAGCAGGTGCGTGTGTGTGTGTGTATTCATAACTAACCTCCTTGTATTTAATGAGTTGTACTCATCTCTCTCTCTCACTCTCTGTCTTTAAATTAACTATAAGCACTGACAGACAGCAGCATTCAGTCCTCCGTGGAGAAAGATAAGGGCATTTATATGGGAACAATTAAATAAGTTGTTTAAAAAGAAGCAACCTGAGAAGTGATGAAGAATGAAGGGTCTTGAATTTCAGTCACATGTTATATATTATATCAAATGTGCAATAAATAAATAAAAAATAGTGAGTCAGTTATCCCTTAGGTTAAGATATAAATGACTCCAAAAACATATATACTATTTTTTAACGTTTAAGTATTCAGTCAGGAAAGATAAAACAAAACATCATAATAAATTATTTAAATGCTCTCCATAAAAACATTATGTTTGGGGTCTCTGGGACCAGAAATAAAACATTAATATATAATTAATTTCCACACTTTAAAAATGTTTGAATGCTGTTAACATACTACATTATTTATATATTTTTTTAATATTTTTTTTCTTGCTAGGGCTATTGACCTGAGGCAGAAACATAACTTTACTTAAGGGAAAAAATAAGCATTTTGAAATGGCTAATTTCAAAATGTGAATACTAATTAAAAATTTAAAATAAAAATGCTTCAAAACCATGACTGCATGCCAAATCGCATATTACTTGAGCATTTATTTAATACCTTTTGTTTCCCTATTTTTGACTAGTATATGGAAAATTGTTTTAACTCATTAAAAAATTACAGATACTTCGATAGATACAGATAAATATTACTTAGATAGATACGTTTTCTTTTTGTCTATAGTAGAAAATAAAAAATTGGCATGACAGAATCAAAAACACAGCACAACCAGGGTACTTGCATTCCTAAATGAATGATTTGTAAAGATGGCTTGTTTTTAGTGAAATAAATGATAAATATAACTTAAATGTAGTATGAAAACTGTTCAGGATGAAAATGAAAAAGCAGTCTCAGGAGGAAATATGAATCAAAAATTTTAACACGACAAATGCTTTATACATCCTACTTAAGTAATTATGTTTTGGTTCTCAGAGACCCGATTAATTAAACATTAATAGTGCAACTAATTTGCACATGCAGACTGGTGCTTTTTTTTTTTTTTTCTTTCTTACAAAATATATTATTTAGATTTTTTTAGATTTAACTTTTTTTTTTTACATGTTGGACAAATTGACCACAGAAGTTTTTAAATCTTCCTTAAAGGCACAGATCACCGCAAAGATTTACTCATCAACAACCAAACCTTTATGAGCTTCTTTTATTGCTGCTGAACATAAAGAAATATTTTGAAGAATTTTGAAAACCAGTAGCCATTAACATGCACAAGTTTGACTTTTTCAAATGCAACAGAAAAATTCAAACAGGTTTGAAACAAGTGGATGATGTATGATGTAAATGGCAAACATTTTAAGTAAACTGTCCTTTGAATGATAAGAAACCCATTCACTTATTTTGAATGCATTTCTGTAAATTATTTTAAAATCTGAAAACACACATGCACACACGCACGCACACACGCGCACAAACACACACACACACACACACACACACACACACACACACACACAATAGTTTTACTTAAAGTTGAGACAGAACTTTGTGTAGGTATAGTGTGTTGACAGTCATATTGGGGTGATATAAACACAATGTCTCTTTTTGAAATTTCCTGACGTTAAAATAGGATCCAAATCCCTCTTATTTTGAGGCTGACCGCAACGTGACATATGAGTGCAGCTTCTCAGCTCACCCAATTGATTTACAGACAAACATGTCTCCATAGTAATGTGTATAGTTATATTAACAACACGGGACGTGTGCAGAGTAACTGGGATTAAAAGATCTGTTCAGCGCTCTGTGATCATCAATCATCATCAAATGTGATTAAGATTGATTTTTACAAGTTTAAAACGTTTTTAAATCAGTGCATGTTTGTAATGAATTACAGTAATTTTACCGTCTTTAGTACATCACCAAAGCCGCATGTCAGCTCAATTATTAAAGAAGACGATTCAATTCCAGTTTGTGGATGTTAAATCGGGTTTATTTTGCACATTAACATAACGGATAACCATACAGCAGTTTATGTTAACGTGTATGTCACACTTGCTGTGCAAATGTGTGTGTTTGCTGTGTATATGAAACGCGTGGGCTGTGTGTGTGTGTGTAAGCTTTGTAACAACATTGTGTGAGACACATCATAGCAGAAAGCCTTAAATTAACTCCACAACAAAGACATGAAAAAAATCAAAAAACAAACGTTACATGAGATCCGCTTCCTTCATGTCTGTCGCTGTGCTGTTTATCTGACCCAGCCGAGGCGAAGATTGAGGCATACTCGGGCAGGCACATAGGAACGGTGTGCGGGAAAAACCAGCATTAAAGGCACAGCCCACGAAAACAGTTACATTGTGTTCAAAGCAGAAAATTCTAATATTATGAAAGGTTTAATAAATAAACTGATGGGTGTTTTGAGCTGAAACTTTACAGACACATTCTGGAGACACAAAATACTTATTTTAAATCTTGAAAAAGGGATAAAGATGCCGTTTAAAGAGTAATTTAAAAGCTTAACTAGGTTAATTAGGTTAGCTAGGCAATATTAATTAGTCATTAGTGTTATGTTTATTGGACAATCTAAATTAATTTTTTTTATATTTTTATTAATTTAAATAACTGTTTTTAAATCACTGCAGCCAAACTAAACAAAATAAGACCTTCTCTAGTACAAAGGACAATGTGCAAATTATCTTGATCCATTAAACATCACTTAAGAAATATTTTGAAAAAAAAAAAAAAAAAAAACATGGACTAATAATTTTGACTTTAACTGTATATGTGTCTCTCTGTGTTTGAGTCCAAATTAGAAAGCAAATACAAAAATATACCAAAAAAGGGAGAACGGACATGGAAAAAAAATCATAAAATGATGCTGCTTGTCTAAGCTCCACTGGTATGAATAATTTCTATCCAGTTGTTTTGCATCCACAGATCAGATGGATATTGTTTTTGTGTTTCCCTCTTTCAGCACTGACAGCTACAGGGAATAGGACCATCAGTAAAGAAAGAGAAAATGTTTTAGAGAGAGAGAGAGAGAGCGAGAGAGAGAGAGAGAAAGAGAGAGAGGAGGCAGCGGAGGCTACTGACTACTCCTGAAGTCCATTATCTTCACCTCCAGCTCACACTCTCTCCTCACCTGTTCATTTGCCATATGGAGGAGCAGCGAACACTGAGTAAACAGTTCCATTTCCATCTACGGCAGGTCATTACAGGACGCGTTCATTTTCCTTTTCACGGGCTGCCTTTAGCAGCTGCACCTCCACCACTTCTATAGGTACAATTAAACATCTGCTTGCAGCAATTGATTAATATGATTCTGCCACAGAACACTGTAGATGTGGCTAGGGGATATATTTCTCTCACTTATTCATTTGTGTTGAAATCAAGACAGGTGAAAAACAGGATAATGGTTTGTTTTCATTGTCATCTGGATTATAGTGGTGTGTTATATTTCTGTAAAGTTTAAGCAAATTAGATAGAAATTCATGGTTCAATATTACTCACATATATTAATACTATTATTATCATAATATAATATTATGTTCATGTAATGTAATGCATTGTGTATCTAAGCTCCCATGAAAGAAAAAAAAAATGTTTTTAGATGTTGGTATAAGTATTATTTGTTTAAATTTAGTATAAATTCACATTTAGAAGATATAAAACTGATATAAATGTAAAGCTTGCAGTTCGTCACTTCCACACAAACAAATAAACAATTTTCTTCACGTCAACTCATACTACAGTTTCTCATCACATCATAACCAATCAAATGCTCTCTAGTGTGTCACATGCCCCGCCCCCTTCAAGACACTTCTCATTTGTTGCACTTGAGCTCAAACAATCTCACTGGCAGAGCTGTGATAATATAAAACACTATTGGCTGTTTTTTTTTCTTTTTCTTTTTCTTTTATTTTATGGGAGGAGCAACACTATTTCCCAACCACTTTGTGTTTCAGTTGAAATTACATCAAACACTGAATAAACATGCATCTTTCAAAGCACGTCATGGGACATTTAAGGCATTCTACTGATGTATGGTTTAGGATAGGAAAATAAGTTACAGAGATACTACTACAATATCTGAATACCTGCAATCTGGAAGTTCAAAATAAATAAATAAATAAGTAGTAAATAAATAAATAAGTAAAGAAAATAAGTAAAGACTGAGAAAATTGCCTTTGAAGCAGTTCAAATGAAGTGCTTAGTAATGCATATACTAACTAAAAATGCTATTTTATGTATATAGAAAATTTACTAAATATCTTACTGAAAAATGAACTTTACTAACAGTAATACACAAATGATTTTGGTATAAGAGGTAAAAACATTCATTTTGACCCATACAATGTATAGGCTATTGCCAAAAATATACTAGTGCAACACACTGAAAGACATTTGAATAGCACATGTTTTTTATTAGTATGATTATTCACTCATACCTTTTTTTCCACTTAGTCCCGTTAATCTGGGGTTACCACAGTGGAATGAACCGCTAACTTATCCAGCATATGTTTTACGCAGAGGATGCCCATCCAGCTCCAACTCATCATTGGGAAACACCCATACACTCTCATTTACACACACTATGGACAATGTAGCTTTCCCAATTCACCTATTGCGCATGTGTTTGCACTGTGGGGGAAACTGGAGCACTAGGTGGAAACCCACACCAATATGGGGAGAGCATGCAAACTACACACAGAAACGCCAATTGACCCAGCGGAGGCTCAAACCAGCAGCAACCTTCTTGCTGTGAGGCAACAGTGCTACCCACTGTGCCACCGCACCACCCTTAGTATGATTATTTTCATGATTATTGCATAACATAATATATACTGCCATAAAGTGAACTGTTAGCTTATACACAGTCAGCTAGATCAGATAAAAAAAGGCCAGTTTCAACAAAAAAATAGATTCATTATTACTAAATATTTTCATTAATACTAGTAGTTTCCACTCCATACTCTAGTTCGCTTCTAGTGCATTTGGAGACCAAAATTATTATCTTTTTTTTAATATATATATTCCAATCCTGAGTTAGGCTAAAGACTCAAATCCGCTGTCTCTCCTTGGTCAAATGGTCAACAACAAAAATTATTTTCTGTCACGCTCCAGAATTTAAATCTAGCCAGCCAATATGATCTTTACTCATTTATAACCAAATACAAAATGTGCTAAAGAAAAAAAAAAACATCCTGATGGGGACATCATCAAACCAAGAAAACAAAAAAAAAGCTGACTTAGGAAGCCAATTTACCTCAAGAACAGTTTTTGTTTTCGCTCTTGTCGGAGGAAACAGCGTGTTCCTGATTATCAGCTTCAGTGTGGAGTCATTCATGTAAATAGGTCCACATCTCGTGAAGCTAATATGCAAAGAAGCCCTGTCCCGTGTGTCAGGATCTGTGGAACAAGGAGATTAATGGAATCCTAAAAGTGTAAATTATAGCCTTTACCCGCAGCAGCGTGGAGAGGAGGGCCGACGGGCCCCCGGGGAGGCTCCCACAAAGCAATTCCAGCAGCTCCACACATGCAGATCTCCTATACACAGAGGTGAAGGGCAATTTCCCCTAGTCTCACTTCTTTATTTATTTCCACAGATAGACTGGCTGGACACATCTACATATCCTCGTGCTGGTGGCTGCACATGCTGTACACAGGTAATAATGTGCTGCCAGCGGGGGGTGGAGGATTGGCAAAGACGGCAGATTCAGCTGGATGACTCTCTAAAGCAAAACTTTAATGATGACAATAAATAAACAGTGCTACAATCTGCCTCAGTATGAAACAATACCAGATTCCATAACATAGCTACACTGTAAATCAAAAAGGTGAATGTGAAAAGTGAATGCATTTTGTTTTCCCTTCAATCCCTACCTGATCTAATGATCTGCATTACATATATTGAATAATAAAGCAACTATATCTGCACAATGCATTTTTTGTAGTCTGCCACTCTAAGTGCTCAAAGCAGAGTAGATTATGATTGGATGTCAATATTTTTTTTTATATCAAACAAACATCACGTGGATAAAAAATGTAAATATTGTGAAAGTGGTTGAAATGAAATTGATACTCTGTCAATATCATTATAGCGGTGGTTTAGACTATTACTTAATGTTGTATTTATAATATTTGATACATGAGTTTCTAAGACCTAAATAACTTCTATATGATCAATACTTAGTTTAAAAACCTGTTGTATATGATTTGATATATAACATGTATACCCGTTCATGAAACAGGTAAAAACAAGAGAAAAAGAGAAGAAACAAGAGACAAACAAGAGAAAAACTGCCTGAAATGTTCATTGTTGTCAAAATGTTAAGGGCAGAATAGTTTTTTGTTGTCGTTGTTTTTGTGAGCAAAAAGTTGCACAAACACCTGGGATCCGTTCTTCGTACGTGGATTACTCAGTTAGCTGGATTTGGATATTGACGATTTGACACGATCCAGGATCGTTTCGTTCTTCAAAGCTGATCCGAGAGTTGTTGTCATAGCAACAGTTCTGCTAGCTCAAACCTGATCGGGAGCAGGTTCAATTCATATAAACAGGATTAGATCGGCTTAGTTCAAGCAAAGATGATACAGAAAGTATGTTCTGAATTCTGATATTTTCTTACAGTAGTAGTTATATACACTTGGGAAAATGGTACATATTTTTAACTATATATATATATATATATATATATATATATATATATATATATATATATATATATATATATATATATATATATATATATATATAAAGTTATAGTCATTAATAAAATAAATAAAGTTACACATATTAATAAAACGTATGCAATCTGCACCCTCGAAATGAAAGTACAAAGACTGCCACCTGGTGGTGCAAAGAGAAAACTTATTTATATGAACTTTTTAGATCGCTTTAGTACAAATTGTGTATATCAGAAATGCACCATATGTGACATTTTTAAAGCAATAATACATTTATGCAGTCATAAACATGTTTTGACAGTTAATATGCCAGTGATTTGATGCTTCACAAAAGTTGCAGATGCCCTTACCAATATGAAAATGCTTTTGTAAACAACCAGTTATTCTTTACACCGATTAAAAAAAACGGCTACTATAATAAAGAAAATCTTTTCTAAATGTAGAACTAAATACATTGATTTGCATTGAAATACATGATGAATACTCTTGACACATGAAAGTGTAAAGCCTGCAGCTCACAACAAATGTGGAAGGTTATTGCGTGTCATATTTAACAAGCCGTTTACTGCGAATTTGATGTAATTTTGCTCACATTGATAACTGATTATTAATCAGATGATGTCATTACGCTGCTGTGCCGTCCGCCAATCGTTGCATTGTTGATCATGATTTGGAGGATCGATAGATCTGTCCTTCACAACACACGCAGCGATCCCAGATCAGTTTATCTAGACATTTTAATCTGATTTGCAAACTTGTTTGAAGAACCAAATTAGCGAGAGATCAGTTATCAAGATTAGATTATTTAAGCAAGGTACGAAGAACGGACCCCTGATGTCTCAAATGTGAGACAAAATAAATATTGTGAAAAAAATGTATATGGCATTTTTTTTTTTTTACTACTTTGCTAGGTTGTTTAAAAACCAAAAACATGGTTTACAATTTTCTGCCTGTTTTGTGATATCAGGTCTTACCGGTTTAAAAGTATATTTTATTATTATTATTATTATTTTATTTTATTTTTTTTATTTTATTTTTTTTTTACCGCCCACTGGGGATGCATGTACTGGAAGTTACTACATTAGAAAATACTGAACAGCACATTATGTTCTCATCTAAAAATTGTTTTTTTTTTATTATTATTTTGAATGGGTTTCCTGCATTTAGATTACCTTTGTTGTCATCTAATACTTACTTAAAGGGATCGTTCTCCCAAATGATACTCGGTGTTTACTCACTCTAAAGTGGTTCCATAGCTTTTTTAATTTCCTTTCCCTGTTAAACACGAAAGCAGATATTCTACAGTGGCAGAGAGAGCTTAACGTGCCGCAATTAAAGAAAACACATGCAATTACAAAAAAAAAAAAAAAAAAAAACAGCAAATAGAGAAAAGATCTCCATCCCTTTGACAGCACACATGCTGCAAATCCTCACAATGCAAACAAATTTTTAAAAAATGTGATGCACTTTTTCACAACGCAAATAAATTAATAAAATGCACTGCATTTTCTCATAAAGCAAACCATTTACAAAAGTGCACTGCTTTTTCTCACAACACTTTCAAATAGAACAGAACACAATGGAAAGTTTCAAGAGGACCATAAATGTAAATGGCCCAGCTATTTAGGCTAAGAAAATACAAAAGACAAAGGATGTTTAAATAAACAAACAAAAAACTCACCTTTCAAAGATCACCTACAACTTCACTGAGCAATAGACTGTTTCTCAATATGCGTTCTTTAGCGATCTTCAGTGTCCTCGTGTTCTTGTGTAATGTCAGCCTCAACCACCAAAGTACAAGAGGAAGAGTAAAATATCCCGGATGTGTTCTTGCTATCGAGGATGCAGACTTGAGCCCCGAACTCGGTCTAGAAGTCCCAGCAGTCATTGTGACTGAATAATGGAGGTGGGAAGTGACGCATTTTATATAGATTGTATTATTTAAGTTTAGAGATATAACTTTTTATCTCAGGAGTTTCACTAAATGAGACGGTGAAAATAAACATTAACATGAAAATCTTAATAAAGGCATAAACACATCATGGCTGATTTGCTGAAATTTATATTAAAATCTGTTATATTTGTATTGTGCGAAGTATATTTGTAAGGTTTTTGTGCATGTTATATAAATATATTGAAAAGTGGAAAAACAAAAAAACTGATGTATAAATGCTTATGTTTAATGTTTAAATAATCTTCCGTTAAAAATGCGCAAAGGTCACATAGCCTTTAGGAAAAATGCAGCATCTCATTTCTCATACGGCGCGTTCTGTGTTCTCACAGTCTCCTGAGTTCATTCTTCTGAGGTACTCTGGCAAGACCACTCTCTACGAGAATGCAAGTCCGTTCTCTGCGTTCTTGGAATTGAGAAACAGCCATAGTCATGGCACAGTGAAGTCCCAACACATTTCTGTGTTCTTTTGAAACATTTCCGTTGTGTTCTATTCTTTTTGCAAGTGTCGTAAGAAAATGCAGCACATTTACACAAATTGTTGCGTTGTGAGAAAAAGCAGCAAGTTTTATTAATGTCTATGTGTTGTGAGGATTTGCACCACACAGGCTGTCAAACGGATGAAGATCTTTACTTAATTTGCTGGTGTATTTTGTAATCACATGTGTTTTCTCAAACTGCAGCACCTTAAGCTCTCTCAGTCACCATAATGTTTAAAAAAAAAAAGTTAGAAACATGTAACCATTGACTTCCAAAGTAGGAAAAACATACCATGGAAGTTTATGGTTACGGTTTCCAAAATTACTTGCATTTGGACTCTGGGGGAAACCGAAGCACCAGGAGGAAACCCACGCGAACACTGTGAAAACATGCAAACTCCACACAGAACTGGCCCAGCCAAGGCTCGAACTAGCAACCTTCTTACTGTGAGGCAATCGTCCTACCCACTCCACCACCCCCAAAACTATATATATATATATATATATATATATATATATATATATATATATATATATATATATATATATATATATATATTTATATATATATATATATATATATTTATATATATATATATATATATATATATATATATATATATATATATATATATATATATATATATATATATATATGTGTGTGTGTGTGTGTTCAAAAACAACAACAATAAAACAAACTAAAACAGGTTTATGACAAGTAAAGACAGATAAAATGATGGCCAAATGTTATCAAAAAAAAAAATAAAAACATAAAAAAAATAAAATAAAAAAGTATCAGTAACCAATAACATACATTTTTTTATCAGGCATGGTCAAACAAAAAGCCATGCAAACATATTCACATGAGACCGCTTTACAGTCTAAAGAGAGAGAGGGAAAAACAACAACAACACAATAAAAAAGGAAAGAGTGAAAGAAACAGCAGCAAGCCTCTCAGAATTGCAGCTGACAGGAGGGCACCTCAGGACAGAAAGCCATAATTATAAACACCTTGTATTGTATGTATTATAATAGAGTGATGCGTGTCTGACGGATGAAAACAGTTCAGCTTTTTTTCCTCTTCCTTTCTTTCTTCCTTCCATCCTTCCTCAGATCTGCCAACACCACTGTCCTCCGTGTCCCACCCCCCCAACACCAAACCCCCAACTCTCCCTTTTTACTATTCATTGAGATACAATCGCCGGTTGGCACTTCTCCAGTGTTAGATGCATTTGAATAATACATGACCTGCCCTTTCGCTGACATCACGGTGCCAGAGCTCCAACAAGGTATGAATCTTATTCTATATACACTTCCAATGTTCAGCTGTTCACAATCTATACTGTCAACAATTTATCACAGGATGCAGAGTGGCGCTGCCAAGTTATCAGAGTGGTCGGCGGCCGTGTATGATCTAGTCGGAGCATCTGGCTCTTCACTGCTCGTGACATTAGCCCAGACAAGAGAATCAGTGGACTATTGAATGCAATTACAGTAAGCAAGACAGACAATAAAGATTGATAGGGCTTTTTCATTTTATCACACAAGGAAACATAACGGCAGTGAAGCTTCGCCTTCAACTGCCTGCATCTAATAATGATTGAGGGTGTGCCATGGTGTGGGCAAGACGAGAGGTGAGAGAGAGAGAGAGAGAAAGCATTTACACAGTTGGGCTCTGCCCTTTTATCTATGCACATGCATCATGGACGAACAGGGATATGCAGTCCCTCGCGTATATGCATTCACGCTCACATGCAAAATGCAAACATAATATGGCTGCACAATATTGGGGGAAAAATGACATTGCAATATTTATGCATGTGTACGCCAGACAGTAACATGAATATACTTTCGCTAAATCTGTTTCGAAAGAATTCATAATTTTGATTTATCGGGATGTTCGTATTTTATAGGGGAATGCATCTGCATATAATTCTGCATAATGAACAAATTACAAGCATAGATAAATACAATAGAGAACAGATGGAAAATAAAGCTGCAAGCAGCAATTATCAGAATTATTATTAATATTATTATTATTTTATATTATTATTATTATTGCTGAGGAAGTCATTCCTTCATTCATTTTCTTTTCGGCTTAGTCCCTTTATTAATACGGGGTCGCCACAGCGGAATAAACCGCCAGCTTATGCAGCAAGTTTTTACGCAGCAGATGCCCTTCCAGCCGCAACCCATCTCTGGGAAACATCCACACACACATTCACACACACTCATACACTACGGACAATTTAGCCTACCCAATTCACCTGTACTGCATGTCTTTGGACTGTGGGGGAAACCGGAGCACCCGGAGTAAAAATATCAATCTGTAAACATGTTTTGTACTTTAAATGTGAAAAATAAACATGTGTTTATGGACGTGACCAAAAAAGTCTGCAAGTACAGTCTACAACATACTCTGAAAAAGTTTTTCAATTAAAATGCACAACCTAGAAGAAACAATGCTAATTGAAAAGTTGAGCTCTCTATATAGAACAAAATGATTAGCTTTATTTTATTTAAGATTTTTGCATATATTAGGAAAAAGCTTATGCTTGTGACGTCTCTTCCTTATGAATGTGACCGTTGTGAGATTGCCACTTGTATGACTTTGGTAAATCAAATGTAATAGTGTGAAAACATTGACAGAGACATTTTTGAGTATTTCTAAAGTACCGTAAAATACTTGCTTACAAAAAAAAAATGGTTTCCGTATTTTGGTAAAAATTAGATTTTTTTTTTTTTTTTTCATGGCAAGGTGAACATTTGCATGGAATTGCTTGAGTAAGCCTAGAACTAGTTCAAAGTGTCACAATTTAATATCAATACAATTTCTGTCCAATTGCCATTAACTGTAAACAGAATTGTCAAGTTTTTTAACAGTTGCAATGTAATTGATTGAAGTTGTGAAATATTTCCATGTACCTTAAGAATTGTGTTGTTTCGGAATGATGTGTAAAATGTTGTGTAATATGCAGTCGCTTAAACACACACATAAAAATGCAATATTTCCGCAATCCCAAAAATTCTGCATCCCAGTTTTCAAATCACTTGGATTAGCAGTCCCTCAGCTAAAGCAATATTTTTTCTTTTTTTTTCGCATTGTAGCGCCACCATGTGTTCAAGCCACACTAACTTATTTTTTTAATCACACTACCCGAGACAAGCTCATAAATTTACATTCCAATCTTTTTTATGTTAAAACTTTTGTGAAAGCGGTATTTGATTGTCCTGTGGCAAACTTGAATGAAAATGTCTCCTTTTTTTAACTTTTGTTATTAAGCCTCCACCGGTATCTGATTACACCCCTTTGGTTCAGATCGGGTGAAAAGCCTAGGACTAGAAAATGATAAAATTGATGAAATGAAAAAAATACCCCAAAAATTGGCCACGGTGGCAGCAGGATCTGGCACATGCCTTGTAGCAGCTTGAGCCAAGGATTCCAACATTATAAAGCACTTGAATTTGTGGCCAGCAATTTAGGAGTTATGAGCAATTATGTGTTTTGGGTGGCTGAAGCACCTCCATTGGGCCAATATGGGTGATCCTTGGTGACGTGGCATAAGAGGTGGGACTTTGAAGTCTCTATGACTTGCATTTTGGTCTGCCCAATCATTTTTAGGGCAAAAAAAAATACCTGTGGACTTTCCTAACAATTATTATACGCTTTCAGAACTACACTTCAATAGATAGTTCTTTGGGGAGTCTGACACTACCCAGGTACAAATATTTAATAATAAAATGTATAACAACATGGTGCAGTCTTCATTATAAAAATTTGTTAAAGCTACCAACATTATAATTTATCTGTAAATGTAGAATGTTCTCTCTATTATGATTAAACTTTGCAGTGATTTCACAAATGACACAATCTCAAGTCAACTCTGCATTGGACATCACACAATGTGATTGTTGTAAATACAGTACAATGTGCTGTTAATGCTTTAGTGCAGCCCTATAACACAAAGCATATGCATGCAGAGATATCTACATAAATGTGTGTGTATGTGTGGACTTTCCAAGCAAGTTTGAGCGCAAGAGCGAGTGAATAATTGCATTCTCCAATTTTAAAGGAAAGAAAAGCCCTCAATGTACCCATGCTCTGTTAATGATGAATATTTACACGACATCGATCACTTTTTTGCAAGCAATCTCAATGATTAAGAGGGGAGAGAGTCACCATGCATATTTAAACAATGCGAGAGATAATAAATGAGCCCTTTCAATACAATCAACAACCTCAGGCAAAACAGAGGAAAAAAAAAAAACATCACAAGAGAAAATATCTCGGCTGTTGACCACGCTGAAAGGCCAAAAAAGACCCCCGTCTAAGAGCCTGGATACATATTCATACCACAGCCTTGTTGCATTTAAACAAAGCGTGTTTGGAAACAGAGTGTGTTTACCGAAAAGAAAAACTGACAGGTCACATTAAAATGACCTGACAAGATTCTGAAAGGTGACTATCGGGGCAAAACGCATTATGAATTGCAGTTTTCAACTGGACTTACATGCAAACATGACAAATGTTTAATTCCTTGAAAGAGAGTGGGGGAAAAAAAGCCATTTTCCGTGAGACACTGTGGAGATGACATGTCAACACAAGGCTGTTCTATTATTTGCTTGAGTAATCATAACAATACAACATGCTTTCCCCCAAGAGTTAATTGCAATGTGGAGGAACAGGCCAATGCAAGCAATTCTATATTTGCACCAGCGTGTTGGGGTGCTGCTTTTCTCTCGAGATAAGAGAAAATGTCTCATTTTAACGTTATGTGTTACATATTGATATATTAGCCATTGTGGTAAACCAGCACTTCACAGAGGGTCATGTACTGTGTTACAATTGTACACCAAATAATCACTGTTTTAGAAGTGCATGAATTAAGATAATTATTTGTTATGTATTATAAATGGAGATAATTATTGTGTCCGACAATAAACCATTCAAAAGACATTATTAAATGTGTCCAAAAAAAAAAAAAAGAACAATCTTCTAAATCTTTTTCTTTGTTCCGAAGAAATAAATGCAACTAGTGTTCAAAACAACATGAGAGTAAATGACGAAATCAATATCAATGCATACTTCGAAAACATGCAAAGATGTTAATTGTAGCTTATATTTTTTTATGTATTTATTCATTTACTTATGGATAATTTAATTTAGACTTAAATAAAAAAAAATCAACATAATTAGCAAAACATTATTCGCTTAACATGGCATCAAAACACAATAATTAATGAGAATAATGTCATGTTTTGATCGAAAAAATAAGCAATATGAGTCAAGTGTTTAAAATAACAATGTCTATTTACACGCTAAAACTTGATGATGATTTCACCTTTCAGTAAATAACCCTGTGCACATCTCAAATGACCCAATCAAACTGAACTAGTGAAAAACAAATGATTCATGTCTTAATGAACTGTTTACATTTAACAATGACAGGCAAGTCAAGAAATGAATAAGCCACAAAACAAGCACTTTGAGTGTGGTTAAAGTTTGCATCCTGCATCTAAAAGGAGGTTTGAAGAATGTGTGTGAGTGTGTGTGTGTGTGTGCGTGTGTGTGTGTATGCGTGTCTCAAGGTTTGACAGCTGAGGATATTTGCATGCACACACAGTTTCACATGCAGTCACACTGGCAAGCTGCTGGGCTCTTATCACCTCAGATAAGGCCTGACTGGCCTTTTACCTAGGGGAGCCAGGTCTAATCTGAAAAAGCCTGTCACTAACAAAGAGAGATCCCTTCCTCAAGGATAGCAGGGCTAAAGTGAAACCCAACTTTGCTCCTCTTCCTCTTTACTTCCTTTTATCTGCCCCTTCATTTGGGCCCAGACTTATTATTCCCATAATGCAACACTTTCACCTCGGCTCAACCACTCCATTACCCGTGGATATTGTCCCTCCTGCCCTTACTGTCTGATAAGTGCAAATGAATGGCCAAATAAATATTGACAAGCAGTTTTTTTTTTTTACTTTCCCAGCTGGATTGACTTTGTCTGCACCCTGGCAATATTACAATGAGTATTGCGACTCTTACATGTGCATCTGCTTTCATCAAAGATAAAAGCTTGAGTTTAATCCAAGGATAATATGTCTGTCACGTTTATTCACCCATGAAAAAAAGAGCACAAACAGTCAATGACTGTTACATCTATCAAACCCATGGCCATTAATCAAATCACCTATGGTCAGATTAAACAAAAGTATGATAAAATACATATAAGTGTAGCTGTAATGAGGCAAGGCAAGTTTATTTATATAGCACATTACATACACAATGCTATTTTAAAGTGCTTAACACAAACGAGAATTAAAGAAACCAAAGGATACACGAATAAGAAATAAAATCAACAAAGAATCAAAACTATTTTAAAATAATTATTAATGAGTGTGGTGTAGGGCTGGGCGATTAATTAAAAAATAATTTTTCCAGGTCAATTTTTTTCAAAAACTTTTGTTACCACATGTGGAGTCATGTGACCCTGCTCTGTTAGCCACTCTTTGCAGCCACATCTGATCCTTGCTCAAGTAGGACGATGGATCCATTCTTGAGCCTTACTTTGGATTACATTGACGATGATTGAAAGCTGCGCCTGAGATGCCTTGAGACAACATATTTTACATTACATTAAAATTATTATTTACATTAAAATATTTGTTTACAGGAGATGCAAGAAATGCAGTTCAAAATATAAATTTACAGAATATACAATAATTATTTTATTTAAAAGAGATACTGCTAATGTTCTATTCCATTCTTTTGATATGAAAAACATTTAAAATAATTTATATTGTTTTCAAAATAAAAGTTATTTATTTTCACTTTTTTAAAAGAAAAAAAAATTACTGTACGTTTTAGGCAAAGATGCCTAAACTAGAGCCTGCAGGCTACAGTTCGCCCATGCTAACCTATGATTTAGCCCGCCTTTCTATGTAATAAGAGAGGGGAAATGATGGACTGGTTATTGAGGTGAATATCTTTGACAAATATCACCATTTCGAATGTAATATAACCTTTTGTTTGTTTGTTTTATAATTTCTTTAGTTTTGTAAATTCATCAAATCTTAAATAAAATGTAAATACTTTCATTCGAAAGCAAGCAAATCAAGACAAATACAGGTGCAGCTTAGTGTATCCATCCAGCACTGAACTCCATTGTATTAATGCGATTGTTTATGTTTTTGCTGCAATAAACTCAATATATATATATAAATATATATAAATATATATAAATATATATATATATATATATATATATATATATATATATATATATATATATATATATATATATATATATATATATATATATATTTCTTTTTTTTTAAACACGGCAACTGTTAATATAATGTAAAACTATGTTTTCTAGTTATTTTTAAATATTAGGAAATACAAGTGCAGATTACTCATGGAAACTTTAATTTTGCCCTCAGTTAAGTTTGTTTTTTGCCCTTAATAAAAAAATTAAACCCCTGGTTTTGTTAAGTTAAATTAAGTTTTTCAACAGTATGTTCAATAAATAATCATAGATAGCAGATAGTGTGCGTTTCCTTCAATCTTATTAAAATCAGGTAATAAATCCTTCATTCAAATATCTCTCACTAGTAACATGTGAGCATTTTTACTGTACAAACAAACCCTGTCAGTAAAATCTGAGGGCAAAAAAAAATAAATACATAAACAAAAACAAAAAAATAGTTCATTTTAATGAGCTTAAAATGTTCAATTAATGGAAATTTTGGTTTTAAGCCAAATCTCCCAGCCCTAGTGTTGTATAAAAGGACACAGAACGCAACAGTAAAGCAATTTTAAGCAAATTGCTCATGCAATAAATAGAACGTCCATATATTCTCTAAAGGTAAGCAGTTCTGTTAACACACAAACTCTGACTTCCAGTAGTGGAGCTTTGTTAAGATTCATATCAGCAAATGTCAAAAAGAATTAAAAAGATAACTGTCATTCAGAATGGGCTCCGGCACTCTGACATATTGCTCATAGACGAGGAAGATAAGATGGACCCCAGCCTCCTGTTTCTCAGTCAGAGCCCACTGCGCTTCCCGCACATCCAAAGAGCTAATTCCCCGCTCATATGAATATGCCATTTTCATACTGCCAAGATGATGAATCCCTGAACTGTACGTCACTGTTAGCCGGCCCCACCAAAAATGCCATATTAATGTCAAATGAGATATAACGATTTAGATTTGTCAGATTGCCCAGTGTCAGTCCACATCCATCCTATGAGCTGGTGGAGATTTCCCATCAGACAGTGAGAGGAAGAACAGATAACACACCTCTCTGTGTTGGACTGCTCTCAATGGAGGCAAAAGGGGCAAAAGTAGTCATTCCAACTACTCGGTAAACAGTAGTTTATCAGGAGTGAGCATTTGCAAATATAGAAAAACAGATAACAAACAAACATATAGTGATTAGGAGTTTTATTGAAATATGATCAAGCTATGAGCATACTTTTATGCACAAATAAAAACGGCTTCATTCAACAGAATTCTTGTAGCTTAAATTTCGATTGAACTACTAATGCCATATGGTGTGTTGTAAAGATGTTTTTGGTGGCTTGTTGGACTTTAAATGAGCTCTCCAATTACCCTTAAAATATCTTTATCTGTAATATGAAGATGAACAAAGGTCTCAGGGGGTTGGAATGACATGAGGTTGAGTTATTAATAACATATTATTAAATTTTGGACTTACTATTTATTTTAGTTCAATAATTTTCATTATTAATTTGAACTGACCTTTAAACCCTAAATCGTACAGACTATTGCAAATCTGATTATTTGTTGGCACAAGAAAAGTGACAATCTGATATTTCGTAAAAAATTGTGTTGACATTTGTACTTCTCTTCTCTTGGTTTGGAAAAGAAAATCACGCATACATTCCTAGGTTGACAATTTTTAAGATGAAACCAAGCAAACAACCAAACCAATGCAGTGTGCTGAGTTAAAAAAAACAAACAACATGTTGTGTGTGCTTACTCTATGATTGACATTAACTAAACTGAGTTGCATTATAAAAAAGCTGTTGAGCAACAAGATATGCAATAGCTTAAAGGTGAAGTCGGAGATGGCTAAATGCTACTTAGCCTCTTAGCATTAATAACGCATGTCCCTCCTTAAGGCTAATTTATACTTCTGCGTCAATCACACACACGTATGCTCCAGCGCACAGTGTCTCGTTGACGGTGATGCAGACACTGGCGTGCACCTCTCAAAAAATGTAACTACAAATCGCAATCACATGTAGCACAAGCTCTGTGATTGGTCGGCTTGGATAGCTGTGATGAGTGTGGGCGGTGCTGAGAGCCGCGAGCCATATAGAGCGAGTGTTGAGTCCCATAATAGAGGTCTAGATAGTGACTTTTGTTTTGTGTTTACCTTATGATTGAAGTTGTTAAATGTCCGCCAGTCCTGCCTCAGAATAAGCCAGTTTGAGCTACTTGTACATTAAGTTAGCATTCAGAAAAAACAACACCACGTAGAAACTCGACACAGAAAACATAAGAACCTAGCTAGTGTTTCGCAGAGCAACACAAACAGTACGCTGAAGTTTAAATGCACAGTCAGCTACGCGCAAGGCATGCCTAGCACTCGACGCACAAGTATAAAACAGCCTTTAATGCAAATTACCATCCAAAGCCATCCGAAGTCAGGAATGAAAACCGAAATGACCACAGGCAATATTACCTCATGAGTCATTCGTCGGTGAGAAAACTTTACGGTACTTCATAATACTTCAGATCCAAATCTTTTAAAAATGGAATTATTTATAGCACTTTTGTTGGTGCAGCAATGTTTCAATTCCTTTCAGGATTGCCTTGTTTTCCTGCCATCTTCACTCTCTGTCACAGTCACTCCACTTGTCATGTGAATTCGTAACTAACGTATTAATCTGCGCAGATATATAAATATACATTTGTTTACAGACAGTTGGGGCTACCAATTGTAATTATTGACCTGACTTTGTTTAGTCCCATCCCTTAACCACAATATAAAAATACACATAAATACAGTTAGATCGTTTACTTTAATCATTACTATTGGAAAGTAAAGAGACTTTCAACCAGCACAACAAAAAATGTTTCTGAAGACAATCACCTACTGCACCTTTAAAACATTATGAATAAATATTTTAAGTTTAGTCATATAAAACATCTGAAAATCCGCTTGTGTGCACTTGAGACTGTTACTGTACAATTCCTAAAATTTCACCTGCCTGTTGATAAATGCGTGTATTTGTTGTGCTCCTCTGTTTACTGTGTTGGATTACAGTTTAATAAAATAGCACACAGAGGTCAACAGGAGAGGGTTTCCTGCCCAGTCCAGAGTATACAACAGAATGGAAAAAAAGCTTCCAGCATTTTAAAGGTCATTAATGAAGCAGAAGAGCTGTTTAGCATATCGTCTTCTCCCTCTTTAACAACATCATCAGCTTAACAGGTTCAAGCTACAATGCATCAGCTCCAAGATACAATCTCCGATAGCAATTAACCAGGAAACGTGCAATTTGCTGAGGAAAAAAAAAATAGTCAATACCTATTATTGGATCTGCATACTGAAGGAGTATGTCTCTCCTAGACTATCTGAAACAGCAATCACAAGACCTTGAACAGAGACGTGTTTCACAACAGGGTCGTAATTACCATGGACACAGAGGGGGAGAACTACAAGTATCCAAAAATGTATATAGCCAAATTTTGTCCAATAATATTTAATTAATTTTTATTTATTTTATTTTTTTGGTTTTTGGTGTGTTGGCAAAATATGTAGAGTAGGAGTGAGAATTATTAGCCCTCCTTTGATTTTTTTTTTTTTTCCTTTTTTAAATATTTCCCAAATGATGTTTAACAGAGCAAGGACAACATTTTCATAGTATGTCAGATAATATTTTTTTCTTCTGGAGAAAGTCTTATTTGTCTTATTTCGGCTAGAATAAAAGCAGTTTTTAATTTTTAAAAAAATTTTTTTAGGTCAAAATAACTTGCCTAATTACCCTAACCTGCCTAGTTAACCTAATTAACCTAGTTAAACATTTAATTGTTATTTAAGCTGTATAGAAGTGTCTTAAAAATATCTAGTCAAAAAATATTTACTGTAAAAAAATCTGCTCTCCGTTAAACAGAAATTGGGGGAAAAATAAACAGCAAGCTAATAATTTAGGGGGGATAATAATTCTGACTTCAGCTGTATATTGTTAATGTTGAAAGGTTAACTAATAAAATTGAATGCATTTACCCGTGTGAATGAATAAATGAATTAATTAATGGGAAAGACGAAAAGTTGGTTTAAAAAATAACAACAAACAAACAAACAAACAAACAAACAAGTAAATAAATAAATAAATAAATAAATAAATAAATAAATAAATAACCAACCAAACCAGCCATATTTTTGGGTTAACCATTGTGTGCTGTTGAAGATGTTTTCATCCACTCTGGGGTGATTTTAAGTCTTCTTTATTCTGACAAAATTGAAAAGGTTTTAAAATTTGTAGAAAAATACAATAATACACTCTGATCAAATGTACTAATAACTGTTAAAAATATACATATTACTTCTTCCCAACAGGGAAAACCACCAGCGACCAAGAATGCATGATTATGCACTGTCATAACTTTGCAATCAAATAATATCATTATAATGAAAGTCAATGGGGCAAAAACAGCCATGGACATAACGAAAGGGTAGTAAATTTTAACAATTCACCAGGGTTAAAATAACCCACCAGACAGATAACCAGAAACCACTTATGGTGTTTCATAAACCACAGACCTCAGTCTGTGTTGTGCTGTCCATGTTGTTGTCCAGTAGCTTGTCAACCATTCTCTTAACAGAATCACCATGGTGATTGATTCACTTGGTCATTGCCTAGACCTCTCCCCTTCAATACACACACATGTACAGTTACCACCTGTATAGCATTATGAGCTTGTGCCACCATGGACATGTTCCATTATTCATTCGACTTCTTGAGCCTTGTGATGGTCCCTCTCTTTTGATGACTCTTTTGAAAAGGGCCACCACTGATTTATAAAAGGAAAAAGCCGCACGCATTCAGAATGACTGAAAACCTACACACAATGCACACTCAACCGTACACTTAACGTATTCATATATGACACTCAGATTGATGCTGTAACCTCTATCGCCTTGAGAAATATTCACTGCATATGTAGCCACAAGGGCAAAACATACAATGCCGGAAGGTAAGTGGAATTTATTTATTCTTAAAACAGTCTGTTTTAAATTTTAACTGCCACAAAAAAAAATCATATTTTGAATGTGGGAATGTTCAAGGAAAAGTCACCAAGAAATGGAACTATGTCATTATGTACTCATTCTAATGCGGTTCCAAACTTATAGAAAAATTACAATTCTGAAATAATAATAATGGATAAGGGATGCACAAGTTGCATTCATCGCATCTTTCAATATACTGATGTTTTGATACTTTCCTGCTGTGGTTTAAAGCAATCGCACTGATTACATCATCATATTGACACTCCTATTGGTTCTTGGTTTGACGCCATCATAACTGAAGTCACACTGCAGGAAAGGATCTGCAACCTTCTGACATTGCCAGAACTTCATCGGAGGAAAATTTTGATTGCAATGCCCATTAAATTGACTGAATATTTCAGAACATGAATAAAAAGAACACTGATTTTAGCCTAAAGTTAAAGAAATATTTTAGGATTTGCAAAATGTTTGTTAGACGTCCAACCTGTGGCTGAAATCATACAGCCTGAGTTAGACTTTTTCAAATATTCAATACAATATGCATGATATCAATATTATAAGCACTTAAAAATACCATGAAAATGTATTTATTAGAACTTTTAGTTGTGTTTGCAGTTGTTCATCACAGCATTAAATTATTGAAGATTTATTTATTTTCAAACATGAACATTTTCAAATTAATTTGGATTACAACACTTAAAATGAAGTGACTATATATAGGACATTTGTTGGAGAAGTCTACAGAGTACCACTTTATTGATTAACATCAGTAAATTGAACTTAAGTCAATGAAATGACAATGACAAAGTTATTGCCTAATAGGTCATAGTTATTTTGTTAAATGGAGTTAAAAACTAATAAAACAGTTTTTTATTACATTTAACATATGCCTATAATAGAGTATATCTATTTTTATATTTATTTTTGAATGCATTTACATATACTAATGCGACTTTAGAGTTACATATATCTTCATTTTGCAATTTATTTATTTTTTGTTTAAAGCATTATTTACTCTGAACATGTATACAATAAAGTAATACACTAATTTATACCTGTTAACCCTCCCGTTTTTCCCGGGATTCTCCAGTTCTATCCCGCTATCATCACATAAAGGTATTTTCCCATATTTCTCCCGTATTGTCAAACTTTCTAAGAAGGGTGGCAATTAACATTACAGAGCCGATCCTCCCTATATGCAACCCACACCACCGAACCACCAGGGGATGCCACTTACTCTTAAATGCGAGTCTGTTCTGTGCTTTCATTTTATTTAGGCATGAAAACACTTTGATATAAATATAAAAATGCCGGGATTCCCTTCATTTTCATTAGAGGTTGTGTCACCCCTCCAGTGCAATTCTCAAAACAGTCAAATAGCGGTGCGTGACAGTCAGCTGATGCGTTCCATAGTGATAAATAGATGTCGTTTCCCAAACAGATTCTGCACACGGTTTAAACTGGAGCAAAAGTCTGGGTTTGGGGTGAGTGTTTGGACAGACACATAATTAATATTATTAACATCTAAATATTTCTAGCTATTTTTTTATTTCTAGCTATTAATTTTAATAAGCTAAATTGTTTGTTAATTTATAAGCTGCTAATGTATACTTCTTTGTAATAATGAAACAAAAATAAAACATATTGCTGACCATGTAACTGTTTATTTACAATGAAACAGCTCCAGTTGAACATATTTAGTAATTTTGGGATTTTTTTTGGGGGGGGGGGGGGGGTCACATCAAGCAGTCATGTGTCATCCAAAAACCTTGTAACATAGTCAATAAGCTGTAGATGTTTTGTCATATTACAGGTTAATTACTATTTATTATTTACAATTTAAATTCTATTTAAAAAAATAAATAAATCATCAAACCATTTAAGGGTAAATAAATTTCAATTCCATTTCTTTAACACCTAAGACTCTGGAGTCTATACTGACAATAAACAGTGCGCAGTTTTATGCCATCTCCTTAAGTGCTGATGACTAACAAGGCTTAAATCGCTTCTAAAATGATACTGCTATTAATGTCTTAATTAAAGATGTAAATACCAAACCCACTTCAGGAAATCAGGCCAGACATCAGAATTAAACATGTGGCAGAGTAGCGAACGGGACGCCATGTTGGAGGAGATTCCCAATGAAAGAGAATTAGAAAAGAGCTGACCCAAATATCATCTCACCAACGGAGGAATCGTGTTATGCTAAGTAGGCCATAAAGGTACTTAAAGATTATGCAAAATTCTCTTTTAATGGATGACATGGAGAAATGAAAGACAGGCAAATCTCCAGGCAAGGGAAAGGTAACCGCCTCTTCCGTCTTGGTGCGTGTGTGTGTTGACAGCCACAGGGCATGAACACAGTTTTGCTGCGCGACACGAAGACAGGTATAGAGAGCTGAGATTGGGGTATTTTGGTAAGAAAATTCTTCTTGAGAACAGCGATGTGTTTGATGGTTGGAAAAAGTAAGTTTGTGATATTGTGTTTCAATGTTATATATATATTTCAATCAATCAACAAATCAATCAATCAAGTCAATAGTGCTTGTAGTATTTTTTTTTTGTATTTATACATTTATTCACATATGAAAATAAAATCTTATTTGAATTACTTGATGCTAACTATATACAAAAAGTTGTAAGTTGTAATTATGTTTCACTGATAAATAAATAAATAAATAAATAAATGTTATTTTTAGTCGTGTAGTCGTGTTGTAGTAGTAATTGTAGTAGTAGTAGTAGTAGTGTAACAGTCACCAGAGATCTAGCTACTGTGGATTGCTGGAGAATTACAACCCTGCAGACACAGGACGTCAACATGACAACATATTGACATTGTACCCCAACGTCTTGGAGACGTTGGATTTTGTTTGGAGATGAAAATCGGGTTGATATCAGAACTCAACGTAAGGCTGATGTCAATGCCCAATGACCAATCTAAAATTAACCTTAAATCAACGTCTAATCATGTTACATCTTGACGTTGTGTAAACGTTATCACTGACATATCAGATGTTGGATTTTGGTCACTTTCCAACACAACCTAAAACCAACCAAATATCAACATACTTTGACATTTTTATTGGACATTAAAATAACATTGTCCTTAGACGCTGACTATACATTGAATTTTGGTCACCTGACGTTATGATTTAAATCAAACCTAATATTAATGTCTTATGATGTTGTTCCTGTGATTGACCACTGCCTATATGACCATTCTCTGTCAATCAAGATGCTGCAATTAGACCCTCAACCCCATTGTCCATTAGTTACAGGAGTGTGTGTGTGTGTGTGTGTGTGTGTGTGGTTTATAAAGTCCATGTAATCAGTTCATATTGATCATCCTGCTGTGTGTGTAAGCAGTGGGTAACAGGAACAGGTGTGTAGAAGTTGGAACAGGAACATGCTGGAAGTTGTAGTTCGCTATTTTGGAGAACTGTGGCAGTCCAGCAATCTGCAGTATCTAGATCACTGGTGACTGTAACAAGTAGTATGAGCAAAACATGTTTTTTATTCAACTGTAAAATCACCAATATATATTTTACCGAATTAAATATTTAGAATAAGAAACTTAGAATATAAATTTTTACAATAATTTTAGTGTCATTTATATGTAATGCAAACTGTTAAACTGTTTTTTAAAATGTAAAAAAAACATTGTTTGTTTCAAGCATGTTAAATTACAAGGGCATAAGGCATAAACCACCTCAATGTTGTAATTCCTAGGTCATTATACAGTATATATTTCTATACTTGTAAACCACCCAAACCAGTGCGCACTCACACACACACACACACACACACACACACACACACACACAAACACACACAAACACACACACAAACATACACACACAAACACACAAACCAATCTCGGCACACACCAGAACCAGCAGTGGGGCAGCAGTAGGCCCTTGTGGAACCCATGCACCGTGAACCCTGAATTTTATGACTTCATAATTTTCCTTCCCCGCAACGCTCGCTTTCATTTGAGCAAGTCACCATGTTGGTATAATGAGAATGCTATAAAAATGTTGCTTTAAAAGGGTTTGCATACTATCCCATTCTCAGCTCAACCCTTCAGCAAGCATATGGCAGGTAATCAGGTCGGCAATCACAGTGCCCATAATACGTGCTGCATGATTTCAGCACTGTGCTATTATCCATCTGTTTCTGCACGGAGAGACATGAACCTTCCTGTGAGAGGTCAGTGCTTTCATGGCACTCCTGGATCCTCAAAGCTTTCTTACCATCTTCATGGGAAGCCGCACTCTTCATTTCCTATGGACTCTAGATATATTCATTTTCCTATTTTTTCCTTTCTTCATCTTATGGATAACTCCCTGAAAGACACAATTTAAAGGCTTCTCTCTGTCTGTCTACACATCCACCTCTAATCATATACATTGTACAGTACCCATATATTTATGCACTAAACTTTTTGTACATATCCATACAGTATTCATAGATCTACCTGTGTGTCTACAGAAATCTGCCGTTCTGTCTGTCTATCGATCTATCTACTGGTATCTAAGCATCTAACTATCCATCCATCCATCAATCTACCCAACCATCTATCAATCCATCCATCAATGATTTCCTATCAATTGATGTCTATAAATGTATCCATCGTTATGTCCATCCATCCATGCATCCATCCATCAATACATGCATCCATCCATTCATTCATCCATCCATCCATCCATCCATCCATCTGTCAATTATTTCATCCACCCATCTATGCATACATGTGTCCATCCATACATCCATCCATCAATGCACCCATCTATCCATCCATTCATCCAATTCATCCATCAATATATCCATCCATCCGTCCATACATATATCTGTCCAGTCCATCCATCCACTAATCCGTCTATTCATCCATCCATCCATTCATTTGCATTCCATTTATCCATCCATCCATCCATCCATCCATCTGTCCATCCATACATACATCTGTCCATCCATTCATCCAATCCATCCATCTCCCCAGTCCATCCATCCATCCACTAATCCATCTAATCATCCATAAATCCATTCATCCATCTGTCCATCCATGCACCCGACTGTCCATCTATTCATCCAATCCATCCATCCATCCATCCATCCATCCATCCATCCATCCATCCATCCATCCATATACATCTTTCCAGTCCATACATCCACTAATGTCTATGTATTCATCTATCCATCCATACATTCATCCACCATTCTATTCCTCCATTCATCCATCCAACTATGTCATTCCAATCATCCATCCATGTATCCATCCATACATACATTTGTACATGCATTCGTCTATTCATACACCTGTCTGTCCATCTATTCTTCCAATCCATCCATCCATTCCTCCATTCATTCGTCCATTCATCCATACATACATCTGTCTAGTCCATCCATCCATCCACAAATCCATCTATTCATCCATCCATCCAAGTACGTATAAATGACTTAAAATTACTTCATAAAAAACACAGGGTGTCTAATATTCTTAAAAAGTAACAGGTTTTCAGAGATAACAGAGATCATTTACAATCCACGCTCAGCATTCTCCTTTACCATAACACATATGTGTTGTGTTGCCCCTCATTTTATGTTAAAAATCTTGAAAATATAACATTCCAAGAACACAAAGACTCAATTGATTTGTTTCAAGTGTACAGTAAACCAATCCCTTTATAGCCGCTTCTGGTCAAGGAAATCTTATTTTAAGATGTTTGCTTCATCTTAATTGAACGTGGTTAAATCAGAAAAGTGCATAGTGTTCAGTATAAGAATATGTACTACACAAGGACCAAATCATGATAAAACAGACAAGTGCAAGCGAGAGGTCAGATCAATAGATAAGCCTTATGTTATCATGAATACACACACGCACACAAACTTCTATCAGCTGCACACGCTCCATACATTTTAAAAGCATATTGAATGTACATTAAGTTACATTACACAGGAGGAAAATATCAAAGACATCCATGCCAAGGGAAATAAGACTGAAATTGGTCAAGATGTCCAATAAAAATAACTGCCCTGAAGAATTTTTTTTTATAGTCGCCTGTTTTGTACATGGTGTATAAACGATACATGTGCACTGGTCTAAAAAAAAAAAAAAAAGTCAAGCATGTATATTATATTCGTGTATATTATAAAATGTATATGTTTTATAATATACATGTATATTATAAAAGTCAAGCATGTATATCAGATTCGTGTACTGGCTTTAAAAACCTTTTCAGAAAAGTCCATGGGATTCTTTAGACAGCTCTGCTAAAGAACAGTGGCAAGAAAAGCTACTATCTTTTGTTTGAAGGACTTTATTGGGTTGTAAAATAAGAGCTGAGGTTAGAGGTCAAATAGAGAGTTACTGAAATAACTGGTAAAAATCTCTTTTCCTGGAATAAAAAATAATACAGCCTCCATATCAAGGCAAGAAATATGAATTGAACACAAAAGACACTCCAAATCAGAATAAAATACAATAGGCTTAGGACCAAGACAAGACGATAAAACCTTCAATAAGAAGAACAGTGCTGATGACAACTTAACCCTGGATCTGGCAGTAAGAATGGAAACAATTACCTCCAGCTCTCGGCTAGCTTTGAACTTGTCCCTCTACACATTTTTGTGGTACAGTCCTTCATTCCATATCAACAGCACAACGTATACCTCCACATCTGCTGTCTGAGTGCTTATATGAAAAAAAACCAAATGACAGAAATCACTTTGAATGTAATTCACAAGTAAGAATAAACTTTTTTTGTGATTATATGCTAGCTGTGATGAATAAAAAGTTCATTAACTATAGTCCTGTATGTTATGGCTGTTTTCAAGAGTTTCTGAATACATCTTGCACAAACATATAAACCACTTGTTGTTTTATAGTGATGCGGTGAAACTGTGTGGTGCAGATGTTTTTGTAAAGTTTTTTTTTTTTTACTATAGTGGCAGTTCTATTTAGAACCATAATGTCTCAAAAAGCCTGTTTATGCTGAAAGAGTTTGAGTTAACGTTGTGGGTTCTTTATTCTATGATTTATTTTTTTCAAAGCACTTCATTAGTGAAATCGCACTCTCAGAAAATTATATATTAAAAAAAAAATACATTATATATATATATATATATATATATATATATATAAAAAGCCAAAGCCACTTCCAATTCATCTTGTTAAGATTTTCATTTAATTGTCTTTTCTTTTATTACTTGATTTAATTTTTATTTTGTTACAATTAAATAAATGACATTGACAAACACATGACTTGCTATTCTAATGCTAATCACATTTTTGCTTTTGTTGATCTTTAGAAACAACTGAAAAAATCTCTGAACTCATTTGTGTATTTTAGATGGTATAATATCCTACAAGCCTATCTGCACATAGGTAAAATACATAAGTGACAATTCATTGCACTCGTGTATGTATGCGTGTGTGTATGTACTGTATGCATGTACTGTATTTGCGTGCGTGCGTGTTCGAGAAAACCTATTGCAGTCCAAAAGATTTTAAATTTGTTAATTTGCAAAACATGCAAATACGTTAAATTGTAATATAATTATGTATTAATTAAGATATTAAAGTAACAAACAGAGGTAAACGATGATAATAAATAATTAATTATGGTAATACTAAATATTATGCATTGCAGACAACAACACTAAACATCTAAATAGTTGAAGGGTATTGAATTGGCACAGCCATTGAAATCTTACTGGCTTGAGACTGGTATTTTCTTGTATTATTTTGATTCTTCTGTATATAGTCAAAACAATCACAGAAATGAACTTATTTCCACATTGCAAAATAAGGTCATTAAGAAGGTTATTTGAACTTATTTGAAAGAAACAAAAAGTGCATGATAGACTGACAAGTGTTTTCTAAAACGAATGTATACTTTTGCTTAGCTAGGAGTATTAAACTAATCAAAATGAAGAGTAAAGGCAAAATATAAAGTTACAAATATTTCAATTTCACGTAATTATAACATGCTGCTGGTTTGAACTTTCAAGTCATGAAAGACTGGTGAACAAAATGCACCATGGCTTCCACAAGATATAGCCAAAACATTAAAATAAACAAATAAATAAGTAATGTATACATAAAAAATAAAATTATTATTACTAATAATTATAATAATGAAAATAAAAATATATAAATAAATAATAATAATAATAATAATAATTAGACCGTCAGGCCACTGGGAAATGTCCCGGTGCTCCTTATGGTCAATCCGCATCTGATTAATATTATTATTATTATTATAATTAATATTATTAAATATTATTGTTATTATTATAAATTAAATAATAAAATAAAATATTTTGTTGTACAAAATGCTTCTGCTCAATAAAATTATTAATTAGGTTTTCAATCTGGTCTTTTTTCAAAACTATGTAATCTTTACAAATCATGTTCAAATCATAATATTGTTATTTGTTTTTTTATTGAATTTTATAGTTTATAATAAAGCTAAAGATTGAAAAAAAAATCCAACATAAGAGGTCCTACATTCGCACCACTTTCTTTTCAGAGGAAACTGATTTTAAAAGTTTAAAGCCATAACCAGGAATTTCAACACCTCCCTACAAACACCATCTCCACCTATAAGCATCCATGTGTTTGAGAAAGAAGCTCACAAATCTTTATTTAGAGATGTGTGATTATCCTTCCTCTCTCCCTCTCTCTCTCTCTCTCTCTCTCTCTCTCTCTCTCTCTCTCTCAGAGTACATTAGAATGCACTGAGAGCAGTCATCGCTTCCTCTCCTCAATCTCTCTCCATGCTGAAGGCCTTGTTTGTACAGCTCTCAGCCCAAATCCATTATTACTTCCTAAACTGACAAATCATTTCAACAAATACAATCTCCCTCTCCTTGTGCTGGCTGATAAGATAAATGCTGAAGTCGAGAGAGGACTGAAACAGAGGTAGAGGTTCATATTTCAATTTGCAAAGCACCTCGCTCTGAATCTTAATTTAGAAGCAATAATACAAAACAAAACACGCGCGCACACACACACAAAAAAACTAAGGTTCCACTTAGAGGCAAAACTTGCATCGAACTCAAATGTATGTCATTGTTTTGTATCACATTCTTTCTTTCTTTCTTTCTTTCTTTCTTTCTTTCTTTCTTTCTTTCTTTCTTTCTCTTACTTTCTTTCTATCTTTCTAACAAATACAACAAACATGCATGCAATTTTCACAATATACTTGTCAAACTAGAAAAAAGATAGTTAACCTCTTGGGATCTGCTGAATAAATTATATCTAGTCTTTCACAAATTTATCATTCTGATGATGAGCTGTGATGAGATGATATGTGTCTCTGGAGCTCCTAAAACCAGTTTTCATTCATCCATTGATCAGAGGTCAATGACCTCCCAACTTATCCAGCATATTTTTTTTCATACATGCCCTTTCAGCTGCAACTCATCACTGGGAAAAACCCATACATTCATTTATAAACACCCACATTATGGAAAATTTTCCAATTTTCCAATTCACCTGTACCGCATGTCTTTAGACTTGTGGGGGAAACCAGAGCACCCAAAAGAAACCCAAGCAAACACGGGGATGCCAACTAACCCAGGTGGGGCTCGAACCAGCGACCTTCTTGCTGTGAGGCGACAGCGCTACCGACTGCATTTTCACTTATTTTCAAAATAAGAGTCACACATACAAAGTAAGTTAACCTGGAGTCATTTTACATTATAGTATTATATACCATTTTTTATATAATCCATCCATCCATCCATCCATCTAATACTATGATTACAACAATAGCAACAACAATAACATTGCTATTATTATTATTATTATTCATATACAGAGTCAAGTAAGAGATAATTTCCAGTGAATGAGTCCTGCTGTGCTCAGCTCAGACCTCGGCTTCTGTCCCTCCCCGCGTGCTCGTGTTTTGTTTTAATTGTGACCAATAAAAAAGGTCATAATTAATACCCCAACACAGACACTGATAAACAATTCCAAATTGCCACCATAATCAAATGATGCAAACATCTACGAGTTACAAAAGTTCACAGCCACAACTGACAATTTCTTAATTGTATTCAGTCATTCATGGAAATTTTATTAACATGGAGCTGATGTATCCTGCCCTTCCTCTGTCACAACACCAGGGATCTAATTTCATTATTTTCCACAAGATTTGCTTGACTACTGCCATGATTTTAATGCCGGTGCAGTCCAGATGTTTATGCTATTTAAATTAGGAGGCAAGGCCTGTTGGGTAAACATAATTAAAGAAAGTTAGTTTTTTTTTTCCTCTCTCTCCTCTCTCTCTCTTGCCCTCTCTTTGTCTCTTCGCCTCCCCTCTCTCCGTCTTCGTAAGTTTACTTCATTAGGCAACTTTCATTTAACTCCTGATGCCTCATGGCCCTCCCATAAAGCCCAGTCCTGTGCAAATCTGTGATGGGCTCACGACGCCGTGAAGGAGCCTTACGCACATCAGCGCACCCGCAACGCAAGCACGACAGCAGGCTGGCGAGAGAGGTCAAGGTCTCCGGGTCCGCAGAGGGAGGAACATTAGGTGCTGCTGTTTACATGTTTGCTGCTCTGCCATGAAAACAAAACAGGGACTTAAGCTAACAGTGTGTCCCAACAGATACGGCTATAAATAAACCTTTCCTCTGTTATTTTGAGGAATGCTTGAGCATGTTGTAGTTTTTAGTGGCTGGTGCCAATATTAACAGTTATAGGTGACACACTGATTTAAAGCAACTTCCATATTTGAGCAACTTAAACTGAATTAGTTTTTAAAACATTTCCTTTTTAAATGACATACAATAAATAGTAGCACAGACTCATATAACATAACTGTGATTGCAAAGTAAAATATATATATTTAATTACAAATAATTGAATGAATGCCAACAGATAATTACAACAATCAAACAATAAATAAAAATAATCAAATAATGAATGAACGAATGCTAATAGATTGCAATAATCAAACTTTCTTTCTCTCGAGTAATATGCATTAAATATACAAATATCAATTTGCAAAATAAAACAAACAAAAGGTGAGTCAACAAGTCAACCACATTTAAAATAATAATAATAATTTATTTTCGGCATAGTCACTTTATTAATCAGGGGTCACCACGGAGGAATGAACCACCAACTTATCCAGTATCTGTTTTAGTGGATGCCCTTCCAGCCGAAACCCAACACTGGGAAACACCCATACACACTCTTTCACGCACACACACTGCGGCCAATTTAGCTTATACCGCATTTCTTTGGACTTATGGGGGAAACCAGAGCACCTGGAGGAAACCCATGCGACATGGGGAGAACATGCAAATTACACACAGAAATGCCAACTGGCACAGTCGGAGCTCGAACCAAGGATCTTCTTGCTGTGAGATGATCGTGCTACCCACTGCGTCATTTTGATGCCCCTAATAAGATAACAAATAAAGTTTAAAATTTGGAAAATTTATTATTTGGGAAAAAGAGCATATTTTCAATATTTATGAATGAAGATGTAATGATTCACCATGAGAAGGTTGAGATTCGGTTTCAAATATGTAACAATTCAAATTGTAAAACATTTTTTAAACAGTGGAGGCACTGTGCAAACTCGCTTTATCTGCACATCAGCTGCAAGCAAGAGGTGAGGCAGCAGAATAAAATGACAATGGTGAAGTACACCAGACAAAATATGTGCAAATAATGCAGAAAGATATTTACTTACACTAACAGAACAACAAATATGACACCTTAACCATCAGCACAGTAAAAAAAAACATCCGTCACAAAAATCTACAGGCAAAAAAACCTACTAATAAGCCAAACCACATGGACCGCATTATTTGCAGTTCCAGTTGCTCTGACGAGTACAACAGAGATCACACGGTGCATCAGTGTTTTCATAGTGAAAGTGTGAAGATGCTTTAAGGACTGAGAGAGAAAGTTGTTCTGTAACACAATCAGGCATTATATTATTTTTACCCTCTCCTATTCAAATTAGCTAATGCACATTTTAATAATTAGCTTATTATCATTGAATATTTAAAAACAATCAAGATTATCTATTATACACTTCTTAAGTGTATCACACTGTTACTTTTACTCAATAATACAAGTAATATTAATTATTCAACTTAATTATGTTAAACTCCTGTTTCTATCCAATTATATAAGTCATTTTATAATCAGTATTGTTTTATGCCAGTGGCCAGTCCCCTAGATCACAGGACCTACTGACCACCTCTGCACACACACTGGTCTCTGGTTTAGGAAAGGCTTTCCTCTCCACACCAGTCATCTTAGTCCTCAATGAAATAGTTTTTTCATCAGCAGGGGACATTGTAAATGTGCAAAGTCGTCAGCTTAGGCCAGAAAACACAGATATTCTGATATTTCTTTTTAAAAAATTTAAATCCCAGCACAGTCAAAGTTTTAGTTTGTTTATATTAATGCAGTATTTTTTTTGTTTGTTTTTAAAATAGCAATTTAGTCATGGCAGAAAATATATTACTTTGCATAAATTGCGCAGCATTAAATAAAAAATGAAAGGGCTTTTCACCTTTAATTTTCAAATAATTTTGCTAAATAATTGTGACAAAATCGTGAATCGTGAGTTTAATATCGTGAGTCAGGTGAATCGTTACATCCCTATTCATAAAGGAAAGAAAGAAAGAATGCAGAGAGCAACCAAGCAAGAAAGACTTAAGAATAAAAGATTAAAATGAAAAGTATGATAACCCGGGATCTAAAAATATATGTAATATTTGAAAATTTATTTTGAAATAAGTTTAGGAGATAGGGAGAAAAGAAACAGAAAACACCATTTTCTTTTTGGGTTAACTGTTTCTTTAAGTACAGTAATGGCAAAGGGACTAAAACCATAAACATCATAGCAAAGCTGATAGTTGTTGATATATGAACCCTGCTTTGATAAATCATATAAAAAATGCTATATCGCTCATGCACAAGCATTCAGTGTGGCTCGTGATCAGAATCCTGCTGCTGATGCAGCTCCGGCATTCTAATTTCAGTGACTTGTGAACCCTCACCGTGCATTAGTTTAAAAGTATCATTGAGGTCTAAGCCGGTGATGAGAGCATTATTTCTCCTGTTTAGTGAATACTAATCAGCCTTCCTAAAGCATGAGCGTACGTGTCTGTGTGTGCGCGCGGAGGAGTGAAAGAAATTATATCACTTATGTCAGAGTGCTAATAGGCCCAGCCACACTCCAAATTTAATTTCATAAGCCACTGTTCTTGATTTTTCTCCCCCCTTTTTAGATTAGTGACTAACAATCTATTACAGGCAACATCACAGACAGTGTAATACAAGGGGTCATTACAAGATTACGTAAACTCCAGACTTGCATTACCATTTAACATCCATTTACATGATGATTATTACAGCAGAAATTAGAGTGTGATTAGAGGGCCCAGTAGCCTTTGCTCTCCACAGACACATCTGGGCACACAGCAGAGGGGGACTGACCATTTGTGCCAAGGATTTATAGAAGCATGTCGGCATTTGTTTTGTCAGCGTGATCGCAGCAGCGCCTCGGCCATAAAACCAGTCATTCCGTTCGCGTTCCCCCGACTGCGGGCCAAACCATTCATTTAGCATATTTGATATAAACACCTATTCTTTCCCAGAGTCGCAACGAGCAGAATAAAATCACATTGCAGCCGGCGCCATACGTTCGTTTATAAGTATGCAGCACGCGGAACGTTCGCCATACTTTAGTGCACATGAGCTGAGTAGCTGTCAAAATTACAACAGGCATCTCAAGTAATTATGCAGATTTATGCAAAACATTAACAAGAAGAATTAAAAGCACAAATGAGGTGGCTACACTTGAATTGTTAAGATTATGAATAATTACCATGAATCTTTTTTGCTCTTAATATAACTTGTTTTTGATAAACAAAGCCTTAATTATCAGAATACTTCTGAGAATATGGGTGACCTTCATTAATCTTACAAAACAAGTCTCTGGTGAACGGCAGCTGAGGAGGCCTGCTCTCACACTGAGTACACAAATAACAAGAGCGGCGTATGCTAACTAGCCACTTCAGAGAGCCGAGCGTGCGGCCAGGTATATCTTACAGCTCAGCCACGGATGCACAATCATGCCAGGCGACTCTGCCTTTCCATCTGGGACTCCCTCATTCCAGCTACTCATTAATTACAGCCACATTTCTCACCCCATCCTCCCTTCTCTTCTCGATATGCGAGATCTGTTTTCATCCCCAAACTCCGCTGTGAGAGAAATGGCATCAGAGCTTCCGATTTGGACTGCTGGTCGCTCACCTCCGACCCTCGCTGGATCTTCACCTCCTGTCACGATGCCCTGTCAATCAGCGGGTACCTGGCAGGTTTCTCGCCCGCCCACTCAGTCTCTCTGAACAGACTGAAGGTCCATTCGTCCAACCCCTACCACACCACTCTTCCCGTCCACGCTCTCCAGCTCCTCCACCCCTCCATCTGTGCTTCAAATAGTCTCGCAGACCATGAGGATGGGGCTCACTGGCATAGAAACCTGCACCATAACCCTGCCGCCAAAGCCCAATCAACAAAGCTCTGACGAATAATGCATGTCCATCAAACAGCTGATTCATTGAAATGTCTATTTTGAGCTATTTGCATCAGACAGATATAGTGAAAAGCACATGATTTCCTATTAGTTTGTCGACAAAGGATAATATATGTTTATTTGTATAAGCATATATGTAGATATAAAATATTTACAAGTATTTCACCATATAAATAAGTAGATAGACGGTACAAAATTGTATTAGTAAGTATTATATTGTGCAACTTTACAATAAAGTTGTGCTTGTTAACATTAGTATAAAATAAGTTAGTTACTTACTCCCAGGGCCATTTAAAGTTGTTATTTAGCCACACACCATGTTGGTGTTTTGTAAAAACGCATTTTTAGGAGGTGGGTTGTTAGCCCAACGCTCAACCCCCAACCTGGAGGACCAGGACATACACACAAACACTACGCACAATTCAGCTTACTCAATTCACCTACAGTACACCACGTCTTTGGACTTGTGGTGGAAAGCAGAGCACCCGGAGGAAACCCACGCAAACACAGGGACAACATGCAAACTCCACAAAGAAATGCCAACTGACCCAGACAGGGCTTGAACCAACGACCTTCTTGCTGTGAGGTGACAGCGCTACCCACTGTGACACCCTGCCACCCCATTAGTGTAAAGTTACACAACATAAAACAGTACCATTAAAAACAAAGTTCTGAAAGCTCATTATGGCTATCACAGATATCAATAAAAGTCACATTGTTATTATTTTTTTTTTACATTTACAGTTGTCAGAGCATGTAACAGTATTTTTTATTGGTTCTGAACCATCACAATACGGGGGTCACGGTTTGGTTTATCCACTCCCACGACAAATGCAGCCAGTCCAGGTTTACAATCACTGTATTTAGGCAGAAAGAAAAACCACAGAAGAGCAATAACTTAGCAGCTATTCACAAAGAATGCATCTTTGCATCTTAAAACATGAGATGCAGAGCTCAGAAAGGTTCTGCCATGTTGCCAATGTCATGCTAACAATAAACAAATGCTACAGTCATGCTACAGTAAACAAAAACGCACAACCCTTGTCCTGCCTTCGAGTTCTCTGGATTGGTCCACTGCTCTGAAACTAACATTAATGAACGATACTGCAAGTAAAAGCTGAAATTGAAGCTCATGTGTGCTGCAGAAGACATGATTTTATAATAGTTAACCACGTTTACATGTAAATATAAGATTATAAAAGACACAAGATTGAACAGTTGTTGTCTAATGCACCTTCTGTTATAGATGGATGCAGTGATAACATTAAATCTATTATTGAATCTATGTTAAAAAAAATAGTTTTTTTTAGTAGAGGGCTGAGCTTAACTTTTAAACATTTCCTAATTATAACGTTTTTGTTCATTATTGTGTTTATTTTTTATTTTTGCAGTACAAGAAGCTCTTCATTTCTGTTGCTGACTGTTGCTGACAAAGAGCCCATGCTTTAACCACAACACCACATCTCTGAAAAATGATGGACCTTCATCTCTATCCAGAAAAGGTGTACACACAATATATTTTAATTTAAAAAGCCAGCTATCCATACTTTCCATCATGTGCTTTGTGGAAGCATATGTAATGACAAATCCTGCTCATTCTTTACGTTATAATAACATGTCCACTGTACCCAACATGCACTCTAGAGTGAGAAAAAAAGGAAATGAGGAGCTATTTAGCACACTGCCATAGACACCACACTCCCTAACCCACATATCAATCATGTAAAGTAGTGTTAGCTTTAGGAACATGAGACATCTTTCTACTAGTCACACGATGTAGATGTCAATTCTGTTTCTGAATAGTACAGTTAAAGTTACAACTTCAGAGTTTTGGTTAAAAACAAGAAAGAAAACTGAAGTGACATCATTAAACATTTGTGTCGGAGTCGACAGGGTTTTGATGTAGAAGCGAGGTCCTGTCTTACATAAAAAATGGATTGGACTTTGATGGATTCACTTGTTCATACAAGGCAGTTTTTTAGGTTCTTTGTACAGTATGAATGGGATGGGTCAAGCTTTTGTATGAACGAGACAATTCCGAAGTCACAAACAACTATAGTTATCAATCCTAAACACTTCCAGTAAAAATGAAGTGAATGTATGTTCCTGTAAATGTTTGTTGTGATAATCAGGATAGTCTGTAAATCATAAATACTAAGATGAAGCAAAAGCATCAAACATTTCATCCATGAGCACAAATACCAACATGGCTACAATTACCATTTATCAGAGTTTAATAACAGATAATTGCATTTGCGTATTGATCCATAAAAAACACTATAATTCAGCAAGCAGAGAAGGAGCAGGAGTTCTGGTTTACTGCTCATCTTCATGGACATCAATGCAAGCATACGGAATGAGTTTACATGAAAAGATGGTCGCTGTTAACCTGTTAGGCAGTGCCAGATTTACAGAGTCTATTTCTACATTTTCCTTTTTTAAATCGATAGGGGAGTCAGGCCTCTTCCACAGCAAGAGCTGCTCATTTTCTCCACATCAATACAGCCCCACAGTTCACTCTGTTTCATCCCCCTCCTTAGTATTAGGGTGGTTTTAATAGGACTAGCCTTTAGTTTGGAGCCGTATTCCCATCAGGCGCAGCGCTTTAAAGTTATTTTAGACTGAAAGGTTGCAGTATGGAGGTGAGAATTGTGGGAGGGGCTGCCCTGCAGACCAAAGCACCGCTCGACCCGGCTCTGCCGTACGCCCCCCAGGTCACACCAGGGTGCTTACACACGGAGAAAACTTGGCATCGGCTTTCCGTGTGCAATCCAAGGTGCACACAGGAAACATACCCAGAGAGATGATTCGCTTTTTGCCATTTTTTTTTTTTGTTTTTCTTTGTTCTTGACTCACTTGAAGTCTGTGTCTATCGGCTTAAACGGATTTAAACGTTTTGGAAATCCTGGTGCGCTCCGGTTGTATGGCATCCTATCGCGGTTTGACGCGAATGTGTTTTTGCATGGGTAATAAAGCAGTGTTCAGGCTGAGACCATCATTATTCCGTTAATGAAGTTGGGTTAGTTGTTTAATTTGGTGTCTGTGTGTTAGCAGGCCTGCTGTTTCTTGCTCCAGCGTGGCGTAGGGAGGAAACAAACTCCAGCGCGGCCACCATTCTGGCTCCAGCATGCCTCTACCCGGTCGCCCCTCAAACTCCCCCTTCCATCCCGTGCACCCCACCGCTTCAGTGCCTGACCCCCAGGCAAACAGATGTCCCATCAGCCCAGGCAGACAGGACTGCCTGTCCCTCCCTCACAAGGGCTCTTTAATTATTCCCCCTCTCGCACTCCTCTCTAATAAAACATTAGCTTGCTAATCGAATCTGGTGCAGCTGAATACAGCACAGCCCTCTCAACGCACATGTCCAACGGTGGAGAAAAGACAGACATAGACCTTCTACGCTTGTCCACGTAGCCATGGCACATCAATCAGCAGACGAGTTAAAGGCAAGAATCAACAAACACGTCGATTTTCAGATATGAGCGGAGATTAGCGCCTTCAGTCACCAAATATACACCATCTGGCTCTCCTAAATGAACCTTTTAATGGGCTCTCACTACACAAATGTGCTCTGAACTTATAATAAATCAAGAACATTATTTTAAAAGTAATATTGCAATATTATTTTATTCATATAATAATAATAATATTTTTATGCATAACTTCTGAGTAGTTTGTCCTGCTAAAATCTCTCTTTTCCAAAGTGCAAGAGCTTTGTTTGTTTTGTGAACAATTTCAAAATTTTAAATGCTATATCCACATATTAGATTTTGATAATGCATACAAAAATTGTCATCATGTTTTCAGCACTGTGATATGAGGTCTGTAAAATTGAAATTCAGTAATTGGTTAAAGAGCCCCTTATTATTCATTATAAAAGGTCAGGTTTTGGTTTTGGGTATCTCCAAAAAGGCTGATATGCAGGCAAGTTCAAAAAACACTTTCATTATATTACATATAATGCTATATAATATAATATCCCAACGACTTCTATATGATTTGTTCTCCTTTGCATGAGGGTAATCAGCAGTGATTGGTCCAATGACCCAGTCTGTGTGTTCAGCGCGAGACAAAAAGATATGCCAAGCACACCTTATCAACATTGTTGAAGTAGCCAGAGTGCAGAGTCTACTGTATGTGTGAGCCCAATGCAGGAATGCATTAAAGAAATGCAGTTAAACACCAGCATATTGCTCTATTCTTAACCACAACCCCGAGTAATCACAACAACACACATTCAGTAGTAATCCACACAGATGCAAATTTTAAACCATTTTGAAAATTGACTGCATCACGTCTGTGTAGAAACAGCTGATGGTGGCCATAGCAATGACAAACGTCAAGGAATTAAAAGCTCAGAAACACATTTAAACTGGTAAATGAAGTGGCAGGCGATTTAAATTTATTCTGAGAAATAAAGCACAAGTCGCACAGAGAGATTACAAGTTACAACAAACAATTAAATACATATTTTGCAAAACTACTGAAAACAAGGATGCAATTATTTTAATCACTTAAAGGTTGTGAACCAGAAGAAGAAGAAACTGGTCCATATGAACTGTGTAACTTACTGACAAAATCCAATACATTAATAGGCTTTGCTGATCCTTTCTTAAATAACAAACAACATGTGATTCCCGCATGGCGGAGTGGGTTTGTATCATTAGAAAAATGAGGTTGGCTATACTGTAGTATTGTTGTGAAAATAAACTTTAACTGTTTAGGCTCTCTGGCCATCTCTCAATGACCGTAATCTTTACGTCATGATCATCCCCTTCCCCGCACTCTGCTAGTGTTTAAAAATAGGCTGCGTTCATATTTTATTGGATTTTGCATGATGTTAACAACTCCAAGGTCACTGTCGAAAAAATTCACAGAAGCACTTAAGATTATGTATGTAAACAAGTATGTATATATACTCACCGGCCACTTTATTAGGTACACCTTACTAGTACCTGGTTGGACCCCTTTTGTCTTCAGAACAGCCTTAATCCTTTGTGGCATAGATTCAACAAGGTATTGGAAATATTCCTCAGAGATTTTGGTCCATATTGACATGATAGCATCACACAGTTGCTGCAGATTTGTTGGCTGCACATCCATCATGTGAATCTCTCCAGTTCCATTACATCCCAAAGGTGTTCTATTGGATTGAGATCGGGCGAGTGTGGAGGCCATCTGAGTACAGTGAACTAATTGTCATGTTCAAGAAACCCGTCAGAGATGACTCACTCTTTATGACATGGCAAGTTATCCTGCTGAAAGTAGCCATCAAAAGATGGTTACACTGGTCATAAAGTGATGGACAAGGTCATAAAACAATATTCAGGTAGGCTGTGATGTTGACACAATGCTCATTGGTACTAATGGGACCAAAGTGTGCCAAGAAAATATCCACTAAACCACCGCCAGCCTGAACCATTGATACAAGGCAGGATGGATCCATGCTTTCATGTTATTGTTGCCAAATTCTGACCCTACCATCCAAATGTTGCAGCATCCAAATCTAAACTCAGACAACGCAACAATCTTCTATTGTTCAATTTTTGATCTTCTGCTGCTGTAGCCCATCCGGCTCAAGTTTCGACAAGTTGTGTGTTCAGAGATGCTCTTTTAAATACCTTAGTTGTAACAAGTGTTTATTTCAGATACTGTTGCCTTTCTATCAGCTCAAACCAATGACTGTAAAAAATATGGACGACGCGACAGCCCTTTTTCCCATTGAACGCCTTGAGGGCAAAACGCCTGCTTTACGGGCACAAACTGTCGCAAAAGACTGCTGAAATTGGAGCCTTGACATGCGCAGAAGGACTGTCTGATGGAGCCAGAGGAGGAGCCGCGAAAATGAGCGGAGTCGAGCTTCCAACCAAACGCTTTATGTAAAATCAACCACGCCCCCCGAACTGCTCAGCATGCGTTTGCTGTCATATCAACACAAATGGATGTAATAACGTTAACAAATATGAGGGTTTTATATATTCAAATCGCGCCAGCTCCGGACCACAGCGAATAACCTACTCGCGGCGTCGTGGGCTGATTCCGGCTCGCATGCGGCAGCGCCGGCTCGCTCGGCCGCCGCATCTGGCTCGATTGACTTGGGCTGGAATCGGGTAGTGAGTCCAGGCATCTGGAGTAGGTCCAGCAGAGGTAGTCAGTCTGAGCTCTAAGGGATAAGTCTCCGGCAGGCGAGAATCTAGCCGGAACTGTGTTTTGCTATCTGGGTGGCTAGGCGTGTATCAGCAAACTAATAAAGCCCGAAAAAAGCCCTGAACTTAGCGAATAAACAGTGTTCCACCAGATCATGTATGTCAGAAACTGTAGTTTACTGCTGAACTCATTTTGTCATGGTAAAATAACACAGAAATCGAATAATAACACTTCAGTCTTCTGCCGAAGCTCAGACGCGCTGCTATGAGAAACTGTCAATCACAGCTGTCAATCACGATGACACGCCCAGCATTAAATTACTGCTAAAAACAAACTGTTTACAAAAATGAAGATCTGCACCTATTTCAGCACAATAACCAGTGCCTTAATCGACCAGAACCATCTTTCGGGACATTTTATTGCAAGTGTAATTAATTTTTTTATTTGGGCTCAAGTCTCTTTCATTAACACGGAGTAGGCGGGCTTTATGACTTGTACTGCAGCCAGCCCCCAGGGGGCGATCTAACGGCCGAGACCTTCACTCAAACCAGTCTGGCCATTCTGCTCTGACCTCTGGCATCAACAAGGCACTATACAGATCTGCCGATCACTGGATATTTTCTTGTTTTCGGACCCTTTACTGTAAACCCTAGAGTTGGTTGTGCATGAAAATCCCAGTAGGTGGACAGTTTAGGAAATACTCCGACCAGCCTGTCTGGCACATTCTACGTTTAATGTCGAAATAGTAGAAAATTGTGTTAACGAGCAGTTATACAGGTCTACCTAATAAAGTGGCCATCGTCTGTGCTGTGAGGGGAATCAGGAAAATTAATGTATGTATATTTGCATTTATTTTTATTTTATAAATATTATTATTTTTCACTTTTGTTAAGTGTCTGAACAAATAAAAAAAAAAGAGAGAGAGAAATAGAGAATTTAACTACGAATGTAAACACACACACTTGCACAGCTTCAATACGTCAGAAAATTATGTCACAAAAAACACTTTCTCTTAGACTGTCTGGCACTAAAATTTCCTCCCTTAAGGTTGAAACAATCATAGCAGTTTTACATTTATGTACACCACTTGAATATATGGTTCTTCCAATGTTACCTGTTTTGTTACTGCTTTCTCTCATGTTGGGTTCCATTGAAGCAGAGGGAAAGACATGCAATAGAAGGCCCAGCAAACTGACCCGCTAAATGTATTCTGCTCTCAATAACTGCTCTCAGCTGAAATTCATGTAAAACGCCAGGAACTCCGATGCTTTTAAAAGCCACATCTGATAGTAGATAATGACACAGATTTCAGGGCCATTATGGAAGGCTATCAAATATTCCATTTCTTTTTGCATTTAGATTTGTAAAACGTCCACACAGTCTGCACCTCATTCACTGACACAGTATCTGCCGAGTGTGGCGGACGATAAGACGGTCCACAACCAACAGAGCTTAGAAGGAAAGAAAAAGCAAGATATAGGAAAATGCTTATCAAAAATGAAATGCTGGAAATGTATAACTCACCACGACGAGATTTCTTTAATGCTGCCGAATATCAAATGCTTTAAATTCAAGCCGAGGTAACAAGGTAAAGGTCAAGCAAAAGAAGAATGTGCAAGTGACATGCATCAAAGCAGATGTGCATTATTACAATGTTTACTCCTTCATTTATATGTTTTGTTCTGTCAATGTGCTTTAACACAGCGTGTGCTTGCTTCTTAAGCTGTGCTGCGCGAACGAATGCGAGGGAAAATGACTGCACCTGAAACCTATTAGTTTCACATTGATAAAACCTACAGATAAATGCGAAAAAAATCACCCGACTGAAGAACAACGGCCGGGAAGGGAGAGAAAGAGGAGAAAATGAGGGGTTCAACAGGCACTCATCAAAAACTTCTCAGTAATGGGCAGGCATTCACCCATTGGACCAACATCTTTCAATTTATTAGCATGACAAAGGACACAATCATTTTGGATATGCCTGAATGCAATTTTCATTAACTTTGCAATGATTTATTAACAAAAGTGTCAGGAATGTAATAAAAGCAGCAGGACCTCACAAAATGCCAAAATAAAAAAAGGAAAGAAAAATCAGAACAAAATAAATAATCTAATTCAAAGAAGGTAAAGAGAGAGAGAGAGAGAGAGAAAGAGAGAGAGAGAGAGAGAGAGGGAGAAAGAAGGAGAGAGAGAGAGAGAGACATTACATTTTGCAATGTTTTCTACCATCGGGTCAATGAGGTCTTGCATCGATTACAAACACCATAGAATTTAAACTGCACAATTAATGCAGAGTTAAAAATATTCACATCTCATTTCCTCAGAGTTAAACAACAATTAGATCCATTGCTATGTGCATAAAATAACAAAAAGTGTCATGCCTTCAGAAAATGTTTATCATTTTTAGACAGTGCTATACACAGTGTTGTGCTAGTTACTGAAAAATAGTAACTATTTACAGTTACTAGTCATCCTAAAAGTGACTCAATTACTTTATTGATTGCTTGCACTAAATGTAATGCATTACTGTTAAAAGTCATTTGAGTTATTTTCCAGAGATTTTAATGCTACTATGCCCTTATAACGTCACTTCAGTGCTGCACGGAAAATACACTGTTGATCAACTTCAGAGCAATTCCAGCGTTATGGATGTGACATTTGTAGTAAAAACTCAAAACATAAATTCAGATAGAAAGTATGCTGACATAATATTGAAACATCTGTTTATACTTTCCAGAACAACTAACCACAAAGTTAAGGGATCAGAAAAATATCAATCTGTTAACATGTTTTTAATTTAAATGAGGAAAATAAACATGCGGTATGGATGTGAACAAAACAGAATGGGAGTTTACAGTATACAACATGCAGAAATTCTGTAAATTTAACTGCACAACCCAAACAAAATAATGCTAATCAAAAGGATAAAAGTTGGCTCACTACAGAACAAACATGATTGATTTTATTATTATTATTTTTTTTTACACATTTTTGCATTTATGAGGTAAAAGCTTGGTTATGGATGTGACAGATGTGAAACTATCACTCGTGTGACTTTGGTAAATCAAATAAAATTATTTAAAAACATTGACAGAGACATTTTGAGTGTTTCTAAAGTACGGTAAAATACTTGCTTACACAAAAAAAGTAGAAACGGTTCCTGTATTTTGGTGAAAACTTTTTTTTTTCAAGGCAAGGTTGACATTTGCATGGAAATGCTTTTTAAAGTTTTTATTAATGTGCATTCTCACAATTAAAACACAAGACAGACTAAAACAAAAGATTTTTTTAAACACTAATTTATTTAAGTCAGACAAGCAGCACAAAAATATCAAAAATATCACAAGGTGATAAACCAGCTGAATAATATATTCAGAAACAAAAGCAAAAAAAAAAAAAAACTGCTATTATAGGCAACCATAAATTGCAGGCATTCTAAACAAAACAAAAACATAACAGCTGTTCAAAACTGAAGATGCGGGCTACCGCAGACAAAATTAATAACCTCACCAAGTACCGGACAACGCCTCATATTGTAATGATAATGGAGTTACTATATTTAAAAAGTAATGTGTTACATTATTAGTTACTGTCAAAAGTAATGCTGTTACATTGCCCAACACCGACTATTTCTATGATTTAACTTCAGAAGAGTTAAAAATAGTGTGTTGAGGAGCAATCCTGTAAATTAAATACAACAAAGAAAATCATGTTATTCTGATCAATTGCCATTAAAAAAAAATCTAAATCCCAAAAATGTTAAGTTTACTGATATCTAGTAAATCCATTAAACCCAGAAAACTGAGAATTGTCAACGTCAAGTGATCTCTATTTCCATTTTTCCATAGCTTCACAGTATATCATCAACAATAGCATATGTACAAAACAAAACAAAAAAAAAAGATTTACAAGCATGCAAATAGGACTGCACAATAAATTGGTTCAGCATCGATGTCGCAATGTGCTCATCCGCAATAGTCACATCGCTGGATCTGCAATGTCGAATCAGTATTATAGTTGACTGGAAGCTACAGTTAAAAACACACATGATTTTGAAGTAAATGCAAAGTTTAACCACAAAGTTACAAAAAAAGTTGTGTGTTATTAAGGTATATGACTGTAAGCATTTCAAGCCAGTTTAAACCTTTCATGTACAAGACATTTACATTTTTGCAATTTTAAGAAAGATTTCTTGTATTTATGTATAGTATATACACAAATTAGAGGGTCCATTAAATGACATAACATTTTAAGCTGATAAATTTTTCGGTGGCCGAAAAGTACATCTCTAATATCAACACACTTTCAGGTTCCCATTGTTGCATGTTTCTACTGTGTGGTTGGCTCATAGACCAGTATAGAGTAATATAAAGTCCAGCGCTTATCACTGTTATTGACATACATTTTATTCAATCAAACATCATTTATCGGCCCAGCCCTAGTATACGTAAACAATGAAAATTATACAGTGTCATTTTACACTTAATTATTCAATTTGTTTACCTGAATGCTTTTGGACTACCAGTAAACCATAAAGCATTTATTTAGTTTCTACCCTTCCTCTACTGTATTTATCAATGTTTGTGATTGGTTTATTACAATTCTATATAGATGTGCTTATGCTAATCAATCAAAAAATATGAATTCTTTGCAAATAGAGCTATTCAACCAATCTGTTTAAAATTATACTCAATATCATAGTTTGCACTGCAGAAAAATAAAATATCAGTTCTGTACCAATTATGTCAGTTTTTTTCAATATCGAGCAGCATTACTCGCAAGCTTCGCTTAGTCTTTAATGTTTTTATGATATTGTAAAAAATCTGCTTCTATAGAGAAAATGAATGGACTTTTCACTTCTGCTGCACTCTATTACAACATTAACTATTTTAGTAATTGTAATAATCACTTATATCTAATATAAACATTACAATTGTTGTATTTTTTAACAATGACTGACAACTAACATCTTTGCAAAAGGACTTCATGTGCAGGTCTATATAAACATCCTGGCCTGTCGAGGTTTTCACTCACACTTTTACTGTCACATATTGTACAGTATATGCAAACATACTTGTACATACACAAACATGATATCACATGCACACATATGCTCTCTGAGAAGAAACAGACACCATTTTGATGGTGGTGACATTCATTTGCACATGTGAGATGGTTTGTGTCTTAGTTGGAGGGGGATATTTTTCATACTTTCCTCTCTTTTTTTCAGTGCTACACTCCCTCGCAGTAGCACTGGCACAATAATAACTCTAAAAATATGCGGAGACAAAATAGAAAAATCATCATCTCTGCATTACCTCCTCCTTCAGTCACTGGAGATTACCATCTCTAAATGTGATTTTCATCATTTACTACTTATTAAACCTCGAGACCAAATATTTACAAAACTGCCGGAGCTGAAATTGCTGGAAGAACTCGGAATAAAGCTCTCATTTCACAGACGAACAAGAAAAAAAGAAATGAAATGAAAACTAAACATTAAGGTAGCTATTGAGAGACTGCGGTAACGAGGGAAACGTCAAAAGACTGAGAAAGAGAATAAAAAAACATTACAACAAAGAGAGCATTTTCTGCTGTTTATCTGAAGTGTGGACTAGAGGGGCTGACACACACACACCATCACAACCATGAGTTAAGGTCCCTTAGTAGAACGCTTTACACAACCCAGAGCCTCTCCGTATCATTAAGATTTTATCAATTTATAATCCGCCTGAAAGAATAAATAATAAACTGTAGTGTAAGCAATCTTCAAAAGGCACACAGTCCCTCCCAGGTGAACGTCTGCAAGACAAATAAGCCACTGCGGAAAGTTTGAACTGACAAAAAAGCGACTAAAGTGATCAGGACACAAAAAGGGTTTCATGTTTTTTTCATGTTCTCCTTTCCAAGCAGCATATTGCACGACCAACTTTCTGTGTCTGACATCTTTGCTTTTCTAAACTTCTCTCTTTTTTTCTGTTCTGTTTTTCTTCTTTTAGAGCAGTAGTTATCAAACTCAAACAAATGGCTTCCAAAGTTATGCAAATAATCAGTGCAAAAATGAAAGCGCCATCAATCCGATTATCCCAACATAAAACTAATTTGTGCTCCAGAAATACATATTTACCTGCTTTCCCCAAAGGAAAAATGCCTGGTAGATTGAACATAGCTTGGAGTAGGGCAGGAACAAAAAAAAAAACAGGAGGAAAAAAATACTATGTATTTCTTATATATAGTCAACTTTTAGCAAAGCTTATTCTGGCAAAGGTGGCTGATGGATGGGGTTCCTTTTTTAAGCCCTTTCAGGGAAAGAAAATAAGCTCAACGTTGCAATTTACCGAGCCATATAAATCAGCCCGTGACCACAAATAATTCTGCGAGGGGAGAATTTATATGTTTAATTACACAGTGCAGGTGCCAGGCTTGTCTTCCTCATTACTCTAAGATACATAAAACACTCAATAACACGTATAGCAGCAGGACAATGGGAAGACAAAGTAATTAGCTGGCTGTTATTTAATAAGTTACTTCTATGAGCTCCTTCATCTTGCTCAAGTTTAGCATACTGTATTTCGTTAGCCGAGTGCTCTGGCTGCCCTAATATGCGTAGCTGGCTAGTTCTTTCATTCCACTTTTTGTGCTATGTGGGAACGAAATACTGAAGCCCAGCAGGGGAAGAGCAGGATGACTCCATTTTCTGATACAAGCCGGCATGTTCCGCTCACCTGAGCTCCACGCACAGGCACTGGTGAACAATGGGCAACGGTGAGCCAGTCGTTTCTGTTCTACCCCTGGGCCTGGAATCATATCAAATACGAGCAGCATGCCAGTGTGGGTGGCAAGGGATTCAAACCACAAGGTCAGGGGAGTTCAGGAGAACAGAGAAGGGTCTCTCAGGAGAGATAGTGCGAGAGAGAAGGAGTTGGAGAGAGAAAGAAAGACTGATGTTAAAGCCACATGTGCGCCGGGCCTCCTCTCTCTTCTTCTTCAGCTTGCCGCAGTCCAGCTGCCCTCACCACAATCCCAGCCTGGGGATGTTTAACTACCCAACGCAGGCAGGGGCCAAGTCTTGCTCGATCGCTTGCTCTCTCTTCTTTCGCCATATCTCTCTTTCTCCATTCCAAAACCCACAAAGTCCTGAGTAAACACAGGCCAGCCTACCTCACTGGCCGTTTCCTTCTCATTGGGCCTGGGGCTGTTTAGAGACCAGCCAAACCAGGTCCGGTTCCCCCTCCCTGCAGGCCTCACACGAGGCTTGACCTCACCCGCTCACGGCTCCCACACAACGGGCTGCGGGTAAGCTAATATAGGCCTCTCTCACACACACACTCACCCACATGTCCGTGTTGGACTTGGCCGGCGCTGGTCTGGCATGAGTTGACAGGCGGGCAGCAGAGGGCCGTGGGAACAGCTTGGCGAGGTTTGATGTCCGCAGGGCCGTTTGGATACGCTGAGCGTTTTTAACAGGATGTCATGGACTACCTGGCCCGCTCAATCTGTTTCAGCATGTCTCGGCAGACTCGGACTGGGCACCGGGCCGGACACAAACCATTTACTAAAATGCCACATTTACTCTAACCACAGTAATTACTTGACAGCGACAACACGGGTGACCATATTTGACAGACACTCAAAGGGGCGTACAAAAACAGATTCTGCTGTGGTTAAAACACAAAACTGCACTTGTTTCAACTAGTTTATCCAGGTGCTGCTCTCTTTCTTTTCTTTTAAGTATATGATTCTTTGGAATCGGAGATTGGAAACATACCATAAGTCAAACCATTTCCCTTTATGGACATCAGCTGTGTTATAAATAAAAGGGAAAGCATGGTCATTATCGTTTGCTGATACAGTTGAAGTGGGTGTGCATGATTAATATCAGCTATAGAATTTCAGATGGCAGATATATCGAGGCAGTGAGGAAGACACAAGCTCATTGATTACTTTGTTGGCTTTTCATGTAAATGCAACCCTCTTTTATTGAATGCACATGAGAAAACTACCAGAGGGTGGTGAAAAATACTAAATCATAGAATTGTCAAAGCCATGGCTTAGTAGTTAGGGCATCATTCATTGTTCTCACTTCAGTATCTATCAATAAAGGTGGCAAAAAGTCATTAATTTTTGCTCCCATAAACCAATACGAGTGTACTAACGTAAAACCGTTGGGACAGTCTGACATCACACCTCACATCAGCACCCAGACAAGTACTTTAAAACATCTTTAAGCAATGCTTTTCCTTCAGAGTAAATTAATTTTGATGTGGGATAGCAGGTTTAAAAAAAATAGTGCAATCTGGATCAAGCATAGAGAGAAGTTCTAGTACATGTTAAAAGGTAAGCAAGCATGAAAGAATGACACAAGATGGATTTGGTTTCTACATGTCTGTGCTCACTGCAGCTTCTGTGATTTGGGGTTCACAAACATACAATAGAAAAATAGAAATGCTAGTAATAAAGTCAGCACATGAAACAGAGTAACTTTAATGTCTATCATATCACCCTGAAGCCCAAGACCGGTTACTCACTAAAGCTATGCAGGGCTGAGCCTGATTAGTACCTGGATGGGATTCTGGGGATGGGGTGCTTAACCTGCAGTGTGTGAGAGGCCTAATGCCCCAGTATAGTGACAGGGACACTATACTGTCAGTGAGCACCGTCTTTTAGATGAGATGTTAAACCAAGGTGCTGACTCTTAAAAATAATAAAAAATCCCAAGGCACTTCTCGTAAAGAGTAGGGGTGTAACCTCAGTGTCCTGGATAAATTCCCTCCATCGGCCCTTACCCAGCATGGCCTCCCAATCATCCCCATCCACCTAAATGGCTTCATCACGGTTTTTTCACTCAACCAATAGCTGGTGAGTGGTAAGTGCACTGGCGTCGTTGTACTATGGCTGCAGTCACATCATTCAAGTCGATTCTGCACATTTATGGTGGTGTGGAGAGACCTCTCTCATGATTATGAAGTGGACTCTTTCCATTCAGAATAAATGCTCTATATAAATACACACATTACATTCTAAAAAGGAAGGCCAAAACAGTCACATTGATTGTGTGCTTAATTTTTTTTTCTAATACACAAGCTTCATCACTGCTGTCATTATTGTTGTAAAAATTATTGTGGTAAAGTGATCGGCGAAGTAAAATCTGGTACACTAATTTTGCAATATATTGTGCATGAATTAAAATGAATTTTAAAAGGTATTAGAGATGATTTATTAAACTGTTGTTTTAAACCTCAATGGTTTGCTTTCTAAATGTTAAAACAAAACAAAATTGGAGTCCACAGATTTCCATTTGAATCAACATTTCACAAATTATACTTTTTTTTTTAATTATCCACAGAAAAATAAGCTATTTTCAGGACAAAGAACAACCTCGTTTTCATTTTGGGATAATTTACTGTAGCTATTTAACAGCCTGAATTACTTTTATTTTATACAAGAGTGTGACAAACTTTTTGGCTAAAATTTTTTCAAGAAAGTAAGTCATGTTTGTTTGGAAGGACATGAGGGCGAAAAAATGACAATTTTATTTTTTGCAATTTTTGAACCATCCATTCAAGATCCAAGTGAAGCATTGGAGATTCGAGCAGGACTCCAAATCACCCAGAGGAAATGTAAATAAAAAGTACATGACAACTTAAAGCAAGCCTTGGTTTGCAGCATTTTGAGACGCCTTCCCCCTCAAGTGAGGCACCTCTACCACTGGTTTCCAGGCAGGAAGAGGACTATGGCAGGACTGTGCTGGACCGGGGTTACTTTATAATGAGAGAAGGCAACACTCACAGAAGACTGTCAGATAAACTAAATCCCACCACTGAGTTCGGCCCTGAGAATGGGAGAGGGAAGAAATGGAAGCAAGTATGAGTGTGCTGATAGAGGGGGTAGAAAGGAAAGCAGAGGATGAGCAAAGACAGGAGAGACAGATGACAGCATCAAGAGCCACTTGCCCATAGCACTCCCATCTGAGAGCATTGCATGATGGGAGATGGGCTGACAAGGGGTGTGAGGTTACTGGGAGATGTCGGAGAAAATGCTTGCTTTTTCACTGGACAGGCATTAAGCAACATAATATTTTGCGAAAGCTTTTAAAGAACTGACAACATGCACAAAAGAAAATTAAACTACATTATAATAAAGCGCCTCACTATATGAAGTCGTTAGAAATAAAGAAGAGAGAAGATAAAAGGACAAAAATCTGGATTCCTCTGAATCCTGGCTGGATTTCCCGGAAAAGAGTAAACATAAAGGTTTTGTCACTTCAGACAGATTTATTCTTAGTTTAGTGACAAGAACCCTGCAGCTCCGACTGTCTTTTTGAAAGTGTGTGGCTTTGAGTTTGCTCTGACCATATGGGCATAAGTCCTTGTGAACTTGAAGCTTCGAGTGAGTTTGGGTCGCATATTGACTTGTGTGTGTCTGGAGCATGGTATTCAGATTCTGGCACATATGTCTAGCATGATTTCGGTACAGTGCTGGGACATTCATCATCCATGTTTAGTTGTTGTGTTGTGTGCAGGACATGACATGTTTTTCACTGGCCACATGCTTTCTTGTTGTCATCCTTTTTGTGGATGCACAGTCTGGGACAACTCTCAGTGGCTGTGTTTTCCCACGTCAAGTTTTGTGTGAATGCATGGATTTAGTGTTCTATGCTTCTACTGTATGTGAGGTGTTGTTCTGTCTATGGCTAATTGTTAACTGATTATAGTACCTGGTTAATCTCTTAGCATGATTGGCACACCAATGGTATAATTTTGGGAGTGGGACAATAGGTTTACTGTACATTGCTTGGGGAACGCATGTTTCTGAACAGGTTAAATTTTTTATGCAATCTGGGTCTACTGCATAGACTGCTGTTAGGGGTGTGAGTTAATAGGTGGAGTTTTAAGCAAGGGATTTTCACACATCTGCTAAAGGGGTGTAACATAGTTGTGACATCATTGGGAAATCTTGTATTTAAACCCTGATTACATCAATGGCAGATCTCTCTCTTTTTTGTTGGAAGTTCACCTGTTCATGCCGGGATCACTCCTCATTTCTCTATATTTTGTGTTACCTTGTTGTTGTTTTATTGTTTGATAGCCTAAATTTGCTAACTTTGTTGGTTGGTTGGTTGGTTCGTAAGCTTATTTTTGCTATTTAGCTTATTTTTGTAACAGGTAGATATTATCTTTCTATTCAAGTTGGACATATAAATGTATATATATATTTTTTTATGTACTTAGTTCAGTGAGGGAAGCAGTGGCCTGGAAGACCCACCTGTTTTATTATTTTCATGGAAGCATCTGTAAGATCTCTCCTATAGAGAGCTGGTGTAGTCAGGGTAAGTTGTCTTACCCATTTACTGCTTTGCTAATTTTTTGGTGTTTCTTGTGTTTTTGTTATCTTTATTAATACATTTAATTAAAAATATTTTTATGAGGATGTCAAGCTGTCATTTTCGACTCATGGCTTGGTTTAATTTGAACAGGTCAGTTTTTGTTTGCAGGCGGTAACACTAACCAAAAAAAGAAAGTTTAGTTTGAGTTACCTGCATGAGCGGTGCTATCTGACAGTAGTCCTTTGCATTGCTTGCAGAATTTCACTGAAATGTGGCTGTGTATTATCGAGTTGTCTGATAAATGGTGGTCTGAAAATCCTGTGTTTACAAATGGGTTTGGCAATGACAATAGCACAGAAATTGCACATTTCACCTTCATGGGTTGTTTGATGGAGAGACTCTGATTTAGATGGAAGTATTGCACAGAGTATGTCAGATGCTGGGAGAGCCAGTGCAGTCAAATGAAAGCACAAGGGATGCCCCACTATTCCCATTCCAAATTTGCTTTAATCAGGACAAAGAACCCCCTACCCTTCTCAGTACCCCACACATCTCACCATTTGCCTACTGAACAAGGCCCAGACACTCTGACCCACTTTAACACATCTGGGTCAGCCTCTGAACTCCGATGTACACTTCAACTACTGTACATGTCTCTTCTCATGTTTATTTTCCATCTGGTGGGATATCAAGTAAAAAAATAACTACTAAAACTTTATATATTATAAAACTATATTATACATTATATGTTTTATACACAATTATAGAGGGTAAAGGGGGCATATTCAAAACAAACAAAGGCATAGTTTGATGATGCTGTGACTGAACATGGAATCATGGGAGTTATATTACATCAAACTACAGAACACCTGCAGAAATCATGTTTATGGTAGGGTTGTGCCGATAGACCATGCCATCATCCATCGCCGATGGCCGACAAACTTCACAATGCTCACATTTATATTGATATATAACTTATCATTTGCATGTCATCTTAATAGCATTAACGGTCTTTTCATGAGCTGTGTTAAATGTTACATATAGCTGCCGCTTGCACGGCTGACAGCATCGTGAGGATTAAATGAAACATTATACAGCATCTCTCGCACTTAAAATGTGTAGATTCAGTGGCAAAGGCTGTTACCTGCAAACCCCATCCCACAGACCTTACAGTGAATGGCTTTAGTCATTTTCATAGCGGACTCTTGGAAAAGTGTAAATGGTGGATTAACATTCAGCACATGATCACTAATAAGATGTGCCATAATTAGTAACTGTGGGTAAATCTGTCAGTGTTATTTTCATTCTCTCATCTTCAGCGCTTCACATTTTCGCAGTTATAGTTCCTGTCATCTGAAGGCATTGACTAAGTGATTGACAGCAGATATTAATCAATCATTCGCGTTCAGTTAGAGCAGTGGGCGAATAAGAAGAGCACAAAGGCGGGGCAAGCATTTCAGGTTTTTTACCTCAGCAAGTTCACATAACCGTTTTAATCTGTTCCTAAGCGCTTTTTAGGTGCAAAGATGTATTCTGCATAAATGTCTCCTAAATCGGCGCACGCGGTGAGGATTTGAAAACAATTGAAAACAATGAAAATGTATGCACTACAGTGAGCTCCAACCTAACTCGTCTCCTCCACCAGCTGTGGGAAAAGCTATTAGAATGACACAGATCACTGTGCATATTCATGCCAGAGTCACGAGGAAAAAAGTGATTGACAGGTGGCCATTTGTTTGTAACTTTATTTATTTATGGTTTGGTTATGGGTAAAGCAAAGACCATGTGGGTCAGGTAGTGAAAACTGTAGGCTACAATTAATTAATTTGTTATGAATTAATTGATATTTAACAACCACCCCCCGTCTACGACAACGATGGCATCATCCATTGCGATGTTTCACATTAGACATCGTATGACGCCAAATTGGTCAACATCGCCTTACAACCCTAGTTCATGGATGAGCTAAAGTATTCAAAACTCATCATCGTGGTAGTATGAAGCAGATTGAAGGTTAAAGTCTTTGAAGCAAAAGGAGCCTGATGAAGCAATTATTGATGAAGGACAAGCGCGATGCAGCACAAAAGCATTTTATCATGCCACCGTCGGCTGCTTCTGATTTGTCCAGTCATGAATACATAGGGAAGAATCAACACTCTTTTAGACAACACTGGCTTATTGTGGATTCATACCCCCATCTTTATTACTGGAAAACCCCAAATATGTACCTGGCGATATGTCTGGCTGTATTTTATGTAAGAAACCAATGCTACGGGGTGGTATGACACTACTGACAGCTTCCATTCATTTTCAATACCGCCAACAGCTTACCTCCGAGTGGACAGTCTTTCCGGTGTTACCAATTTGCCCAGTAGCTCGCCATGTAGGCTGATGGCCGGTGGTGGGAGAGTGGAGTGCAACATGCCAATTCAGTTCAGAGTCTGCTCTTCACTCAGGGTTGGCTGGACAGAAATCACAGATTGAGAATAATAAAAATGCAGGCCCGTAGCCATGGGGGGTTCGGGTGATTCAGAAGACGGCTTTTTTTTTTTTGCTTTTGAAAACACTATCGGTTGGGTTTAGGAAAAGGAGCAGGTGGGTCAGTCGGTCAGTCAGTCGACAGCAAGCTGGTTGATTGAAGTGTATATTATGCCCTCTGGTGGACTTACGTGAGAAGAAATACACACAAACGGCACACGTGAGAGAAATTTGAGAACATCAAATAATGTACACAATGGCCTCTGGTGAACTTGTGAAAACAAAACTCCAAGTAGGTTTTTCGCTGTCTCCAGAAATTCACAATGAGCCTGGGTTGGTTTTATCATACATACATTTTAAGATTCTGTTATGATGCACAACATATTAAATCATATTTAGTATTTCCCGGTTTCTATAAAAACAAATGAGAAATTAAGGATGTATGACAGGACATGACCAATGTCACTAGTTAAAACCGCTTATTTCTCACGATATTAACATTCTTCAAAACATTGTGGATGATGCAACATAAGTCAGCAAAATATATATCACCATTCAAGTGTTTTTTGTAGGTTTTAATAAATAAATCTTACACATTGTGCTTCTTTTTTGTGTCTCAAGGTTTTCCTTTTTTTATTCCATTGTTCTGTGTTTCCCATTTTTTTAAGCCTAAAAATGTACGAATGGCCTCTAACATTGCTTGAAGTAAATAATCACTGTACTTCTCTACCCTGACTTATTTTTTGCCAGGTAAGCTGGTTCACACTCAAACTCCACCAGTGTGAACTCAGACACAAAGAGATTCATTTGTCCAAAAGGATTTTAAGTCAGTTAAGATCAAACAGAGATTTCTAAAAACAAAAAGCTGCTGTTTTGTGTTTTGCTTGAATCCCAAAATGAGCAAGCGATAGATCCGACAAATAAAAACAAACCCTTCGTGCTCAGCCCAGAAGGGCTCACAAAGGCTTGTGAGGGCACAGGGGAAGTTATTAAAGACCTTACGCTTTCTTTCCTGCACTTCCAAATATAAGTTACTTTTGATGTCTGTGTGAGGTCGTTTGCAGCAAACACACAAAAAAGCAGCTTTTCCTTTTTTTTCAGCCTCTCAACTTGGATGGGAAAGGAGAAAGCAGGTAAACGACACAGCTGTCCTTTGCCCATGGCTTCTGGCTATCCATCCTCTACAACACTGCCCATAAAGAGAGAAAGAGAGAGAGAGAGAGAAGGAGAATGAGCCCATTTCAGCGAGGGCTTCTGGCTACAGTGTTCAAAGAGCCGTGATATTGAAATAAAGAGCGAGCGGGAGCGGCGGGGTTTGGAGCGATCCATAGTGGGGTATTGATCAAGGTTAGCACTCTATGAGAAAGCGCATCATCCCTACCGCGCCGCTGGCTGGAGGGCATCGCACACTGTCTTGACTAGGTGTCTACTCTAAAAACAGTTCTCCACATCTAAGCTAACAAGGAAATCTCACGGGCCAGATTGGGCCCCCAGGGGAAGACTCAGAGAGGGATAGGAAAGGAGATAGTTTACAAATAACTTCTCAAACAGAAAAAAAAATAGAAATGGATATTAAGAGTTTGATCAAAACAGCTGCCACACTAGTACCGACTCACCATAAAGTGACAAATAGTCACACAGCTAGTGACAAACTACCAAGAGAAAAAAAAGAGAATTGTATTTTTAGAATAAAGTGATAAACTGATCAGTAATCAATACAAGAAAAAAAAGTTATACATATGTTTATGTATGTTTAATTGAATTTAAAAAATCTAAAATACATATAAATGTATGTAGTATACATTTATAATTGTAAACATATAAATGCAATATGTATAAAATTATTTGTATATGATTATTAACAGACTGCTCAGTTATAAATAAGTTTACGCATATTTTATTCAATTATAAAATATTAAAAATATGACAAAATATGAATAAAATATGAATAGATATACATAAAACATCATAAGGTATAACGTTGTTAGTAATATATGAAAGCATTTGCATTAAAAAATCATACAATAAATATACGTTTAAATATGTAAACAAAATATGCATAAAGCATTATACTGTAATGTAAAAGATAAAATTATCCACCAGGGATGCTTTTTGAAGAAATTAAGGACTATTAGAGTATGTGGAGTCCTGATGTGGGGGTCTGAAATGCCCATAATGTCTTAATGTCCATGCTAATCCTGACAGCTCAACAGACAGACAGAGGCTTTGCTCTTCAGCAAGTGGTTCAACGATTACAAACGTTTTCCAGTTTAAATACTGCAGCTGTCTTGACGGCCACATTCAACCCAACTTTCCCAGCATGGAACATTCCAACAGAGAAAGTGTGTGTGGTTTTGAGGAATTATGGACCAAACCGCATGCACATGGATGAAAATCCTTATGGAATGGTGGATATTTAAGCCTGGCATGTGTGGTTCATCATAAGTTGGAATTTTTTTATTTTATTATTTTTTGTATTTTTTTAGTTAACAATATTATTCAATAAGACACTTATTTTGTCAGCACTATAAACATTGACTTCTCTTTAACCCATGAAAAATGGAAAACCAAAATGAGCTGTAATGGGCCAATCCAGCAGAAAAGTAATCACCAACTGCTCTGGCCTCAGAAGTGAGAGTTGAAACGCTGCTTTTGTTTTTCTTTCTGAAGCAGGTGGTATATTGTTCTGCATGACAGCAGTAATGCTGACAGTGATAACAGTACATTAAAAGTGCCGCTGAAGAAGACTACACTGGCAAGAAATGACCTCTTCAGTCAGTGTGATTTTTAAAGGAGGACGGGGAGGATTTACACACTCTTTCACACAAGATGTGGGACCACTCAAGTTTTCATGTGCTGTGTGGTGAAATGCAACCTGCCAATTCAGTTTGGAGTCTGCTCTTCTACTCAGGGTTGGTTGGACAAAAATCACAGGGCACACTGCCCTCTTAATTGAAAAAACACCCTACAACAACTTAACCTCTCATCTTATTTGGTTTTCTATGGAGAAAAAAAAAGAAAAACAGGGACTATTGTCATAACAATTAATTCATAAATCAACCAACAAATAAGTTAAGCTATGTCTTCTGTTAATATTTATAAATCTGTTGTTTGAGGAATCTTTCATAAGCAAAGTTAAAACCAGTATTTAATTAGATATTTTTTTAACAATGTAAAAGTCTTGATTTTCTCTTTTGATGGGTCATTGCTTAATTAAACTATAAATAAATAGATTGAGAATAACAATATAAATGCAGGCTCTTAGCCCAGGGAGGTTCGGCCTCACTGACAAAGATCCAGAATTTGTCCCATTTGTGAGCTCATTTGTCCAATTTTGACTGCAATGCCGTTATAAATAGTGGAAATAACCTATCGAAAAAAAGCTTTACAACCAAGCCAAATCCTCTTTTGGCTATCGCTTCGGTGTGACTAACCAATCAGTTTTGTCCAATAATAACAAATATTTTTCATGAGCTCAACATCCAGCTGTGCAAGAAAACATACAATCTGATATTAATCAAGTCATCATATTATTATCATTATTAATATTTTAATTTGTTAATATTCAAACGGCCAAATTCTTACAATAGGCTACTTTTTTAATTTGAAACCTTTTCTAATAATTAATGATGTAATTTGCAGGGCTCGAAATTAACCTTTTTGCTTGGTAGCACCGGTGCTCCTAACTTTAAAAATCTAGGCGCATCAGCCTAAATTTTGTCGCACCCACCAATTATAAGCACCGTTACTACAAGTTTTATATAAACATATTTATTGTATTAGAAATCCACACTAATCAAACTAACAAGCAAAATATATATAAATATATATATATATGCATGCGTGAGGATAATATGTCTCAACGAAATACCTTTATCACAAGAAAATAGATTCTTATAACATAACTGAGTGACCAAAAGATACACGGACCGCTCACCGGTCCTGCACGCACTGCTTGACATAGATAAATCTGTTTGCGATATAACTGTGATTTTTTCACGGGTGCTGTCTGATATTGCACTGATGCTTTTGACATATACTGTACCTTATTATATGCATACGTTATGTTAATAGCAATACTGGCCTTTTTAGGAGTAGCGATATTAGTTTACTCAGTGCAAACCCGTTTGCGATGGTGTACGTGGTGTTAAATTTGACATATACCTGCCACTTGCATGGCGGACAGCATCTGGCGATTATATGAAGGATTAAACTGAAGCTTGCGTGCTAGATGTGGCAAACAGTTACCTGAAAATTACATCCCACAGACTTTTCATAGCGGACTTGAAGCCAATGGAAGTCTTTTATCCACTCTTCGAAAAGTGTAGATGGTGGAGTAACCTTCAGCACATGATCACTACTAGGATGTGTCATTATTTGTAACTTTAGATGCCATGGTTTCTAAAACAAAATCTGTCAGTGTTATCTTCGTTCTCATCTTCAGCGATTTACACTTTTTCGTGGTAGCAGCTCTCTCTGTCATCCCAAGCCAGAAGGCATTGACTGAGCGATTGACAGCTGATATTTCAGTGCTAGAGCAGTGGTGGGCCAATAAGAAGAGCGCAAAGGCGGGGCAAGCATTACGGACTTGGCTTTGTTTACTGCAGCAAGTTGACATGACAACTGTTTTAAGCCATTCTTGAGCGCTGCGTTTCGCGTTTCAAGTGCAGAGATGCATTCTGCGTGAATGTCTCCCAAATCTGCACATGTGGTGACCATTTTGCAGTAAAAATTGGTTGCACACAACAATTTTATGCACTCGCACAAATGCTCCCAAATATTTTTTGAGGTCGCTTAAATAACATTTCGGGCACATATGCAACCAAAATGGTCACAATTTTGAGCCCTGATTTGTATTTTAAAAATACTTTTTTTCATATTTCTTTATTCTAAATATCTCGGAAATATTTTACCACATCAAAAAGCGTTGTTATGATGGCCATCTGACAAGCTAATTCAGCTAAAAATAGTGCTTAAAATGTCACTAAAATGCAGTATTTAAATTTCACAAATAATTTTTTTATTCATTTGCTTTTCGGCTTTTTCCCTTTATTAATCAGGGGTTGCCACAGCAGAAGAAATCGCCAACTTATCCAGCATGTGTTTTAAGCAGCGAATGCCCTTCACTTTCTTATCGGCTAGCAGTTACTCTGGCTGACTGTTTACAAAGTGAAAAAGCACGTAGTTGAAGTTGCGTGATGCTTTACCTGGTGACGTGAAGCCGATCCGCGAATCACAGCACATTATGTTAGCTGACCAATCAAAGCCTCTTGAGGCCGGACTTTCAGAGGAACTAAAAGATATGACAGTTGTTTTTGTTAGCTGAGTACCTGTATATAATTAAAATAAGATATATGAAAAAACAATGTGATTTTCTACAAATGAAGCATGATCACACATTGTTTTGCATCTTATAAACACAACCAAGCCTTAAAAATACACTGTGGACCACCCCTTTAAATACACTATTGATCTGAAATCTCTCATTTAACCTCCTGATGATATGCACCTTATTGCTGCAATAATACTTATGTAGACAATATCTCATATATGAGTGTTGCACAATTATGCATTATTTTCACCTTTAGAATAACATGGTGAACAGACTGTATAATGCTCCACAGTACCTGTCAGATCTACTGCAGTATCCCTTACACTGCAACATAAAGAAATAAAGCCAATATACTTACATATGACCAATAAAAGTCTCTGAATTTTAATGGCCTCCCTACGCTGTCGCAAAGTGCCAACGGAGATAATGGAAAACCAGATTTGGCCAGAGAGAAAGATCAGACATGGCAAAAGCCATCTGAAGGCAGTTCCCTCACAGGACCGTGTTAGGGAGCAGAAGTGATTCTCCATTCTCTCTCTTTCTCTCTCTCTCTCATCTACTTGTCAGGGAGCAGTCTGGTCACTCTAAATGGATGGAGAAATTCCCTGCTTACTCATGCATACCGCTGGCAAATTGTCCCTCTCAGATCCCGGCCCTGCCGTGTGATTTGCGCAAGTCGCTGCTATGTAGAGTCTCTGCCTCATATTGGAAAAGGGCACCGCGGAAATAGACAAACTAGTCCGAGAGGTGCATTTTAAGAAAATTATATCTTTCAGGGCTAGCTGGCGAGTCTGCGCAAAGGAGAAGCCACTAGGAGAAGAGTGAGACGCCTTTTAGTGGCGACCTTGGCAGGGGGCGTGGGCGGCCGGCAGCATTTCCAAAGGTCTCACTAAGGCTGTCGTGCATGTTATTGTCATCATACTGCGAATTAGGAGGCAAAGGAGAGAGAGATGAAGGAAGTTGAGAGTGGCTAGGAAATATCAAACAACCTTCAACCGGGCTCGCAAACAATTCTCATGAGATTTGAGAAGAGATCTTGCTTTCGTGGAGTAGCGAGAGGCCCGGGCTATCATCAGAATGTTGAACACTGGCTCTTTTGAGAGGCGAATGTGGGTTTGGATGTCAGAGAGAAAATGCGAAGGAAGCGGATGTTGAAGACACCAGTGTGGGTTGGTCGGTTGCAGTATCTGGCCACAACAAATCCCACCTACAGCCTTTCATTTAAACTAAGTGAGCGACTGTGGGCCGAAAAACCTTTGCTAAATATTAATAATGGCTTCATATGCCCCTTATGGACTGTGTTCTTAAAAACAAAACAAAAAAACTGGATTGAGGCCCATTTACACCTAGCAAAATAACTATAAAGATAACGGTAGAGTTCTAAATATTGTTCTGAATGTAAAACAACAGAGTTCAGACTATTAATAAACTAATGAAATGTAAACAATAAAACAGTCAGAGCCAGACAGAATCTATTGAAATATTTAAAAAGTTTGCCGAATGTAAAGCTAAAGGTGACATTATAAAGAAGCTCTGCTTGAAGTCAAGTCATTTAATTAAATAATTATTTTCAAAGATTATTTACAGATAAAGGATAATCTAGTAAATATATTGGTTATTTTATAGGAAAGTTTCAGCTAGTTTCAACATCTTGTGTTGCCTCCTTTAAAAATTTGGATGAAAACAAGGAAAACATACAAACTTCACACAGAAATGCCAACTAGGCATGGGACGATAAACACTTTCAAGGTACACCGTGGTTTGGAAAAGTCAAGGTTTTAAAACTGGCAAAATTTTCTGCCATGCCATTCCTAAGCTTTATGTAAAGTTTTTTTATGCGTTTTGTTTTATGTTTTTTAGAACCACAGTATCTCCAGCAAAAACATGTTTATTGTTCCAAAATATTTCTCCAAAAGTTTCTCAAAAAATGAAATATATTGTGTTTAAAGCGAAAAAAAAAAGGTTTTATTTTTTACCCAGACATTTAAAATGAATATATATTAGAGCAGTAATCACAATACCGTAAAACCGTGAAACCATGATTCTTATCCAAGGTTATAATACCATCAGAATTTTATACCGGCCCACGTTTAATGACAACTGGCCCAGCTGGGATTCAAACCAGCAACTTTCTTGCTATGAGACGACAGTGCTAACTACTGAGCCACCATGCTGCCCAGTTAGATTACTCCATTTTTATAAAACAATTCACTGGTCAGATAAGGACATCTCATCTGGGGACATCTGCTGGTTTCAAGGGTGTAACTAAAAATAAACCAAAAAAATATGAATTTTATTGTTTGTCAGTGTGGATTCAAAGATATGTATCGATATATTTATTTATAGCAGGGTATATACAGAACTTCTTAAGCTGAATTTAATAACTTTTACTACCTTTTTTGATACCTTCAAAAAGAAATTAAAACCAGCACGACTTGCACGAGCAGCAACTATAGTGACGTAAATGAAATATCTTTTCAAATGAAATAACAAATTGCAGATAACATATACATTTAAGTAAAGCCTAGGGATCAATCAAAGGTGTCACAATGGGCCTTGCACCGGTGCTCCTAACTTTAAAAAATTAGGTGCACCCACCAAAAATGAATGAGCACCACTGCAAATGGTATATTTAGGAATTTGTTGTATTTGAAAACAACAATAAATTAAGACTAAAAACCCAGAAACAACTATCTAACTAATGCTGTGATGACTTATTAATATTTGTGCAATAATTTCAAAATGAATGTCTAATAATTAGAAATAAAAATTATTAATGATGACAATGATGTCAATAATGAATTATATTTCTCATGATCATGCTGCCTTGAATGTACTTGAATGGGAGTTATCTGCTATAAAAAGTCCGACTGATGCGCTATGACAAATAAATTTATGGTTTGCATCAAACAAAAAATGAAGCATTGCAGTAATAATTATTTATTTTGCACTATTGTTTTTATATGCATGTCAATTTTATAAATAATCTGCGACAAAACAAACGAAAGATTATAATAAATCATTCAATTCAAGGCTGAAAGCTGCAAAGCAGTCATCAGTAATTAAATAGAAAAATAATATATATGTCAAGAAAGTAAGAAAAGTCTCACTTCTGCCACTCTTTAAAGGTTTTGGTTTGAGTTTGTGTCATTTTAAATGCTTAATTTCATTATGTGCTGATTTTCATTTTTCAGTGTGAAAAAAGCAGGCGAGTCAGCCGACCCAATATATGTGTGCGGGGCAAAGCAGGATTCTCGCTATGACCACTGGCGCAATACAGTTCTTTGTCATGAGCTGCAGTTTCAGTGTAAATTTAGTAAAGGCGAGCTTCTTTGGCGATGATGTGTACAGTGTAAGATTTAACATTTAGCAGACATTTGTGCTGAACACGCAGATGCAACGCATCGAGATTCAGGCAACCTCTCCGACATTCGATTGATTTGGCTGCCAGATCAACATTCAAAACATAATCGCTGTCATCTGTGCCATAGTTTCTAACTTTAGGTGAGGTTTGCAAACCGGTGTACTTTTCACTCTTCAGCTGTTTGCATTTCCCGTGATCACAAAAGCTCCCTCTCATCGGAAAGCCTTGAATGATTGACAGCTGATAAGAACCAATATATAGCGCCAATATAATCGACTTCTTGCAGACATGGTTATAAGCCTCGCGGCTGTAGCAAACTACAGACCTAGGCCAGTCTTTAAATCTTGAATCCTTCAGCAAGAGGTCAGCAAACTTGCATTTGCCCACGTTTTAATCTAATTCTTGAATGAAAGCAAGCTCGCCTATTTGGTTGGCAGCAAGCCAGCTGGGTACCCAGTTTGTTTCAGCGCGCGTGCGCGAACACCACCTCACATGACAGTGCTGCAGGTCCTACTCTGAACATATAAATAAATCCACGCAAAATTTAGAATAAAGGTCTGCACTTAACACAAAATGAAAATGTACCAAAAATAAAAAAATTGGCTCGAAAATGTAATACCTCGTCAGATGACGATTATTACTTTAATATTTTTTAATGCCCTTAATTTTTGGTAATTTTATTTACTACCTTTTACAACGCCGCGGACACCCTGCATAGTTATCATGCTTTGTGTGAGTGGGTCAAATTCAAGTGAGGTTCAAACAGTTTCAACCAACATTTTTGTCCAATTTGCATGAAACACACATACTACATTCAACTGAGGCAACTGTAGACTTTGAGTGAATTAACTGCAGATCTTACATTTACATTTAGTCATTTAGCAGACGCTTTTATCCAAAGCGACTTACAAATGAGGACAAGGAAGCAATTTACACAACTAAGAGCAACAATAAATAAGTACTAAAGGCAAGTTTCAGGTCTGTAAAGTCTAAGAAGGGAAGTGTTAGTAGTTTTTTTTTTTTTTTTTTTTGTACAGTTAGTGTGATATTCAAAGAGGCAATTGCAGATTAGGAAGTGAAGTGGAGACTAAATAGTTGAGTTTTTAGTCGTTTCTTGAAAATAGCGAGTGACTCTGCTGTTCTGATGCAGTTAGGGAGTTCATTCCACCAACTGGGCAGATTGAGCGTGAGCCGTTCGCGAAAGTGATTTTTTCCCTCTTTGGGATGGAACCACGAGGCGACGTTCATTCACAGAACGCAAGTTTCTGGAGGGCACATAGATCTGCAGAAGTGAGTGCAGATAAGAAGGTGCTAGGCCAGAAGTCACTTTGTAGGCAAACATCAGAGTTTTGATTTTGATGCGAGCAGCAACTGGCAGCCAGTGCAAACGGACTAGCAGCGGAGTGACATGTGCTCGTTTAGGTTCATTGAAGACAACTCGTGCTGCTGCATTCTGGAGCAGTTGAAGAGGCTTGATAGAGTTAGCTGGAAGCCCAGCTAGTAGAGAGTTGCAGTAATCCAGTTTGGAGAGAACAAGAGCTTGAACAAGGAGTTGAGCTGCATGTTCAGATAAGAAGGGTCGGATCTTTCTGATGTTATAGAGTGCAAATCTGCACGATCGAGCAGTTCTAGAAATGTGGTCAGAGAAGTTTAGTTGGTAATCAATCGTTACTCCAAGGCTTTTCACCATTTTGGATGCAGTAATGGTTGCCCCATCCATCTGGATTGAAAAGTTATGGTGTAGAGTCGGGTTGGCAGAAACTACAAGCATTTCCGTTTTTGCGAGGTTCAGCTGAAGATGATGATCTTTCATCCAGTGTGAAATATCCAACAGGCAGGCTGAGATACGAGCTGGAACCGAGGGATCATCAGGATGAAAAGAGAGGTATAGCTGGGTATCATCAGCATAGCAGTGGTAGGAGAATCCATGTCTCTGGATGACTGGTCCTAGAGATGATGTGTAGATGGAGAAGAGAAGTGGCCTAAGAACAGAGCCTTGAGGTACCCCAGTGTTTAGATGCTGTAGGTTGGACACCTCTCCCCTCCAAGACACCCTGAATGACCTGTCAGAGAGGTAAGATCTGAACCATTGTATAACAGTGCCCGCAACGCCCAGTGACTCAAGCGTAGATAGCAGGATCTGGTGGTTGACAGTGTCAAAAGCAGCTGACAAGTCCAGCAAAATGAGGACTGATGATTTAGAGTCTGCTTTAGCCAGTCTGAGATCCTCCACGACCGAGAGCAGGGCAGTCTCAGTTGAGTGGCTTTTCTTAAAGCCGGATTGCTTGTTGTCCATGAGATTGTTTTGAGTAAGAAAGTCCAGGACTTGATTGAACACTACTTTCTCCAGAATCTTGGCCATGAATGGAAGCAGGGATACTGGTCTGTAGTTTTCAAGTAGCGTATGGTCCAGGTTGGGTTTCTTTAGCAGTGGGGTTACCCTAGCCTGCTTAAATGTAGTGGGGAATAAACCAGAGTGAAGAGATGTGTTAATTATGTGAGTCAGTGTTGGTATGACTGCAGGAGAGATGGCTTGCAAGAGATGAGAGGGAATGGGATCGAGTGGACAGGTGGTTGCATGGCTAGATAGCACGAGTTTGGACACCTCAGACTCAGAGAGCTGAGAAAAAGAGGTGAGTGTGTGTGGTGTTGGTGTTGTATCTTGCGTGTTTGTTGTAGGTGCAGCAAATTGAGCACTGATTTTTGCAGTTTTGGTGCAGAAGAATGTAGCAAAGTCATCAGTAGTAAGTGTGGAGGATGCGGGTGGAGGAGGAGGATAGAGGAGGGAGGAAAATGTTTTAAAAAGTAGGCGAGGATTAGTGGCATTGTTGATTTTCAGACGGTAATACGTCTGCTTTGCAGAAGTAACCTCAGCTGAGAAAGAGGACAGAAGAGTTTGGTATGTTAAGAGATGTGCAGGATTTTTAGTTTTCCGCCAAATTCTCTCCGCAGCCCGAAGTTTTGAGCGATGCTCACGGAGAGCATCCGAGAGCCAGGGTGCAGGAGGACTGGCACGGGCTGGCCTGGATGCAAGAGGACATAATCGGTCTAGACATGATGCTAGTGTGGAGCAGAGTGTATTAGTGGCACTGTTCGAATCAAGTGCAGCGAGTTTGCGAGATGGAGGAAGAGAGTCTGAAACAATGGTGGATAGTCTATTGGGTGAGAGAGATCGTAGGTTTCTGCGAAAGGTAACCAGTGTTGGAGTGTGTGGCGGCTCAGGAGTAATGTGGATGTTGAGAGACAGAAGGAAATGATCAGATATTTGTAGTGGAGTTACTATTGTTTGATCAGTGAAGCAGTGTCGTGTGTAAATAAGGTCTAGCTGATTACCTGTTTTGTGGGTAGCAGAAGTAGGTGCTCTTTTTAGGTCAAAAGAGGCAAGCAAAGTCTGAAAGTCTGCAGCTTGCGGTTTGTCAACGTAAATGTTGAAGTCACCTAGCACCAATAAGGGAGTGGCAAAATTAGAAAAAGATGAGAGAAGAACATCCAGTTCATCTAGGAAGTGACCTAATTTACCTGGTGGGCGGTAGATGACAACCACATTTATGTAGAAGGGGTGGATAATGGTGACTGCATGGAATTCAAAGGAGCTGATTGTTGGCAGGGACGGTATCAGAGTAAATTTCCATTCTTTGGAAATTAGTAGTCCAGTCCCACCCCCTCTCCCTGTCTGACGAGGAGTGTGGGAAAAAGAGAAATTAGCAGAAAGAGTAGCATGTGTAGCAGTGTCCTCCGGCCTCAACCAGGTCTCAGTTAGAGCCATGAGATTATAGTCAGAATATGTAGCTATGGAGGTAATAAAATCAGCCTTGTTAACAGCTGATTGACAATTCCAGAGGCCCACGGAGAGAGAGAGTTGTGAAATAGTAGATACATGTATTGAACGAAGGTTGTGAGGATTACGCCTGCAGCGTACCTCCCGTGTTTTGCGAGTGTTAGTAACAACAGGAATTAGAAAACACATAATAAAAGTGCACTGACAACAAAAGATAAGTGTAAAGTAAAACAATACAGTAAAGTACTCAAGTGCTTTGTCGGTGTCTTTGCTCGGTGGAGTCGCGCAGGTAGAGTCGATGGTCTTTACCCTCGTCGGTCTTCACACGAGGCGGTCTTCACAACATTATTATCTTAATGATAATAAATAATAAAGGGACATAAAAAATATCAAATTAAATCAATAATAATTCAAACTGAACCGTAAAACCAATCAATCCAAAAACTTTTAGGACAGCTGCTTTGTCCAGTATAAAATTAAGCAAAAACTCACAAGTAGTATAAGCATGTAATAGAAAGTTTAAGCAAACTTACATACATGTATTACATCAATACCACTAAAATGATTTTGCACAATGTCTGGGTTTGTGGGTTGCAGTATCCGGTACCACCAACAGCCTTCCATTTAAACTATAAGTGAGTGTCTGTGGGCCGAACAATCTTCCTTAATATTAATAATGGCTTCATGCGCCCCCTATGGACTGCATGATTACCCCCCGGCACGTTCAGGCGTGCCACGGTACTGCGCAACGAGTGCAGATTATTAATGCTTTTACCAACTTTGCCTCCAAGATCATCTGTAATAACAGAGAACATCCGTTAGCGCTGAATTAGATCAATTAGACGGCACTCTTAAAAGAGGTTACAGAGCAATTCATAAATGGAGCTGTGAGGGAAGACAGGAAAAAAAAAAAACTCAAGCCATGTTATAGTCCATGAATAACAATGAGACTGTATTAGACAGCCTAATAGCAGCGGATCATGCCCAGACCTGTTGAGAGCTCCACTCGCACTACAGGAGTGATAAACTTGGTCTTGTTACCAATGTGATTTATGCCATAGACAGACAAGCCTCAGGTACTGGCAATTGTAGACTTAGATACTGTAGATTCGCTGCTATGAGATTTAAATGACACTGATTATCTGTTGTACACATGATAACATATGTCTAGTTTCTAAATTTATTGTCATTGACTAATTGAAACTTGCTGTGAACTGTTTCTGGAGTTTGTTTCTTGGCTTTAAATAAAATGTTAATAAAAGTGATAAAAATGTATTTACTTTAAGGATTAAGAATAATGGAGTATTATAAGGTTACAAATACACTGGGTCAAGCATTTCAGTTTACAGACTTGACAGTAAGAAGAAAGACGGTGCAAGTCATGATATTTTAATTTGGGACTTACTGTATTTATTTTAAAGATTAAATGGTAGGTGTATTTAGTGTATTATGGATTGTGCTTATTGGTTGTTTTTACCAACAAGATTTGGCATCGAATTAGTCAAAGGCACACCTTACTCTATACAATTTACAATAATGATATCATTACAACTATACTGTAATTATATCTTTATTCTGAATTTATTATCCACCCCACAGGTAAAACCAACCCTCTCTCCTTCTCTCTCTATCTCTCTCAACTATTATTGATGAGCCTTTTATAATTAGATCTGTTTTAAAGAGACCCAGAGTCCAATAAATAAAATAATACAAATATTATTAGTAGGTAGCACAATCTCCTCACAGCTAAAAGGTCGCTGGTTCGAACCCTGGGTGGGTTAGTTGGCATTTGTGTGTGGCGTTTGCATGTTCTCCCCATGTCCATTTTGTGTTTCCTCTGGGGGCTCCGGTTTCCCCCACAGGTCAAAGTAGGCATGGGACGATAACTGTTTTCAAGGTATACCGCGGTTTGGAAAAGTCAAGGTTTAAAAAAACGCAAAAATGTTCTGCTATACTGTTCCTAAGGTATATGTATGATTTTAATTGATTTTGTTTTTTGTTTTTTTTAGACCAACAATATCTCAAGCAGAAAAGATATTTGAAGATTTAGTTTTAAATTGTAAAGAAATCTGTGTTTTGGAAACTAATGAAGACAGCAGAAGTCAATGATTGATTTTTATTATTTAGCCTGACATGTTTGCTGTTCCAAAATATTTTAAGTTTCTCAAAAATAAATATATTTTGTTCGAAAGGGAAAAAGTTTTAGATTTTTTACCCAGACATTTGAAAAGAATATATATTTTAAAGCAGTACTCACAATACTGTCAAACCATCAAACCGTGATATTTTTATCCAAGGTTATTATACCATCAGAATCTTATAAAGGCCTATGCCTAGTCCAAAGACATGCAGTATAGGTGAATTGAAAAAGCTAAATTGGTCGTAGTGTATGTGTGTGAATGCAAGAGTGTATAGGTGTTTCCCAGTGTTGGGTTGCAGCTGGAAGGGCATCTGCTGCGTAAAACCTATGCTGGATTAGTTGGCGGTTAATTCCGCTATGGCGACCACTGATTAATAAAGAGACTAAAGAAAATAAATGAATGAATGAATGAATGAATGAATGAATGAATGAATGAATGAATGAATGAATGAATGACATAGAACAAGTATTTTCTTTAAAATTGAAATCAAGTCGGCATTTCAGAACTGATAGTACTGATAAAGCGCTTTGGCCTTCCCGAGTTCAAATCCCAGCTCGTGGACCTTTCCCGATCATGTACCCCTCTCTCTCTCCCACTTCACTTCCTGTCATTGTATTGTCCTGTCAAATAAAAAAGGTAAAATGCCAAAAGAAAATAGCATTCAATAAAAGCCATAATATTTCAAATTGTGGATTGTGTGGAAACATACAGTAGGTTCCAGCACCCACACTCTGTACAATAATGTAATTTGAATGAAGTGAAGTGAATGAAGTGTCTATGCCTATATATTGTAGACCATTTTAATGTGGTGATGTCATTGGCCCATGAACATTTCCTGCTTGTTATCAAACTATTCCATAACTGTAACAAGAGGCAATTCAATCATAACTTCATGTTTAAACAGCTATCATTATTTATCAATACGTGGCTCTTTTTAGATTTTCGGAAGCTATAGAAAGTAAAAATATAAAACAGGAAATACGTTGGGACCATTGTTTATGTTTGCATTCCTCAAAATAGTCTATATGTGTATGTTTACTTATTGCTTTTTATTTTTTTATTGTATCAGGCTATTCTTAAAATACTACCTTCGAAAGTCCACTAAAAAAGTCACTCTTCCAGGGACAATAAAGTATACAACAACAACTAAGTGGATAAAATGGCACATTTGTCTTTCCAGAAGGGGCACAGCAGTTTTCCAGGCAAAAGAATCACGCAAGGGGTCCTTTTATAAGCAACCCACATTTCCCATTTATTTGCAGAGGAATTTTGCCACATAATGTCCAGACACTTTTTTCCCCTCTTTTCTTTCTTCCCTCCGTTTTTTTTTTTTTAAATCTCTTGATCTTTAATCTCTGTGCCAGTGCCTGTAATACAGATTATGGCAGCAAGCTACTGACAAGTCAGTTAAATCTTAGCTGGCTGACAACTCTGGCACCGGAATTATTTGAATACAATTCTCATAAGGGAAAATGTTTTAATAACAGGCAGCCAGCGTGAACGCAACCGCATTGGAGGGTCAGATTTGGCGGCCACTGACTCGTATTAAAATCAGCAAACAAAGCCCAGAGTGCACAGAAATCCTCGCCCAAGTTGTGCGCATATGAAGGGTGTATATTAACTGTCTGCGGTGATAGCGCTGGTAGGGGTTGAAGATGTTTAATGACACATGATCTGTTATTCAAAGCAACATGACAGGCCCACAGAGAGACTGATTTTGCATACTCCACTTATGTCTTCCAGTAATTCACATCAAATCGGCTGCAAAGAATCACATATCGCCTGCTAAGTCACCTGCAATACCTGTCTTAAACATTGTAATAGTGCCCACGTACCAGTCGCAGCAGTTTCACTCGACCGGGCTTAGTTGAAGTCAAAGGAAGGGAGAAGAGATACACAAAGAGAGTGAACATGCTGCCCTCCTCTCTGCCGCTCTACTGGCTGTTCAGACTGCTTTACGCACACTACAGGCTGGCTAATTATCATGGGGTTCTATGCGATCCCCCCTTGCCCCCCTTCAATGGAGCTCAGCACACCCCCACATCCCCTGCGGGCATGGGACGCACTGACAGTAATCTCCCTGTGACAGCACTTGGACGTGCCGTCATTAAGCCGTCCGTGTTATTGAGATGATAGCCCTGAGAATGTGGCCATCGTGCCAAAGAGAGCGAACGATGAGCCGCTCTTCCTCTCCAGCTGAAAGACAATGAAAAAGAAAGAAAGACAGAGGGAGGACAGACAGTTTTCGTCTTTTTTCCAAAAAGCTACAGCAGTTTAATCCATGCTTTTGCCAAGGAATGTTTTGCAGACCATATGTTGACTTAATTAAATATAAAAATCAAGTTAAAAATAGCTCCTCCATAAGAGAAATGCACAACAAATCTGATTTAAGTAGGTAAAAAAGGACGTGTTTACACAATTTAAACTTGTGTTGTTCCAATCTTACACAATTTCCCTCTCTATCTGTATGAAAACACAAAATGCCATATTGTGTAGATTCTCCTGGTTGCTCTTTTCCATACATTGGAAGTTGAGTTGTCCCAGCAGGCACACAATGTCATATGATGTTGATCTTTAATTCTATTTTGGTTGTGACATCAAGTGACCAAAATTGAACATCAATTTGCAGTCTAACACTGGCGACAGCTGACATCTAATACCCACGTCATCTGGTGTTGACATTTGGTTGGTTTTTGGCTGGGGCATCAACTCCCTAAAATCCATCGTCATCATAGGACATCCACTCCGGCCCTGCATTATATGGGACTCCTTCTCAGCCCTGGAGTTTCAAGCCTTAGACCCGCTCACTTCAGTTCACGACTGACTATATTAAGATAACGTCATTTCAAGTTCAGTACTAGGGTTGGGCGATGTCGACCAATTTGGAATCGTACGATGTGCACGACATGTCTGAAAAGCAAGGAGGGATTCGTGGGTGAGAAGGGTGCACGACTTATTTGAGGACCGGGAGGGGGATTAGCGCTTCTTTGCGGGCATTATGAGTCCCGCAAATGCAGAGAGACTCCCGGAACTTTCGGGAGACTTAGGATGACTGAATATCATGTTTAACACCTACAGTGAGACGCGATCCAGCAGTACATCCTTGATAATCTGTCCGACGTGTAGTTTGTGTGTGTGTGGTCACGTGATGTGCGTGTTCAGCGGACGGAGGGCTGTTCAGAAATGGTAGGGAAAACATTGTGGATGTGGATCATTTTCGTTCTAAAATGCCATTTTAACACTAAGACATGTTAGTGTAAACGGGGCCAAAGTGTATATTTTCGCGAGTGGATTCGCGACAAAGGGCAAGGCGGAGGATCGGCGATCGTGCATCGTCTTGTCTATTGGCCATTGGCGATGGATGGATTATAGTCTATCGGCCCAACCCAATTCAGTACTTCACAGATTTACATTATGCAATGTTTAACAGTATCAGAATCTATTTTCTGTAAGAATTAGCACACATAAATATCCAAATCAACACAAATATATATTAAGCTATATGTATAAAATAAAGATTAAATTTAAATGTATTGAATTTTCTAATAACACTATCATGACTTTCTCAAGGAAACAGCTGCTTTATAACTTCAAATATTTTTCAAAAATACAAGAACATTAATGGGTAGCTAAATCTTCAACACTATTCTTTAAAACATCACTATGTCCTTTTCTGCAATATCTAACTATACATTCTGTGCAAAATTGCTCACAGATATCCAGTCTTTAAACACAAATTAAGAATAAAACAAGTATTGCACTGTTATCTGCCAAACATTTTTAAGCACAGCATTACTTTCTAATGATGGCTTTCCCACACAGTTAAGTCAGCTTTATTAATGTAGTGAATCATATGATTTCATTAATTGTCTCAGGGCATTTTTCGTTGAATAGGTGTAATATTTAATAATACTAATAATTCAAATTCTTATATTCACACAATGACAACCCTACCTGCCTATTTTAGTGTGTTGGGACTGGTGGTTGGTAACGTTACAGAACCTGGCTCATCAATGTTAGCAGCAAACAGTACAAGAAAACATTCGATACATAAATGGTGGTTTGCAGACATTTTAGTTTTGTCCTGCCCCTAACGAGCTTAACATTAACTTACCGGCTGTTTCATCATCCTGTTGTACTCTGGCTGCCACTGGTTTTAACAAAAAATATACAATTTTTTTTTTTTTATTCTGGACTTTTCAACGCCACCTTTGCGCGGTTTTTCACCTCTCGCATATCTCTTAACAAATAATTTTGCAGAAGAGCAAGGTGCCGCTGTTGGGGAGTCAAATGATAATTACATAATCATTAACTTGCGGGCCTGCAGCTGGATATTAAAGTCTAACATTAGTAGACGTTCATCTGTGGTTGATTTTATTTGTTGTGAACTAACTAAAATTTATCTTGAATATTACACGTTAAAGTCTGACCTCAAACTGACGTTGAATTCTGTCGTCAACCCGATTTACACATAGAACCAAAATTCAAAGTTAGGCCGACAATGGAGCCCAACTTCAGTTTTATGTCTGAGTGATGTCCAGTGCCTGCTGGAGTTTAACACAGACTGAGAGGCTCAGTGGTTAGCACTGTCACCTTATAGCAAGAAGAACACTGGTTTGAGTCCCGGCTGGGTCAGTTGGCCTATCTCTGTGGAGTTTGCATGTTCTCCCCGTGTTCGCATGGGTTTCTTCCAGGTGCTCTGGTTTCCCCCACAGTCCAAAGACATGTGCTATAAGTGAATTATTATGAGTGTATGAGTGCGTGTGAATGTGAGAGTGTGTGTTTCCCAGTACTGGAAGGGCATCCGCTGCATAAACATATGCTGGTATAACTGGTGGTTTAATCTGATGAGGTGGCCCCTGATAAACAAGGGACTAACCCAAAGGAAATTGAACGAATGAATGAAAACAACGGTAGAAAAATCATAAAATCAAAAGGGAACCAATGGGTCCAGGTTGAGCTCATCACAAAGCTTATAACTCTCTCTTTGTAGCCATCCAATCACAGTGGAGAATGGTGAGGGACATTATCAAATCAACTGACCAACCAGTGCTGGAAACGAACAATAGTATCTGGATGCTGCCTTTATGATGCAAGCTGAGATTGGAGCTCAGTGATGTTACTGTAAGGGGTAGAATTAGAAGTGGGGTTAGATAAGCCCTTTAAAAAGCATTGCATGCAGCTCAGATTGCACTGCACCAAGTCTGCAATCAGACCCCTCTCGAAATGGATGGAATGGCACTACCATTAATGAGACACATTCAATGAAAACAACATCATAACCAAGCATTCAAGAGTGTCAACATCAACATGTGTTTGCAAATGCAATGAACTGTAAATGCAAAGAATACACAAGCTAAAAAAAAAAAAAAAAACTTTCATTAAACTGGTTGTAAATTTTTAGTGTAATAATTAAATATAATCTATAAATTATTAAATGTAATATCACTTAAATAAAAAAGTGCTTATATGGAGATATTTATATTGTTTGTTTTATTTTATTTTATTTTTTTATGAGGGCTTAGAAAATCAGACCAGTTGGAGATTGTTATTAAACTCAAGGTGTCATTAACTGAATAATCTTCATTTTATGAAACTAATAAAAAAAAAAGAGACTGTATAATTCATATTTTTAAATTATAAAGATTTGGTTATATTTGTGTAATTTTGCATATGTGAGAAGTCATTTCTAAACAAAGCAAATGTCATCTAATAAGGCAAAGATTATTGGAATATGCTTTACAAGAAAATACTACTTCAGGCTATTTAATTATATGTATCAGTTGCCATTTATTTGTAATTGTTTGTGAAATGTAATAGCAATTTCAGAGTTATTTCAGAGTAATATTGTTTATACTTTTTTCACAGTTTGCATCAGCTCTCAAATCTCATTTAGTGCAATTTAAATATGCGTATTTTAAAATTTAGAACATCACTGTCAGCAGCAATGACATTTGGCATCACTGGCATCTTCATGACATCTCATCCCAATTTGAAATGGCTATATTTGAATGCAGTTTGAGAACTTTTGCTAAAGGGGAACAATTTCAATGTATTTTTTTTTTTTAAACAGAGTTGTGTCTTAGAAGTATTTTAGTGCAGGCATCATATGCATTGCTTTTAAGATACCTTTGGTCACAATGTTCTCCCAATGCATTGAAGAGCATCATAAACACGCAGCTAAATAATTCCTTTTAACACAAGAATGAGTAAACAATCATAAAAAAATTCACATTTAGGTAGACTAACCATTTAACACAAACCATTTGATAAATAACAAAACAAGAGAAAGAACTGAAAGATCAGATAAGAGAAAAAGTGAGTGAGAGAGAAGAAGAGAGAGAAAAAAGGAGAAAACTTTCTTATCCCCCTCCTCTGCTTTCAGAGTCTCAGTGCCCTGACAGGGAAACAGATGGCAATTTAAGCAGAGAATTTATGAGCGCCACAATCTTAATGTTGCATAAAGAAAAGAAAAAGACTCGCATCAAGCCCACTGACAAATGTACTCGCTAATATTAATGCACTCCTCATTCATCCAATATGCTTCCTAATTGCTTTTCTGTACACAGTAATATGGCACCTGCTGCTCAGCCCCTGCTCCGACGTTCAGGAACCAGGCAAGGCATGGGCCGCCACTGGCCCTCGCGCCGTGATGGATGCAGGGCCGTGCATCACGCACCGAGCCTGTCAGGCAGCATAATTAAAATTTTAGACTTACAGCCGAGAGAGAGAGAGAGAGAGAGAGAGAGAGAGAGAGAGAGAGAGAGAGAGACAGAAAAGTGGTAAACAATCAAACAGAAAACACAGCCACTGCTCAAAGGCATCTTCACAGTCAGTTCACACACTCTGAACACCTTTAGAATAGTGACTGACACCATCACACACACACACACACACACACACACACACACACACTCACACTCACACACACACACACACACACACACACACACACACACGAACAAGCATAATAATCTAACTAAATTGTAAATTATTTTGTGTCAGCACTATTTATTGTACAAGACACTATTGTGCTGCCTTTCAGTTATGCTGAAATAAATAAATAATAAAATAAGGATTACAGTATTTATGAAAAGAAATGTTGAGTAAATTAATTGCAATTTGCAGCCTATTGTACATTTTAGGCCACACACTGATATATAGTTGACTAATTTCTGATTATTTTTTACTAAAGTTGTTCAAATCGCATTGATTTTAATAGGAAAATTTAGTACTATTATTTATATTGTATATTGATATACAGTAATATTCAATTATTCGTCAGAAATGAGCATTTAAAAATTACATTATACCAGTCTATAAAATTAAGTTTAATTAAATAAATGAATAAACAAATACAGTAAATACATGCATGCATAAATACAAACACAACTAAATTTGTAAAATGTTATGTTTACAATAAATTTAAATCGTTTACAATAAATTTAAATCGTTGTATATATATATACATACATACATACATACATACATGTATGTTTTCTTTTTTATTATTAATTTTAATGCTATGTGGCCTCCTAACTTTGTTAAATTAAAAAAAATATATACAATTTAAATATTTATTAAATATTTAGCTGTTTTTTTTTTTTAATCAAATAAAAAACTAGAGAGAATCAAATTATGAGCAATGTACTTTTATTTTGTGTATTAAGTATCCTATTAGGTATCTATTTAATAAAAAAATAAATAAATAATGCCTCACAGCAAGAAGGTCGCTGGGTTAAGCCCTGGCTGGGTCAGTTGGCATTTGTGTGTGGAGTTTGCATGTTCTCCCAATGTATGTGTGGGTTTCCTGCGGGTGCTCCGGTTTTCCCAAAAACATGTGGTAAAGGTGAATTGGGTAAGCTTAATTGTAAGTAATTTGATTCTAGAGTATTAAAAATTAGAAGCATTTATTTTTTGGAAAATATTTGTCCAAAAAATATATTAAACAGTAATACAGAAATACACAGATATACAGAAAATTATTTATTTTCTGTATTAATTATTTTAAAAATTAATTATTTTGTTGTCATTTTTGTTTGTTTATTGTGGCTGACAGTTAAAATGTGACTTGGGTTTATGTGAGATTTAACCACATACCTTGTTTATTGTTATGTCTTTTAAATCGCCGTCAGATCAGTATCAAAGATCTATTATTGGGTCAGTTTACAAGAGTTAATTGTTATTTAAGTAAAGAAACCCATGCTTTCTCTCCTACTCTCTCCTTTAAAAACAACACTCACTTTAAACGTTCTTCCTGTAGTTCCTGTATGCTTAACGGAATTACACCTTGCACAGAGTCATTTGGGATAATGTAGATCCTCCCTATAGCTCTTGTCATTAACTCTATAACAGCTGCTGTTAAATGCATTAAATTGTACTATAATGAGCAAGTGAATTGCAAGCAATTACAGAGTTAAATTGAATAAATCCTCAGAGCAATAAATTGTCCTTTCTCTTTACTTCAGATTTAATTGATGCATATTCATATGGAGACCCACGCATATCATTTCCAGGGAAACAATGCTGTCTTTTCAGTATCACTTTCAATATCTGGAATTACTAACTGGTAATCACCAAAAAGATAAAGAAGTAAAAAAATAAATACACAGCACTTGTTTTAAAATACAGGCATATAATGCAAAAGGGTAAAAGCCCAATAAAATACTTTGAACTAAAAGTATAAACCTGCGTAGAAAAGGGCATAAAAATAAATAAACAACAAAAATAAATAAATAAATAAATTGACCGCTCATGAAATGCCTGCAAATAACAAAACATAAACTCCCTTTGTTTGTACTTGTTTAATTGAAAGAGTTCATTTATAATATCACTTTATTTTATCTATTATTATTACTATCATTATCATCATTTTTATTTTTATTTTACTTTTATACATTTTCTATATTTAAATAAAATGTATTTATTTTGTTGGTATTTTTTTTTTCTGTTTGTGTCTGTGTTGTTACTTAACCCTGTCCTGGGAGTTTTCTTTGCGTTTTAAAATATAAAACTACTATTTAATATTTTAAAAAATCTTTTCAAAATTAAAACAATTAAAATAACTAATGAATACACAACAGTGCTGTTTAATGTGACTAATAAATAAAGAAAATGACTGATTTGCTGTTAACACTATAAAACAACATACATCTCAAAAGTATTCCCGATTTATGACTCTAGCACACACACACTCGCACGCACGCACACACTCACACACATGCACGCGCACAGGGCTCTACAGTGTTTGGTTCTGGCTAGTTGTGTAAGGAACTAACTCTGTTATGTGTGTAATGGGGAGTGTTGTGCACCTGAAGGCACTTGTCAACACAGGATCCCAGGAGCTGGCAGCAGCCGGGGGCCCCAGCGCCACACATCTGCTGTACCCACTTCCAGTGGGCGCACATATCAAACACACAATCCGTTCAGACGAACAACAACTGTGAAAAAACCCTCTTGTTTTACATGAAAGCCATCAAAAACAAAACATTCAGGGATCAAAACAATGTATGTTATATGCGCCTTTATTTTTACCAATTAGAATGTGCTGTTTTTTCGTTTTTGTTTTTATTGTTGACCATAAAAAAATAAACGACAATTAAAATTGTCATCCATTAAAATTGAGTGTATATTCAGTATAACAGTAGTTTACGTAATGTTAAGTAAAATAGCAATTTAAAGGCACAAATTACAAATACTAATTATTGTCACTTTTTAATTTTATACTTTAAAACTTTTCTTGAAACATTAGTGTAACTAATTTATCTTAGCTAGAGCTTTCAATAGTTTAAAACATGAAAATGATCAATTTTATTACATTATATTTTAATAATTAGAGGTTGCATGTTGTTTCACTTTTATATAAATATATATTTTTATTCTCATTGACAAAAGAACATTGCCATCTTTTTAAACAAATGTTGACACATGGAAGCAGATGATTTGCTTTTACTTCCACTTCAAGTCTTTATTTGCTTTCTATCTATTTAAAGTTCCCTTTAAAATGTTATTAGATGGGATTGAACTTGAAATCTGTTATACCATTTGACAATTGTTTGCACTTTGACCACAGAGTATCGCTCTTTCTTTTGCAAAGACTCAAATTATTAAAAGTACTTGAATAAAAATGTCTATTTTGAATATAACTGCTGACAGTTACAGTTGACTCTACAAATAAATACTGTAATACTGTTTCACCAGGTGAAAATATGTGATTGTTAGAAATGTATTTAGAGCGTCATGGTGGTGTAATGGGTAGCACAACTGCCTCACAGCAAGAAGGTCACTGGTTCGAGCCTCAGCTGAGTCATTCATGTTCACATGGGTTATCATACGGGTGCTACGGTTTCCCCCACAGTCCAAAGACATGCGCTATAGGTGAACTGGGTAAGCTAAAATATCCTTAATGTATGTGTGTAAGAGTGTGTATGGAGGTTTCCCAGTGATAGGTTGCAGCTAGAAGGTCATCTGCTGCGTAAAACATGTGCTGGATAACTTGGCGTTTCATTCTGCTGTAGCGACCCCAGATTAACAAAGGGACTAAGCCAAAAAGAAAATGAATGAATGAATAAATGTATCTGTCACTGAATCTTGTTTCAAGAGATTCCTTGAAAAATGCTGATTCATCCAGTAATGAAGCAAGTAAAGTCTTCATAGGAGAGTTGTTCAAACACATTTGGCAGCAATAAATCTTTTTTAGAGCCTCTAGTAAATTACAAACATCATTTTATCCACAAAGCAGCAGGGCTGCTGAATAACCATTTGCATCTCATCCGATTTTTTTGTTTTTGTTTTTCCTCCTAGCGTGTGTAACAAGGACGTGGTGGGCTGCAGCTCTTTCCTCAGCCGTGTAGAACTACTCGCATTCAGACCGCCTCACACATAGCATTTAACACAGCATGGGCATGCGTTTGCACATCTCAACACCTTACATTACCGTGCTCATCTGTGCAATTGCATTCCTGAGACAGCTGCAAGTTCCTGCCCACATCCCACAAACACTCTCTCTCCTTCAATGTCACAAACACAGGCTGGGGCCCGGGACCGCTTTTTTGCATCCGTGAGGTAATAATTGGGTTGTATTTTATGGTTTGTGTATTTTAAGATTGTGAGAAATAGCTTGGCTGAATAAATCATTCATACGTTTAGAGTGATTACCGGAGCGAGAAGAGGGGGGAAGCTGGATCGCCCAAGATAGATTACCCATAATGCATTTCAAGAAGGCAACTAATTAGCAGAAGAAAGGTCAAGTAAAACCAGAAAGTGATTAGAGAGAGGAGACAGAAAAAGAGAGAAGAGAGAGCGAGCGAGAGATGTTCACGTTTAGTCACTTTTGGAATGTGGCCAGAATTTTTTTTCTTCTTCTCGCCGCCTCAATAACCGAAAGCAGTCGCTTCAATATTTAATGAAATGCTTATGTTGTGGCACCTGGACACATCCGTATCCACAGCGACCCGCTGGATCCCAAGTGGGTCATTACTGTAGCCATTTGCAAAGGGCACGGGCCTCTCTCCGCCAGCGATGATGCCAGTCTTCAGGAATCTGCTGCAAAACAGCAGGGGACGTGGGGGCGGTGCCGTACCCATCTACCGGGAGGACAGAGAACCGCTGCAGAGGAGAAAAAAAAAAGCAACAACAACAGCCTGACGATGCACCCAGAGCAAAGCTACTCCCACTGAGCCCTGCAACGCTACAGCCCGCAGCAAGGCTTCTGCTGCCTTCTACGCCCAGAGATTACAGCGCACTGCCAGCGCGCGCACACAGCGGACACATTTCTTCTGGCGCATCTCTCCTGTCAACAGCGAAAACACAGCTTTGCGCTGGCACCATGCGTTAAGCGCCCCCCTCCTCCCCCTTAATGATCCAATGCATCAATACCTTCAGCCATCAACGGGGAGCAGATGTCCTCCGTTACCGTATCCTGGGCCGGGATTGGGAGCTCTGCTTTAAAAAGCATTAGTCTCCAGGTCCAGGATGGCTGTCTCACCGTTGCCCGCCACCCGCTTCCACTGGCAGGTGATCCCGGGGCCTAATGGAATTTAATTACTTCAGCCACATTAATCATGGCTACAGTGGAGCAGCCACTATTTCATCTCCACTCTTAGGGGTTATTAGTACAAATACACTGTCAAACTGCATTGTGGAAGTGGCATTTTAGGTGTCATCGCCTGTACATTTATTAAAATCTATATCAATATCTTTCAGCGGACACTGCTCTCCCAATCCCTCCTCCCCGGCCGTCTCCTGTGCACATTAGGGTTTCAGACAAAGTTTCCTGGCATGAAGTGACATCGGGTCTGAGAAACTTTTCCTTCATTAATTCTTACCTGCCACTCCTGCCCGTCGTTTGACGATTGATTGGACGTGGCTGGCAAGGACAGCAGAGCAGCGCTTCAAGACAACACTCTGAAATAGAGACTTCATGCCCTGCCTCCACAGAGGTGTCAAAAACATTACTCAATTCATTATATTATTAATGGTCCGATAGAGACAAGTGTTTCTTTTTTTTTTCTTACAATGGTATGGTTAATGTTTTAAACATGATAATTGGTGACGTGCTGTATACCTGTTTTATTTTTTCTGTCGTTTTAAACCTTAATAAAGGAATTTTGATTAATTGATTGACTGACTTTTATTCATTCATTCATTCATTCATTCATTTTCTTTCAGCTTAGTCCCTTTATTCATCAGGGGTTTTACACAGCGGATGCCCTTCCAGCTGCAACCCAGTATTGGGAAATATCCAAACACACTTATTCACACATATACACTACGGCCAATTTCGTTTATTCAATTGACCTTAAATGCCTGACACATGTCCTTGAACTGTGGGCACCGGAGGAACACGAACAAGAACTCCACACAGAAACGCCAACTGACCGAGCGACCTTCTTGCTGTAAAGCTCAGTGCTAACCACTGAGTCACCGTGTTACCTATTTATTTATTTGTTTGTTGGTTTTTTGTTTGCTTTAACTTATTCCATGTAAAATAAATCAGGTTATTTTCCCCCTAGTCGTTTAAAAAAGCAAGCCCTACAACATTTTCATGATGATGATGTTTATTATTATTATTATTGTTATTATATCAATAATAATAATTATTATTATTATTATTATTATTATTACTATTATTTTATTAAATATTTCTTCGTATTATTATTATTATTATTATGGTCACTTTATTTTAAGGTAAAATTTGCTATTAATAAATCATTAACTAAATCTTGTAGCTCAAACTACCAATTTGCTGCCTGGTAGTAGTTGGTTAGGTAGTAGTTGTGTTTAGGTATATGGAATGCAAAAAAAATATCATACTTAAGTACTAATAAATAGTCAATATCTTAGTAATAAGCTGGTTATAAGCCAGTAATTAATAGTGGAACTTGGTACTTGAAATACTTTATGATAAAATTTGCTGAAAAACATTATATTTAAACATTAATTGTACCATTTTATTAAATGAAAAATAATAATCTTAACACTTTATTTATTATATTTAACTAATATTTAAAAATTCTAAAATAGGTTTCGTGGGGGGTTATCCTTTGCATTTTCTCTTCTCTTCCTCTAAAGAAAAGTCCACACACACACAATTGCTCAGATGGTAAAAGTTTGCCATTTTCAAGAAACAGCTATTTAACACATCAACTTCACCACCTTAACAAACCTTAACACTGGCTTTCATGTAAGTAACATATTCTTTAAACCAAAGCAGCACTTTAAACACACATTTATTTTAAAACCACTCACCCAAGGACCAGGTGCTGGTTTGTTGTTTTAATTATCATTTCTAGCCTTGAAATAAAAATCAATAAGTAGATTCCCTGAACCCTCATTATCCCGTTTCCAGTATTTCATAGTAAAATAAAAAAGCCACAATAGTAATATGAGGAATTTGAGCCTTGCTGCTCTGAAAACTCAAAGGTCAGGGAAATTAATTTTACTGACTGTGGAGGTGAGCAAAGGGAAAAAAAGGTGAAACCACAATAAAAACTCTGGCTATACAAAATATTTCAACAGCAGGTAATTCAGCATTTGCTGCTCCATACATGTTAATATCTATTTGATGCAAGAGGATTTGAAGACTGAGACCTGAAACTTCACCTTCTCGCAAACCTTAACCTCAAGCTTTTTTCACCAACTTCCAAATGTGACAAGCTCCTTTAAACAAATCTCTTTTTCCATGCATTTCAAAATGCCAATTTGTAGACATGCTTCAGATAATAAATAATCCAATAGAAATCACAGCAAAAAGTCCACTCGAGTGGCAATTAAAATCAGCTTCAAGATGGGCAATACAGCAGTTCTAAACCAAAAGAGTCTTTACACATAAAACATGCGCAGATTCAAAGCAAACAGCAGCCTAAAGCACTGCTTTGATGAGGATACACCTATCAATAAGAACATAATATGATCTACATCAGAGAGCTTCACAACCAGACTAAAAGCCTATAGCACTAACAAATACAAAGAAAGCGCTGTTAACAAAGGCATCTGAATAGGCCCTGAGCTATATAGATCACCATACCATTGCAAGCCAATGCAGGCGCATGCGTGACGTTATGTTGCTGTGGCTCAGGTAGCCAGAGAGGATTCTGGGTGTGAGAATGCGAGCGGTGGAACCCTCTGGATCCCTGCCACTCATCTGGCCACCTTCCTAAGCAGGGCAGAAAATCAAACAAGTAGGAAAGAATTAAATAAAAGCAAGAAGAAAAATGATTTCTTATAAATAGCAGGCTTCGCCAGAAGGCATAGGAAATGAGAGCAGCGAGGCGCAGGAGAGGAGCTTGAGCTTGACACGGGTCTTAAAATTGAGAGGGGGCGGAATCAGGGACCTATTGCGCAAAATGGCTCCAACCAAAGCAAGGATTAGTGTTCCTGCCTCCACAGCCAAGATTCTCCAGAACAACTAATCACCTTCAAGTTCTCGCGTTTTTTTTTTCTCCTCTTCACTGTCTCTCGCTCTCCTTCTCACTCCCTTTCTATCCTCTTTAAAGTATCATTTCACCCCTCACAGCCATTATGGCTAAAATTAAGCAGAGAGTGTTCTGCCAGCACCGATTAGACACATCCCTGGATCCACGCTGAGGAGAAGGTGTCATGTCAGTTACAGCTCTGAGAAGAAATGTGCTTCCCTGCGATCGTCTACAGACTGAGAAAGCGACTGTGCCACCCAGCGAAAGGCTTGTGGTGAGAATAGTAGTTACGATTCGGTTCAGGGGCTAAAATATCAGTCGGCAATTAGAAAAGAAAAGCAATGTCGTACAAAAGCCGTGGAACGTTTTGTAAGAAAAGCAATGTCGTACAAAAGCCGTGGAACGTTTTGTGCGAACGTGCTAATAGACTTCAGCACAGTTTGAGTGTTAAACAACTCGAAATCAAGAAAAATAATATACTTTCAAGTGAGCTTAATTAAAGTTATCCTGCAATGAGAAAAAATGTACATGCGTTTACAGCTGTATGAATATTCTAGTAGCTTGAATTCATTGACTACAAAACAACGGTTTGCATATCAGTCAGAAGCATGCAGTGATCAATTAGCCTAATGCAAAGAAACAAACAAGCGCTTCTTTGTTGTTGCTTAAAAATACAAAATGCAGACATCAGCAAATCGCACATTCACACTTTAACCCAGTTCCAAGAAAAAGCTGAAGGAGAAACTGAAGTTTTTATAATTAGCTATCAGAGGGATGCGCACGAGAATGCGTGTTTACTTCATTTATAAACAGACGGAGTGTTTGTACACCTGTTTAACGTGACATTCTGCGAGAGATCTGCATCTCACAAGCACGGCTGCATCTACAAAGGGCAGCGATGATGTTGATAAAACAGTTATTTCATAATCACCAATGATCTGAAGAACTGTGCCGCCATGGGAAGTTTAAATGAGGCTCAGATAAGTCACCTTCAACTTTAAGAGTTTTGTCTGACCTTTAGTTCTATAATGTTTAAAAAAAAAACTAAGAAAAGAAAAGTCAAGAAAAGAAATGAAAAAAAAAACACAAAGGAAGAACGATAGCTCTATGATTTCTCTCTAGTTCTATTTGGAGGCAGATGAAATGGGTCCTGCATACTTGCAAATGACTGGGAAATATGCAAGTAATTTACCGTTAAATTCCATAACAGGAAAACCTAATTGTACAGCATGTCCAGCCTAATTGAATTGTTCGACAAGTGCATTACTGTTATGGAAATAATACTGACAGGAGTGATAAGAGATTGAACGCGAGACACCGAATGGGGAATAAAGCTATTAGGCTAAAATAGGAAAGAGAGAAAAAAAATGTAATCCCACACAGAAAGTCATTTGGTGAAACGTGTAAAACAAGAAGAAAAACTAAAATAAATAAAATGTTTGAAATTATAATACTAATAGTAGTAATAATTTTAATAATGATTACAACTAAACTACAATAAAAAAAAATCAATAATTTAACTAAATAAGACTATATAAACTAAGATCTTAATTAGACGCAATTATGTGTTACAATACAAAACACAACCTCTTTATTTTTACCACAAAATGGATCAACTTTACATTTAAAACAAATGCTATGTTTGTAATGTAAATAAAGCCCTAAATAGCATGCTCAATTGTCTAAAACCATGTAACAGCTTCATGCACCCACAAAAAAAAAAAGCCCTTTTGCGTGACCGGACTGGAAAGACCACCCTCTGCTGGTCAGAGAATAAAGTGCAGTTGACCCTTATCCACTTCAATGCAGAGGCCTGTCATCTAACAAAAGAAGCAGCTTGTTTTGAACCAATACACAAAGCATTGAACCAGTCAAATTCATAGAAACGCATATCCGTATGTCATATAACACATCTAAAGAAAATCTGAGTGTATTGCAGCCATCCAACAATTTCTGTGAACTGTACACAACCAAAAAGTAACCAGCAACATAAATGTATGCATTTATAAGGTTATAATACAAAAATGATGTCCTTTATTCTTTCAAAGTGAATTTTTAAGTTGAAAGCAGCGATCTTATAATAACTGCGAATATTAGCTTTCGTTTGATTGATGCAAAGCACACACACAGTTATATTGAAAAGCTCATGATTGATAACGACGAATCTGCAATGTGATATCACCAGCATTTCCAAGAACGTCTGCATTCACGTAACACTGACTAAACAATAACAGAAAAAAAATCTCATTAAATCACATCACCCTTAAACACAGTAACAGCCTAATATATAATGAACTTCATGATCTCAGGCTAGGGTATCATTTGACAGCAGGTTGTTTCAGCAATGATAGGTTAATGCAATTTCTCTTTTGTTTTCATTCAGTCATCACGAAGGAGATGTCCTTCCACGATGACACACCGATGGTGAGCAACTTCATTTCAGCCCCAGAATATCTCACGCATGTGACAACACCTTCCTTTGTTGCCAAGAGTGTTGAACTGCTTTGAACTGAAGACTGACAGAATAGGGAAACCATTCCAAACGCAAATGTAAATTATTGTTAGTTACACGTTTAACCCTCTAGCCACTGCACAGTTCTAGCATGTGGAGGAATTTTGAAATCATGTTGCCCTCTTTTGGCTGGCATGTGCGACTGCAGATTCTTTCCTGACAATTATGACTGCTTGAGAATGGAAAGATATTAAAGAAGCATAGTGGTGTAATATGATGATGAAAAATGTCGAATATGAATGTGAAATTTTTGACTCCTATATGACAACGTTACAAATATTAAAGGGTATAACCTTGCAGTTTCTCTACCCAATATGGTACAGAAATACAAAAGATGAAAAAATGCAATTGTTCATAGCCTGTAAAACAAAGTCAGCGATAAAACCTGTCCTCGCCACACTAGGCCAAAGTACCCCGTTACGTTCTGTTAACATCTACACATTTCCAGCGCATTTTCTCCTGTGCTTTTGTTTGCAACAGCCTCATTTCATACTCACTCGCTTCCTCCGCCTTCTCTCTCTCTCCCTCACTCCTCCTCAGACCTGCGGGTCACTCCAGTAGGAACAGGAAGTATCCTTCCTCCTTTCCAGAGCTCACCTCTCCGTCAGTTTCCCCAGCGTTCATCCAGTCTTTGATTTCCCACTCGTCTGCAAAGATAAGAAACAAACCCCAGCAATGGGAACTTTCAGTGAATATCCTTTTCAGCCTCCACACCTACTATCTGTTTTGCTTTCTCTTTTTTTGCCTCCCTCGTTCATCTCCGAGCTCGGGGAAAGCGACGAGGTGGGTAGTTGATTCAGTAATATTCTAAACGGTTGATCTAAATAAAGATGCTCTTCAAATTCCATTGTATGTCTAATGGTCTATCACAGAGGGAGGATTACTGATGTGATTTAAACAATGCTGAGTGGAAAGGAGGAGCAGAATAAAAAAGGACTTTTGTGGTGACAGATGCACTATCGAGAATTTCGGTGGCTCATATTTCAAGCTGGTGAAATAGAGTCATTTAAACGGCCTGTACTGCCCAATATATAGCAGTAAATAAACGATAAGAGGTTGGCGATAAGCAAGCAGCCCCACACTCTCTCCTTGCAGCGGAATCAATACAGCCTGCGCAGCAAATCATTCATCTCATAAGTATAATGAATACTTGTGTTATTAATCTCATCTTTATACTGGGGTAATATGATAGTTAATTCAGCTCAGCTGAAATGAACGAAAATAAGTTAATCACAAATGCATTGCTTATGAAAATCAATTCTGGCGAGATATTCTAATAGCAATACATACAGGCAATGAGTGCTAATTTCATCATGCACAGAAACCAATACTTCACTCCGTTCATCTGACTAACGCATAAATGGAATATTTCACACTCTTTTCGTCAGTGAAAACAATATAGATTTTGATTTGCTTGCGAACAATTTTAATAAAAAGCTATTGATGGGATATTGATTGGTTAGCTCACGGCACAGCTCGTGGCCCCAGTGTGCAACAATCATTATGCGCCAAGCTTTTGGGTTCATTTCAGCTCATATGGTCAATAAAGACTCCATATGCTTTCGGCCCTTTGAACATGTCAGGACGTGTCCTCTAAATCAAATTCAACTGTTAAGAAGAGCCAGAAGAGCTGCTCAAATTTAGAATAGTTCCAATATCCTGACTGACCATGAATCTAGAAACATGCTGGACAAATTCATACTACCAATCAGAAATAATATCGGAATCAAAGGCTCATATTTTACTGGTGACAGAGTATAATACTTAGCAGGCTACATAAGTAAATTAAATTTAAAACAGGCCAGAGTTATTTGGCTGTTTAAGCTTACATTTTCCAGAAATCACTTTTATGCTGTACTTTTAAAACTTGTGGCATCCCTCAAGGCCCTCTAAGTGGTTCTTAGACTTCTCTCCAGTCTGTACCTTCCTTTAAGAATGTGATCTTTGCACTCCGAGATCTTATTTATCCCTGTGTCACTTTGTAAAATCTTTATTCGTGTGAACATATCTTTTAAATGTGAGAGTCACTGAAGTAACGGCAATAAAAGCCTGGAGTGGGATCAATGCTGAACGCATTACGCCTCGGCACAGAGACTTGGGTTTAATAATCAAAAAATTGATCCATTAAGCTCAACCTAATTCTTTGCCAAAACGGTAGAGGTGCTCAGTTTTCAACACATGGTTATGTGAGGAATTGCAATTTTTCACAGAGACTCTGGTCTAATGTCACAATATTGAAGATGAAATGAAATGGAATCATTACTAATGTATAGACAGACAGACAGACAGACATAGACAGGATGGAAGGACACTCAGACAGACATACAGACAATTTTGCGATTTTAAGGCCTAGGAATGTGTAAGAGTTAATGAGCAAAAATTACAAAGTTTGTACTCTGTAAAACCTAACAGCCAACTTTATCAAGTGAAACGAGTGTAGTTAATTCTACTTAATTGAAAAGAGTTTTGAACTCAGTGTTGAAGGTAATGAATTAATTAAATACCCTATTACTTCAACTTAAATAGAGTAAAGCAGGTCGCACACCAGAAGCGCCGCTCGGCGGCGCGCCGCGCAGCACCACGCAGCGCCATGTATTTTAGAATTCTAAACATAGGTTTCTATCAGGATACACACACCGGCGCCGCAAGTAGGCAGCTGTCGGCGGCGCCCGGCGACGGCTCAGGACGCAGTTCATTTTTCAGCCGCGCCACAGAGCGCCATCTGATTAGTTTCATGTTAAATATCATTTGAATGTGCGCGTCTGGTGTGTGATACTTTAAACTGTCATGTACGCGCCGTGTCGCGGCGCCGAGCGGCGCTTCTGGTGTGCGACCTGCTTAAGTTCACAGTGCTCATATAGATTAGTTTATTAACTCAAATGGATTGTAGCAATCGGTTTCCTCAAACGGTTTGAGTTGCCTTAACTTATTGGGTTTTACAGTGCTCAATTGGTATGATTTTAATTCATTTATTGGAATTTAATGTGCTAAAATTGCTTCATTTACTCGAATGGATTAAGTACACAGTACTCATTAGGATTAGTTTATGAACTTTATTGGTTTGTTGCAATCGGTTTCCTCAAATGGTCCGAGTTACCTTAACTTGTTAAGTTTTGCAGTGTAGCTTTAACAGAGATTAAATTAAATAATTAATTAAATGAAGACTACACAGTGTTATTTTACTTTCAGTTACTGAATTTATGTACTGCAGTTCTGCAAGACTCGCACAGAAAAACACTTTCTGCTTTTAACTTTCTTCTTTTGTATTCACTTATGCTTGTAATTTATATTTTATTCATATGCACTCACCCACAAATCCTCACAATCAATGTAAAATTAAAAATTGTTTACATATAGAGTTAAGGAACAGGCTAATATGGTACAGCCTCATTCATACACATTCACTAGCTAATTTAGCTTTTTCAATTCACCTATAGCACATGTCTTTGGACTGTGGGGGGAATCAGGGCACCTGGAGGAAATCCATGTGGACATGGGAGAACACGCAAACTCCACACAGAAATGCCAACTGACCCAGATGAGGCTTGAAGCAGCAACCTTCTTGTCGTGTGGTGACAGCACTACCCACTGTGCCACCGCGTCACGTTTAAAGGTATATTATAAACTAAATACATATTACCTACATACTTTTTTCTTTCGAAAAGCTTCTTTGTAGAAGTAATCACTTTTTTAATCCTTTTTTCAGAGTGTTTAATGACCTTGAAGGATATATATTTACTGCAAAGTAACATTTGATCTCCAACTGCTAGGAGTCATCATTGGTGTGAAGAAAAAAAATATTGTAGCTTTATTTATTTATTTTTTTCTCTTCTAGCATTCACTGAACCCACTGTTTTTCACACAAATATCAAAGTTCATTGAATGTTCCCAGATCAAAGCTAAGACTAAGGATTCCACATTTGACACTATATGACTTTCCAAAAAAGACATGAAAATATATCAATGCCACTCTGATGAACTGGAGCATGAGTTCACTCCACCATGTCGGAGCCAACAGCAAAGTTTAAGAGAGCAGATAATGAGGGGGAAGTGGATAAAAAAAAAAAAAAGAGCACAAAGGGGGTAAACAACCAAAACCCTCTAAAACAAGAACCGTGGCAGATTCATTTGGGCTGCAGTAGATGTGGGGGTAGAGAATCACAGCGCAGAGACACTTCCTCTGTGCCGCGTCCCTGAGCTGCCACTGCAACTCAACACCAGCGCTATATCGATCGGCTTCATAAGCCTCCACCAACCTGGTCAAACCCGAGTCCTTTCTGATATTTACCCAGCAAAGTATTCCCTTCTGCTAGCGCTGCCAACCCACAAGACATAGAGGGCGAAAAAAAAGTCAATTATATACAACGTGCTTGGTTTCCCCTCAAGGATGGAATCCACCCTTTCTAATCCGATCAATTCATGTCAGACAGGAGGCTGGATTCAGTGCTATCTCTGAAGTCCTGTAATCCAGGCTAAGTCTTCACACTGCCTGCCTCACCTCCACAAGAAAAGGGTTTGGTCCAGAGCGTGATACAGCAAATTAGTGGTGTACATTCTGAAACACTGCACTGAATAGATGCCAGTGTGCTAACAGATAAGTATAATTGGATAAGCAATTCAGCTGATTTCTACTATTATCAATATTACAGAACACAAAAGCTTGTCACACTTTTTTTATTTAGATTTAAACATTTTATTATTAATATATGCATTTAGGTAACTGCCCTGTTTTGTTTTGATTTATTTATTTCGAACAGAAAAATCATACATAAAAAGTCTAACAAAAAATACATTTCTACATGGTCGAAATGGAGCGGGATGAAGCACAAGCTTATTTTCCAACCCCATTTCACACATCATTTGTCTATTATTTTAACTTATTTCTTCATTTACTTATCTATTCCTTTTACATGAGACATGAGCTTGACATGAGACATATTTTATGGCATCTTTGACATATTATATATTTTATTCCATTTGTACATTTACATTTTAGAAAATAGACCCAAAAAATACATAGTATTGCAAACAGCCATTATATAAAATTTCATCATAACTTTCTCATTTTATTATTATTTTTAATTACCTCTATTCATTATCATACTCTTTTAATAATATATATTCATACAACTTTTAAAATTGATTAATATCCTGACATTGTTTGAGAATCTGTTCTAGACTGTTCCATGATTTCACACCACATACAGACATGGACAAACTTTTTAAAGTTGTGCTTGTTTTCACCTTCCTAAAATTTTGTTCTTCTCTAAAATTATATTCCCCTTGTCATTTTTCAAAAAACTTTTTTATGCATTTCGGAATAATTTATTACTAGCTTTAAACATAAATTGTTCTGTTTTAAATTTAACCAAATCATTGCACTTAAGTATCTTCAATTAAAAACAAAAAAGTAAATGATGTCTTACAAAAAAGCATGTCTTATAAAATAAAAGTAAAACTCTTTACTGAAAGTATTTTGGTAAAGTTCTGATGGTAAGTTCAGTATCCTTACATAATACTTTAGTTTATCTAAGTTAGTCATTCTCTCACCTGCATGCACGTGTGTGCGTGTGCGTGTGTGTGTTACTGTTTATTTCAAAAAACTTATGTTTTCATTTTTATCAATATATTTTTTTTTACATATAGTCCTAGCTTTATTCAATTTACTTGATTTTAAATTAGCTAAAGCATAAATCTGATGTTTTAATACATTTCATAAAATATTGCTAAATATGCTTAGCAATAATATCAGGTTTTTGAGCTATAATTAAAAGCTTGACAAATAGCCCCAGTCTCCCCCTTGGTAGGTATCCTGCAAGGTTTTTTTTTTTTTTAAAGATCCTGGTTTGACTTTTAGCCACTTGCGAACTTTATCCAAGCAGTATATAACTTTGAAGTTTTTTGGCTAGAGGTGAGACATGGGAAAGTGTCCCATTACAGGCATGCAAAGGCTAACGGCCAGTGCACACGGTAAATGAGCAGGAACGAGGAGAGAGTGCTGGGACACTTTAATTTCCACTGACATATTGTGCTTCATGTACAGTCTGAATGGCTCCATAAAGAAAGTGTAATGATGGCCCAGGACCCTGGCCAAATAGCTGACATGCACGGCTTCCCTGGTCAGCTCAGCACCGGGTTTGATCCGTCTCATTACACCAGTCATTCAAATAATGGGCAGCTATGGGAGCTCTGGTAAAGCTGCAACTAATACAGATGCCAAAGTATACATCATAGTGGTTCGTTCGCTTTGTCTGCTTAGTATGCGCAGGTGTTCAGGGCTGAGAAAGTCAACACATAAATCTAAAATATATGTTTACATTTATTAAAAAAGCATTGTAATTTATGGCATGCTATAAAAGTCTTCAAAATTTTCAAAATACAACTTAATATCCGGAATTAACAGATGATCTAAAAATACTTCATACACCATAATGCTGTGTTATTTTTGTAATATTTTCAAATAATAATAAATATAATATAAAAATATAAAATAATTGAACACTAAATAAACAAAAGCACAAACACATCAAGCATATTTTACTCTGCTTTAGTTCATACGTGAGAAACTGAAGGAAGCTTAGATAAAGCGACACCAATAAAAGGATGCGCCGATCTACATTAGCAATAACAATATATTTTCAAGCCGGTAAAAACAGCATTAAAGCCTGTCTACCGAGATCGGAACAGAACAATAGCTCCTTATTCTCATTCAGATGAATGCATGGCAAGGAGAGAGAGAGAGAGAGAGAGAGAGAGAGAGAGAGAGAGAGAGGCACGATAAATCGGCCACCCCTGCTCTTGTCTCGCTTCAAAAGAATCTGTTAGAGAGAGAGAGGGAGAGGGAAAAAAAGCAGGGAGCAAGACCCACACGATGTAGTTCCAGCCAATTGCATTCCAGAGAAGTGACCACGGCTGGAGATAAACAATGCACAATAGATCATGCTCCTCAAAAGGTATAAAAGAAAGGCAGATGCCGCAGGAATAAGGCAACAGCAGGAGAAAAGAAATAATCCGCGTTTCTCCGGCAATTCCGAAAAGCATAATTGTTTAAATCCTTTATTCAGGATTGCTATTAACCCTGTGCGCTGAACGGCTGCAGCAATCTGCATGTGACGGGAAAGAGAAACCTCTCTCTCTCTCCCTCCTCCTTATGTGAGGTTGCCAGGCTCACCCTCTCCAAACCACAGCCACAGCCAAAATCGCTTTAAATTGTTCCTCAGTCGCAAACAAAAAAAAACATTTAACACTCACCCATTGTGCGGGGACTGATCTCTCAAGCACTCTAGCACCCCGTCAACACAAGCTCAGATATCCTTCCACAGATATGTAAACAGCCCACTAAGATTTCTTTGTTTGGATTTTGAAGCTGGGTAGGTTTGCCTTTGCTGCGCTTGCTTTTACAGCTTAGAAGCAGGTGGATGACAAAACATCAATCTCTCCAGGCACAATGTGTAGCACGCACGCTTGACACTCTACACAAGCAATATACAATCACACACTCCAATACAGGGCTCTCAGCTGTAATGATGTCTGTTTGCTTAAAGGCAGCTTTACTGAATATTTCAGCATTTGTGGACAAAAACAACACTGCATAGGTTTAATGAAAGTGGAAACATTTCCCAAAACATCAATCCACAGATGTGTATTGTTTGTGGAGGAATGTGACAAGGGCAGAGGAAAGTTATTTTTCATATTTAATACTCACAATTTTTATTTGCAAGACCCAAAATTTTTATAACCCAAAACTTATATTAACACTTAGAAAAGGAACATTTCACACTTGTAACTGAGAAGTTTGATAAGCACTGATTATTACCCAGGGTAAGAAAACCCTGCTCTGCGTCACGGTTAGTGCAGCTTTTGTTAAGCTATCCATGCATTGCATTACCAAATATTTGCAGTTTCTGTTAAAAATTTAAAATTTGTTCCTAGTATAGTTAGATTTCTTACTGGTGAATGCTACATTAACTTTCCTAAAATTCCCAGCATGACACTTCACTTTTTATGGTTATTGTTTATTTGACATTACTATGGTTCGTTTTAGGGGGTCCATTCATTCATGCAAATTCGAGTTTTATATTACATCTAATGTTGATCAATAAGGTGTATTACTTGTGCCATGCATTTTACTGTGATGGTATTTAATATACTAAACTAGGCACATCATAATTTTGCCAAGAACGATGTGATCCTGGATTAATGGTGTAAAGAAACAAATTACAAATACTCAAATTACTGTAATTGAGTAGTTTTTCTCAGGAATTTTAAAAATGTGTAATTTGCCTTGAGTACATTTTAGTGGCTTATCAGTACTTTTACTCCACTACTTTCTTTTAACCTGTAGTCACTACTTTGTTTTTTCCTTGTCTATGGGGATCAGCAAAAATAATAAAATGATAATAATTTTGCATCATATTGAACAATGTTAAGACATATTTGGAAAGTGTGCAAGAAGATGCCCAAAATCATTACACACAATGACCCAGGGGTTACCAAACTTGTTCCTGGAGGGCCGGTGCCCTGCAGATTTTAGCTCAAACCCTAATCAAACACAACTGAACAAGCTGATCAAGGTCTTAAATTGCGGTCACACTAGGTTTTTCCTCCTATAGACTTCCATTCATACATACAGGAATACGTCAGACCAAAAAAGCAGGGTCATGCGTCAAGTTTCGCAGGTTGCTGCTGTGCAAAGTTCAAGCTTGGTTAACTCTGACCTGTGAAATCGCATCACCGCACGACAGAATAGTGTGACCGTAGCTTTACTAGGTATACTTGAAACAACCAGGCAAGTGTGTTGAGGCAAGTTGGAGCTAAACCCTGTAGGGACACCAGCCCTCCAGGACCAAGATTTGTGACCCCTGGTAGACTATATGTCACTGATGAGAAGATGACGGATGTTTATTGTATGATGACTGAAATCGACAAGTGAAGACTATAGATGGAAAAACTCTAAATGGCGTTTGAAATTTTCTCCTCAAATGAGCATATTTGTCAGCCTATGTTTATGTTTAGTTATTTCACTTGAAAGGCAAATAAAAAAATGCATTTGTCACTATAAAAGTAAAATTAGTGAGCCCACATACAGAAGCCTGAGAAAAATACTAATTTTAGAAGAAAATATCAAATAGCTTTTAGAGGTTTTTGCATCTAAACTCTTCAAATAGTCTTAATAACTATATGCACTACAGAATGTTATGTTTACATATGGCTGGACAAATTGCATGTAAATGCATCAGCTTTTCACAGCGTAATACTACTCTAGAGTACTTTTAAAAGGCTACTTTTTACTCATACCTTAAGTAATATTTACAACAGATATTTTTACTCAACTTGCACTACAATTTTGGGTAAGTAATGGTACTTTTACTTGAGTTTGGTTTTTCAGTACTCTTTCAAACACTGTCCTGGATTAACATCTATGTTGATCCTGAAACATAATTTTTGCTCGAAAATGTAATCCACACCTATTTCCTACCCCTAAACCCAACCATAAATGTAAATTATTCCCAAAATCAAAGGAAAATAATAGTTGGATACAATCGCGTAGAAGTGCATGAACCTAACAGTAAAAGCCTGGACATAACATAAATGTTACCGTGTTTGTTATTGTGTTGTTCCAGGATCAACAAAGATGTCAATTCAGGAACATGTCCGGTGAAACCAGATTGGCATACTGTATACTAAACTAGTAAACCATTACTAAAGTTAGTGTACTAAACACCATCATGGTAAAACACATGACACAATACACATCAGCATTGGATGTAACATAAAACTCTAATTGTGGGCATGATAAATTTTACCTTTACTTTTCAGATCTTTATTCAGTTTGTTTTATAGTTGGGCTTGATTAACTGAATATCTGCTATTTCTGTGTCAGTGTCACAGCAATACAAACAAGGACATTAGCCTGCCATTTAGAACTTTATTCATTTATTTATTTTACATTTTTTTGTGGCTGCATGGTGGCGCAGTGGGTAGCACGTTCCCCTCACCACAGCAAGAAGGTCGCTGGTTCAAGTGTCGGTTGGGTCAGTTGGCGTTTAATGGAGTTTGCATGTTCTACCCATGTTCGCATGGGTTTCCTCCGGATGCTCCGGTTTCCCCCACAAGTCTAAAAACATGTGGCACAGGTGAATTGGGTAGGCTAAATTGTCTGTAGTGTGTAAGTGTGAATGAGTGTGTATGAATGTTTACTAGTGATGAGTTGGAGCTGGAAAGGCATCTGCTCTGTAAAGCATAAGCTGGATAAATTGGTGGTTTATTCTGTTGTGGCGACCCCAGATTAATAAGCCAAAAGGAAAATGAATGAATAAATAAAACACTTTTATTGTCCTTAATAGGTAAACATCATTGTTTGCATATTTGCTATGCACTGACAAGTGAAAAACACCCTGAATAATTGTTAAACGTTATATGATAATTCGGTATAAAACGTTAAGTATGATAACCCTGGGTTCACAAAGGAAATCTGATGTCAGAGGAAAAACTGATATGATGATATATGGGCACACTGGTATCTCAAGTCAATAGAATCTCTGTTAAAGAAACCACAGTCCATGTTACAAATAATAGCTATTCAAATAATACTTCCACTTTTTTCAGCAACAACTAATTTATCATTTTCTTATAACAACCATTTACTCATTCTCAACTTATTCCACGTGTTTGCGTTTCTCTCTGCTGATCAACACAAAAATCATACATTTTGAAGCATGCTGAAAACCAATACACATTGCCTTCTGCTATTTTTTACCTACTAATGATCTAAAGGAATTTTGTCACTTGACACTTTTGCTTTAACACATTTTAAGTTACATTAAAATAACTAAATTTAAATGTATTATTGATAACAATAACATCTTTCTAACTTGTTTAAGCAATTGCAATGCAAATTACAATGACGATCAGGTGCGTGGCCGTTATTGACCTACCTGTTAATCTTGACTTTCCTGCAACACTTATCAACAATGACTGATCTTAAACTTCTTATTTTTTGTTGCAAAATTTTAAAAGATGTTGAGCAATTCTGGTGAAGTAGTTACACAGCTGACAAACAAGCAATGATTTGTCCCCGTTTAACAGGAATTAATTAGTTAAATTCTTCTTCTTCTTCTTCTGCATGCGTTTATTGGCGTTTGGCAAACTTGTTGGCACACTACCGCCACTGGCTGTCAATTGCTGCACACTTCAGTTTAAATAAAGTTTGGTCATTCAAACTGCAGTGACGTTGGCGAGGCTTGAGTCTTTCCGCGGGAAGTTACTTTCGCTTTGCCAGGATCACAGCAGTGGAAGAAGATTATTACAGCAGCGATTGACTGTTTTCCGCAACAACAACAAACAGCACGCTTTTGTCGGTATTTTTTTAGTTTGATGTCTAGTACTATCGAATGCCCGTTCAGGTACTTGGTTAGCGGTATTTATATTCACGTTGTGGTTTGCAATAATTCTTGTTCATCATGAGCTGTTTGCTGATGAGAGAAAGCCCTTTGATCATTGCGCTGAATAAAGAGAAGACGCTCTATGACGGCTTTATCACAGTGCTGGTAAGGACAGTTTCATCTTGACTACGACACTGCTGTCAGCTCTGTTTACAGTGGGATTATGTAATGCCATGTGAGTTGTGCAGTTAGTATTTATTGGTAAACCGACTGTCATGAGCGCCTTATTGTTGATATTTAATCTTTAATAGGAAAAAGACTTCAGGATAAGAATATCTCTACCCCCTGATCATCAGATGAAACGAGCAAAGTATGTTTAATGCACTATATTTTTTATTTTTTTATATTTGTTTATGTGTAAATGGATTATGTCCTGTATTTATTTGAGTGACTAGTAAGGATACTACAGTAGCAGCATAAAACAAATGTAAAGAAAATTCACCCTTATTATATAGTAATAATAATAATAATAAACAAATATGTTCTATATTGTCTAAATAAATGTTATAATGCATAATTAAAACATTATTTTTACATTTGACATATTTTATATCTTTATTTTTTTTTTACATTTTTAATTTTGACATAGTTATAAAGAGTGAGTGAGTCAATGAATAAAATAAAAATAAAACAATAAATAAAGCATAAATAAAATATGTGCAAAATCTACATAATAGATTGTTGTTCAAATACATTTCACACTTGACCTTTGTACTTTTCTTAATAAAATTACAAAATTGCTTTGATATCAGTGTTACATTTCTGAAATTAGACTCAATTTAATATCTGTAATTGTGTATATGTTTACATAATTTGCATATGTTATATTGTGGAAGAATAATTTAGTAAGGTAGCAAGTTTAGTAAGTTTGTTCCTCGATAAGGAATTTACTGTAATTTATTATTATATACAATATAATGTACATTATATATTGTTTACCATCAGTATCGCAATGTGTGAGTCCGCAATTTATTAATATGGGGTCACCACAGTGGAATTAACCACCAACTTATCCAGCATAGGTTTTTATTCAGCGGATGTCCTTCCAGCTGCAACCCATCTCTGGGAAACATCCATACACACTCATACACTATGGACAATTTAGCCTACCTAATTCACCTCTACTACATGTCTTTGGACTGTGGGAGAAACCAAAGCACCCAGAGGAAACCCACGTGAATTCAGGAAGAACATACAAACTCCACACAGAAACGCCAACTGACCCAGCCGAGGCTCAAATCAGCAACCTTCTTGCTATGAGGTGACAGCACTACCTACTGCGCCACGCCGTTGCCTGTTGTCATTTCAGTTTTACCTTAAAAAAGTGAAAGTTTATCAGCTGTGTGTTTTAAAGGCCTGTCCAAGCATTTTACTTGAGGTAATAGCATTTGTGAGCAAGGAATTATTGCTTTTTGTAGCTTTAACGAAAATGTATTTTATTTAATTATGTATAAAATTTAGACTATATAGCTTTATTGTACATTTGATTATTTTATTTCTGTAACTGAATACTGTTATACTCCTTCTTTTATATTATTTCTCTACAGATTTTATCTATGCTGCTAATTAGTCTATTATATTTTCTGCAGATGCACTCCTCTACAAAATCGTCCCATTCAATATAAATGTACAAATTATTTCACAATATAGCTATTCAAGTTATTTGGTGAAATATTGCAATATAAAAAAAATCACAATGGAAGTTTTTTTTTTCTTTTTTTTTTATATTGTGCATCCCTATTAATTATTAACATTATTGTCTTTGTTTTACAGATTGCATTGTTGTTGGCAAATGAAGCGGCTACTTCATGGTTATCAACATATTGTGAAGCAGGTACAATAAATCAAGTAGAAATAGTTTGCAGCTATTACACATCATTCTAGAAATACATCTTAATTAATGCATAATGTTTGTCAAGGGGAGGGGAAAAGCCATTTTCCATATGCCTCTTGGGTAAAATGATTAGATTTATTATTTGCCCTGCCTAGATTTATGTGGCACCCTAACTAGTTAAAGTTCATTATTTTTTTATGAATTTAAAATGACTAATAATTAACTCCTATGGTCACTCTCATTAGTTAAATTACAGGTGCTGCTTTTGATATTCTGTGTGAAATAATTCAATTATAATATTTGTATTTTAATTTGCTTTTTTTTTTTTTTACAGAGATTACAGCATTCAACTACTTTGATGGCTTTTATCCTGGAGCTCAGGACAGTATTGGTAAATATTGCTCGTTTTATCCCTCTGGTTGAGCATTACCATATTCATGTTGACAAATGTTATACATGATCTCATATTCAGCATCATATTACCATAATAAGCACATGAGTCCTGCAGATTGAATAAATGATTTTCATTACGAACTTGTCTATTATCAGGAAGTGGCATTGAAGAGCCAACCAGGATGTCAGTCCTTCTCACCACCTCAGTATTATTCGCAGCTGATAACAGAGATGGAGATCTTGGGATGGGATAAGTATGTTCTCCGAGGTTCACGTTGCACAATGTTTCCCTCTAATAACATGCAGGACAACTCTTTGCATTACAATAAACGCGTAGGACATTAATAGCATGTACTTCTGTCATTAACTTGCTGTAGTTTTTCATGAAAACATTGTGTCACGTTTCTTGCTTCATAATAAAGAAGGCTAATGTGGTGTCTGTCAGCCATGTATCAAGCTGCGATTTCACCAGGCTTCTCATTTTCCACTTTCTATTAATGTCCAAAGATATAATTATGATATTAGCAAATGCAAATTGGTCTAATTGGAGACCCACTCTCAAGTTTAATGGGGAAATGTAGGCTGAAAAGTTAGGCTGGAAATAAGGTGCACGTTTCAGACCTGAATTGCGGTCAGAAGTATTATACACCAGCGCTATCTGTAAATGCACTTGAGATTAATTAAGATCCTTAATTCGTGTCTCTGTTAATAGCCTCAAGTCCGGCACAGTTGTGGACCCTGATTGGTTTAGGAAGGGGGAAGTGCCGCAGAACCTGGTCATTTTAATGAGTTTTAGTTGCCTTGAAGAAGCCACATTTACTGTTAATTACTGTATAGATGAGGTCAGGTCTGTTCTCCCCTCTTATCCCTGTATAAGTTCAAAAGTGCCAGATATTTAGGAAATTACAAAACATCAGTCTCTGGCTGCTTTATAGTGCTGTGTAAGTGTGCTATTTGGAGTATCGCAGCAAAGTGTTAGGTCATAAGAAAATGAGAGTTGAATATTTTGACTTTGATCCCATTTTGCTCCCATTTTACTGTGAGATATTACGTTTGGTCTGACATCGTCATCTGAAACTGTTGAGATTTTTTTAGACAATTGGTGCATGGGAGCCGTGGTGAGAGGTTGTCACACCTTGCACATGTATGAGAGAGAAGCGTCGGGCCTCTCGCTGTGGTCTTTTAACACCCCGCCAAGATAATGACACCTGAGCAGCTTTCCTATTGGCTGGTCTTCTCACCGTCTCACTCTAGCCAGCAGTTATATCTTAAAACCCATGATCCCTGGTGGCACCTGTGAGAATGGAATAACTGTACTATTTTCAGCAGCTGGCTTTTTGCATATCTGGAAAGTTGTGATGAGAAGTGGCCTTGACGGTATTACGGTTTGTGTTTTCCCCCTCTTATTCTTTGGGAATCTCTTCTTCTCTTTTTTTCTTGCCGTTTTATGCTTTCATCTGTAGCCTGTTTGTATGCAAACATGCCAAATGTTCCTTCGCCATTTATGAGGGGAGCTGATTTTCTAGTTGCAAATGTAATGCTCTCATCAATCCTCCCAGCAAGACATCGAGCCGTCAAGCTGTTTCAATCAACTGAGGTGAACGCCAGCAAGGCCTGATACTGTGGCAGGAGATCCCTTTAGAATGCAGAGTGGCTGAATGGGGTTCCAGCTCAGAAAAGAGATCTCAATTTTGAGGAAATGAATGATTGGTGTGATTTTGTGCCAAAAGCTCATGTAATTGAATGTGATGCAAAAGATTCTTCCCGTTGCTTCATGTATTGTGAGGGTGAGAAATAGACTGAGCGGTTAGGACACAGTGGAGCACAGGAAGAGGCTTTGCAGGTAGAATTTTTGCAGATGGTGTTCACAAATGCTTCCACCCATGTTACCAACATGGGTTTTTAAAATAAGCATAGGCATAAACATAGACAATCATTGCATAAAACAAAAGTTGTCTTTACTGGAATGATGTACACTTACTGACCATTAGGTTTGCCTATCTAGTAGCAGGTTTGACCCCATTTTGCCTTCATAACTCAGAGGTTTTTTTGGGCCCATATTAGCTTGATATTATCACAAAGTCACCACAGATTTGTCAGCAGCTCATTCAAAATAGGAATCTCAAAGATACTCTATTGGATTGAGATCTGGTGCTTGTGGAGGCTATTTGAGTGTAGAGAATTGTTAAATGTTCAAGAAACCAGTCTCCGATGATTTGAGTTTTTTTACATGGCATGCTATCTTGCTGAGGCCAGCACACACAATGTTCTGAATCGGTACTAAAAGATCCCAGGAAAATAAATGTCTGCCATATTGTTTCATCACCAGCTGGAAGAATCTTTGATACAGAACAGGATGGATTCATGTTTCATGTTGCTTACACTAAATTCTGACCCTACCGTCTAAATGTACAGTAGCAGCAGAAATCAGACTAAAATCAAGCAGCCCTTTTTGTTTGTCAGACTGATTTAAAACAGTTAATAAAACAAATGTTTGATTAATAGACACTTGATTATAATATGTAGTAATAGAAATGTGAGCCAACAGAAAGTGTCAGCGAGATCTTCTCCCAGTAAGTGTTGAAGGACAGAATGTGGATATTGTATGTAATCTGACTGTTTTTGCCAATGGGAACACTCAGAGTAAAGTGTGCATGTATGGACTAACCACAACATGCTGTGTTATATGACTCGTAAGTAAGCTGCTGAAGTAAGAGTGTGTCATGTGAAGTGCTGGAACATTAGCAGAAATAAATCTGCTGTGGTTAATGCAGATGATTCAAGACTTTCCATACTGTTTGCTGGGAGAAAGGGTTGTATATGTCTGCGGAGAATCTTTCAATTAAAAAATGAAACCATAATATATTTTTTTCTATTTGGTCTTTGGCTGATTTATTTGGAGAATGAAGCAAATTCACATGCAGTACTTCTATTTTTCTTTCAAAAATGTTCTGTAAGTGTTGTCTGTTGGCCTATTTGATGCATATTGTATTTGTTGTCTTATGGTGCTGTTGATGTGTTTCGGCAGACTGCTTTTCATTGATGCAGAGTTTCGCACACTCCAGCTGAAGGCAGAGGACTCTGCAGGTCATCAGCATGCCATTACAGTCAAACTCAAGTCCAAGGTAAAGTGTCAACTCCTGATTTTATTTTATTTATTTTTACGATATTTGTAAGTCAGGTGACAATGTTATTATATGAAATAATACAAACTGATGCATTACTCTCGGCTTCAGTGTCACATGACCCTTCTGAAATAATGGAACAAATATATCAATTAAAAATGATCAATTGTAATAGTATAGACAATAATGTAAAAAAAAAATGTGATTGAACCTTATATAAATCAAAAAGTACTGAAAAATAAAATGTATCAGTGCTTTCATAAAAATATAAAACAAAAGATGTTTTCAACATTGATGATATTACCAACTATTAATAATGATTAACATCATATGAGAAATAATAATAATCATAATAGAGCAGAAAATCGTATAGAATATATTTATAATGATTTCAAGTGGCCCAAACATGAAAAAGCAATGCTAAAAGTCACAACAAAATCACAATTTAGTAACAAAAAAACAATTACTCTAAATTGAAATATTATTTTATACTAATAGTTTAGTTTTTGTTTGTTTTCAAATAAATGCCTTTTCAATCTGTAATCAAAAAAAAAATCGTTCTCATTTGCCTCTAAATTAAAGTGTGTACATGCGCGTGTGTGCGTGCGTGTGTGCGTACTTTGTGTATATTTTACATACATTTACAAACAATATACATACAATACATTTATGTATTGGATATAAATCACAGAATGTTTCTGGATAAAAAGAATGCAATCTTTTATTCCAGAAAATACATAGATATGTCCCTTTTTAAGTCAGGATCTACAAAAATAAACTTTCTGACAATAATAATTTTGTCATTTTGCAGATTCTTGATTTTTGTGGGTCACAGATGCAAATGTACCCGGATAAGTTGACGCAGCTTTCTATATCTAGATTCTCAGACTCAGCTGGACTGCAGAAGCAGCACAACTTTGGGTTTAGTATCTAACTTTAAGCAGGTGGCACTAATGTGCTGTGACTGTAAGATTATGTTGAGAGATGGAGCTGTGAGATTGTGGCAGGGCCTGAAGGAGAGGTGAGAGAGTGCGCAGGGATGCGGAGGCGCAGATAAGACCAGGAGTGATCCTCATAAGGTGATTACAGAGGCCACAGAAGAAGCAGAAAATTGTGGCGTGTGAGTGGTTTACAGTTTGAGAGTCAGGCCGTGATTGTGAGCTCTGCTTGGCATTGGAAGTGGTTACGTGGTATGGATGCCAGTGGCTCCTTGCGGACACTGCACGGGGTCCTGATGAGATTCAGCAGGGCGTGAGAAGCCCCCTGTGCCCACCTGCCCATCGTCCTGCTGGGTGCTAAAAATAGCCGTGATCTACCCACCTCACATCTGCTCATCCTCCAAGAGCCGGGCACCTCTCACAAGGCCCTCCGTCACCCAGCAGCAGCTTACTCAATAGGAGCCAGTAAAGGCATCTTTGCTTCTGCTGAAAATGTGGGTTGTGGGGTCAGGGTTGTATTATTGAATGTAACATGGAAACATATGTAGGAGAATATCAGGATTAAAGAGGTGAAGTAAGACTTTGTGTGTGGTAAGACGTTCCGCTATGGAGAGTGGACATTCTCTGCTTAAATGCATAATTATTGATAATAGTTTTATCTGTTAATTAATTAACATTGTTATGAATTTAATTTACTTTATTTTATACTTTAATTATTGATAATAGTTTTAAATGTTAAATAATTAACAAGACTATAAATTTAATTTACTTTATATTGTATCGTGTATATACCCTGCCATTCAGTATTCATGTAACATACACTACAATTGCACTTATATCAGGGTGGCCACTGGGTCTTAAAGTCTTAAAATTCAAAAACCAAATTTTAGACCTTAAAAATTCTTAAATTCACAAAAATATTTTTAAATAATTAAATTGTTATTTTTTTCAGTTATGTTGAAAAATCTGTATGCATACAGCTAGTTGCATACAATTGTTAAAACAAGGGGTTTTAACAGTTTATTTTAAATATGTGGCTAAGAAATAACTAATTATAATGTAATATCCTCTATAAGTCTCAAATTACATTCACAATGGTCCTAAATAGGTCTTAAAAAGTCAAATTTGACTTTGTGAAACCAGCAGAAACCCTGTATATATCTGAAAGTAGTCTCTTATGTTCAATAATGCTGTATTTGCTAGATACAGAAAAAAATACAGTGAAACAATATTACATTATTTCATTTTTAATCACTTTTTAAAGTATGATTTATTGCATTTTTTATAAAAGGCTGGTCCAGTCATGATCCTTCAGAAAATATTCAAATATTATTATTTTATCCTCAATCAAATTTTTTTTTTTGATTGATTGATTGATTGATTGATTGATTGATTGATTGATTGATTGATTGATTGATTGATTGAACCTTTCTGGAGACTTTGGTGAATAGATTGGTCAAAAGAAAATTAATTATAAATGGACATACTTTGTAACATTATAAACAATTTTGTGATCCACTGCACCCCTAATGTTGTGTTTTTTATGACACTTTGGCGATTTAGCAATAATAAATATGCAATAAATTAGCAAATAAAATAAATGCAATAAAATAGCAAAAAATTGCTATTGAAGTAAATTACATTGTGACCTTGTTTCATGAGGCATGTCAATTAGCCAGATTCTTGCTGATATACAGTCCTAAATGCTTGCCTAAATCCTACCATTTACATTTAAAGGGCATCTTTTGAAAGCCGTGAAGTAGAATTGTGTGTAGGTATAGTATGTCCACAGTGATATAAAAATAACAAGTTTCTGTTTTTTTATTTCCTGATGTTAAAATAGGATCCACATCCCTCCCATTTTGAGCCCAATTCTAACGTAGGAATGCGGTTTCCCCGCCCACCAAATTGATTGACAACCACATATTAACATGTCACCGTAGTAACACTAATAATCATTTCAACAAGACAGCATGGGCGCAAAGCAACTAGGATTAAAAGATCTGTTCAACTCGCTGTGATCATCAATCATCATCAAATGTGATCAAGAATGAGTTTTACAAGTATCAAACTTTTTTGTTACAAAAAATTGCATCCTTGTAACGAATTACAGCAAGTGCATGTTTGTAATGAATTTCAGCAGTTTACTTCAACTTTACTTATCACCACAGTCGCGTGTCAGTACAATTATAAGAGAAGACGCTTCAATCCCGGGTTGTGGACATTAAATCAAGTTTATTTTGTACATTTAATATCCATACATTCATATCCATATCGAATATCCATACAGCAGTGGATATTAATGTGTATCCTGTCACATTTGCCGTGCAAAATCAAAGTAAAATGCTGTGTGCGTGTGTGTGTGTGTGTGTGTGTAACGACATTGTGCGTAACTCATCGCAGAAAGGCTTGAAATAACTCCACAACAAATACATCAAATAATCATTGGTAAAGTTCTTACTGTAGTATTTCTCACAAACGTTATGCGAGATCTGCTTCCTTTATGTCTGTCACTGTGCTGTTTATCTGACGGACACACTGGCAGGCACATGGGAACGGTGGGAGAACTAGCATTAAAGGCATAGGCAACAAAAACGGCTACAATGTGTTCAGAGCAGTAGATTTAAATATTCTGAAAGGTATAATAAATAATCTGATGAGTGTTTTGAGCTGAAAATTACCAACACATTCTAGAGACACAAAAGACTTATCTTAAATCTTGAAAAAGGGGTAAAATAGGTGCACTTTAAAATTTCTGAAAAACCATAGCAGACTTCCAGTAACATTCTGAGTGATAAAAGCATCTATTGAATGACTGTACCTCCTTGCGCACCACATATAGTATTAAACCATAATTATCTCTCACATTTTTTTCTCTTTGTTCAGTATCCAGCTGAGGCTCCAGAGTTTTCTGCGGATCTTCCAATTCCTCTGGTCATCACGTGGACCTCTCAGGTACATATTTTTAAGTAGTTTGAAAAAGTTTTTGAACAAAACAAATTACTATTAAAAGTCGATTTGGCTTTTAATCACATTAATACAATTGGCCTTTAAAAAAACTATTAAAACACAACGTTTTTAATTAACAAAGTTTTTTTTGGCATTTGAAGGTGTGTTTTTGTTGATGAAAGGTGCTCCGTTCCGCCGCCGCTTTGATGTTGCACTCGTAAAAAAACACAATAACTCCCCTCACAAAGGCTCAAAGTGTGCCAAATAAACCAACAGGACGGCGATCTGGAAAGCTACATATGTTAGCGGCCTCTAATGAGCCTCGACGAGTTTTCCTCTTACGTATAACAATTAAAAGCGAGAACGGAGACCCATTTTTCACTGTCGTTTTCTTTTTATCATCGTCCTCTGTTTTCGCCTCCTCCCCTGTAACAAAAAAAAAAACAAAAAAACAGGCTCCTCTTCAGTCATACGTTTGCTCCAATTACTTTGAGGTGGATGAAAGCGACTTGGCACACTGCACAGCAGTGGTGTGAGTTAGGGAGGGTTGTGCGTTGTGTTGGGTGAGGGATGGCGGTGGAACATGGCTTTCTGACAGAGAAGACCAGCTCAGCACACAGCAGCCTTCTGTCGACCGAAGCCCTGCTGCGCTGCTGATGTCTTGATGCATCTCCTCGTTTCGGGGAAGAGAAAGGCCTGTCCGCCTGCCTCTCACGTACATTTGAATGAGTAATGATTACCTGCGCTCAGCTGACTGTGTTTGTGCATGTGTGAGAGAGTCAGTGAGTTTGTGAGTAATGTATAATATGGATCAGGAGATTTGGCGAGGTGTGCTCTTTGTTTGGTGGCGGACGCAGCGGTGCAGGTGCGTCTCAGCAGGATTTACACTCAACAAGCCACCAGGCCCGACTCGTAGAGCGCACGCAGAGAAACAATCCACACAGCATGAATTTTTAACCCACAACCTATTTTAGAAAAGTGAACACAATACCACTCAAGTTTGTTGCTGCAAGATTTATTTAACATTTCTGGACAAAAATAAACAAATAAATAAATATTGAAAGTTATGTTCACTGAGGTGGCATCAAAATTAAAGTAAGAAAAGGACTGAAGACATAATGGCGACGCAGTGGGTAGCACAATCGCCTCACAGCAAGAAGGTCGCTGGTTCGAGCCCCGGCTGGGTCAATTGGCGTTTCTGAGTGAAGTTTGCATGTTCTCCCTGCGTTCGCGTGGGTGCTCCGGTTTCCCCCACATTCAAAAGAAATGCAGTACAGGTGAATTGGGTATGCTAAATTGTCCTTAGTGTGCGAGTGTGAATGAGTGTGTGTGTGGATGTTTCCCAGGGATGGATTGAGGCTGGAAGGGCATCCGCTGCGTAAAAACATGCTGGATAAGTTGGCAGTTCATTCCGCTGTGGTGACCCCGGAAAAATAAAGGGACTAAGCCGAAAAGAAAATGAATGAATGAATGAAATTGGCCATAGTGTTTGTGTGTGTGTATGGATGTTTCTCAGTGATGGGTTGCAGCTGGAAGGGAATCCGTAAAACATATGCTGGATAGGTTGGTGGTTCATTCCACTGTGGCAACCCCAGATTAATAAAGGAACTAAGCCGAAAAGAAAATGAATGAATGAATGAAATTGGCCATAGTGTTTGTGTGTGTGTATGGATGTTTCTCAGTAATGGGTTGCAGCTGGAAGGGAATCCGTAAAACATATGCTGGATAGGTTGGTGGTTCATTCCACTGTGGCAACCCCAGATTAATAAAGGAACTAAGCCGAAAAGAAAATGAATGAATGAATGAGAAGGACTGAAATGTCATTCAATTAAAAATAACTTTTTAAAATGTTTACATAAATATTACTTAACATAAAAATAAAATTAACATTAACTACAAATAAATGACATTTTTAAATGTTAATTGAATGAATTAAACTTATTCAATTCACTCATTTCATAAACTAAAAAGTTTTACTGTTTTTATTTTTACTTTTAACCAATAATATTTAACTGAAATCCTAATATAATTTAATTTAATTTAATAATACATAAACTGTCATTTTCAGTTTTATGCAGCATCAACTGTAATTTTAGTATCAATGAATATTTTAGTTATTGATAATAACTTGATAATAAGTTTTAAAGTGGTTTATTTTAAATTGTCTAAAAAAAGCTAAAGTTTTTAGTTTTAGTCTGCTAAGAACCCTGGAATTAACCTTATGAAGACAAGGGATTGAATAATATTCTAAAGTAATCCTTATGTACTACACTTCCAATGATGTTGTGCTGGGAACATTTTTGCCTTTTTTCCACTAATGTAATAAATGAACGATTTGTTTAGCCCTGAATTACTTCTTTACGTCGTCCTTAACCATCCCAATTATAGACATTGAGCATTAAGGAATACATATTTCTCTTTGTGCAATTATTGATTTATTTACTTGACACTTGTTCACTAAATGACTGAAAATGCACCATTGAACATTATGAGGCGGGACCTAATTGGTAGAGTTAACAGAACAGTGCACATGCTGTCACCTCACTGGGGAGGAATTCATTGTGCCGTTCCACATTTCAGGCACATTTCCAAGAGAAATTCAATTATGAGGACATCTCGCCTGCACCATATATTTAAATAAAAGCATAACTATAATCACACAACCGGCATTAATTGGGAAATAATTGCTGCGTCTTTGCACCTGTGCGATGCTAAATTGTGTGTGCTGTATTGGCACAATGACCCATTATATTTGTTTCATGCTCTTTTTCCTATATCAGAGCATTTCGTCCTGTGTGGCATCATGAAAGGCTCGTTCACATTAATATGTTCTAGTCAAATTTTTCTTCCCAGTCTATTCTGTGTTTTTGATTTTTCCTGTCTGCATTTTTCTTGCTTTAGTGCAACTGTCTACGAAAACCAAAGTCAGTTGATTTGTTTTGTTGTGTTCAATTACCAGCTCTGACTGCTCTGCCTCTGTGCTCTCCAATTTAACATGTATGGAAATGTATCGCAGAATCAGGCACATAATCAACATCAGCGCACACAAATTATGTGACAAAAGAAAAACACATGAGATCTCATCCTATAAACGCAGCCAGTCTTGTCCCTCTTAAATCAGTTGAGATTGGATGTATTATGTGGTTGAGGTATTACAATGGTTCAAAATTACTGTTGACAAATGTGATTTAACATCTCACAATCTAAAACCAATCTAGTTTCTCCTCTGATCACAGCAAAAATATAGTGTGTGTGTGTGTGTGTGTGTGTGTGTGTGTGTGTGTGTGTGAGAGAGAGTGCCTACGTGTGTAGGCAGTACATACTGTATATCGACTTAGAAATGTATTTATTACATTATGTATTGGGAGGTGCAACTTAATTTAATTTGAATTCATTTCAAGAGTTCCCACTTAGATATGCTTGAAGTTTATAGCAGGTTTGGCATGCTGTAAAGTATCAGAGATACTTAAGCCCAAGGCTCCCGTCCGGTCAAAATGCATATAAGGAGATCCAAGATCAGGTAGATCTCGAGACCTCCCCCTTAGAAAAGGGAGGAAAAGGAGGAGATGGGGTGGAAGGGGGGATTCTTTCAAAATGAAGTTAAAGTAGTAGGGAGAAAACGATCCACTTATAGTAAGCTTGGATCACTCTGATTGGATTATTACTGATTACAGAAGAGAAGCCAGTCGTGCTCAATCATATCACATGCTCCTCTCGAAATTAGTTTGTAAAACTTCACTTTATGCTGCATTTATTATATGCATTCTACATTGTACATACATACATTCATTCTGTATATACTGGCGTGTGACGTTATATGTATTCATACCGAATTATCATAGTGATGACAGTTCAGTTCAAGTACTTACACAGCCAATACAGTCAGTCCAGATGTGAAATCACTGGGGTTTATCTCAGCAGTGCAAAAACTTACCAGCCATTCACGAGGAATGTGCCTCTACATTCAAAATAGTTCCGCCATGTTGCCATTGTCATGTCAACTTGGTACTCAGAAGCTCGCAAGCACCTCTTGCTCTGCCTGCAAGTTCGTTTGATTGGTCCACTGCTATGTAACTGACATTAATGAGCCCCATTCATGTGCGACGTGCTGTAGAAGGTCGCGAATGGTCACACATGTCTGTCAACCATGTTTACATAGAAAAGCAAGTGAGTCCTTTTCTACACACACATGCAAGATTGCAAAGTTGTTGTCCGCTGCACCCACTGTTATGATGAACCTCCGGTCAATGTATGCACAATCACTGTTATTAGGGGAAGGTTGGTATGAACCTTTTAAAAGTCTTAGTATACTTAGTATACCCTTAGTATACTGCATACAGGTACATACAAATAGACAGATAATGTCCTGATAGAACATTTTCTTTTGTTAGGTACAGTTTATTTTAAAAAATTGCATTAAATCAATGTTAAAAAAAACTCCAAAAGAAGCTGTGTTACACATTTTGGTGATTTGTGTACCTAAATTATACTAAATGTTTTCATTTAATGTTTAAATGAAAATTGGAGTAAATCAGACCAGTGGCAGTCTGTTTCATTGTGTTCCCTTTCAAGAACATCATAACCCTGTTGCTCTTTTATATGTAAATTGTGCCAATCTAGGAACTGTTTTAAAATGCACTTATTCAAAGTATTCTAACTTTTTACTTTACATTTATGCAATACTTTGTGTAGAGGCCACAAACAAGTGTGTTGCAGTACTGGACGCACATTTTACTAAATAAAATATTAGCCAGAGACCCTCAGGATCTATTGTGCACTCTTCTGCCAATTCTCTACTTACTCTTATCATATGATCACCATCCCATCAAGAATTCTCTGTTATTGTTTTTATTAAGCAGTGAAACTTGCCTGTTTATTTAGATACTTTTCTGAAATTTTAAAATGCAACATAATGCTTTACACAGTTGAAAACACCTGCACATTTGACTTGTCCCTATCTTGTTTACTGGTGTATGCATTGTTGAATGTATGAACCTTTAAAATCAAGGATAGATTCAGATGTTAAATACATTAGCTTCCCAAAAGTCATGTCCAGCCTAAAGAAATCAAAATTTTGCCCCTTATTCTATTTTCCTTCATTTAAAAAATCTTTTTGAATATAAAAGTATTTTTAATAATAAAAAACTTAAAAGCTTGTAGAATGTGGATATAAGAAATAAGTTGCTGTCTGCAATTCACTCAAATGGATAGTCAAGTAAATAAATCAATAATTGGTCAAAGAGAAATATGTATTCCTTAATGCTCAATGTATGTAATTGGGATTGTTAAAGACAACGTAAAGAAGTTCAGAAAATCCTGTCCACATCCACTCACCCTTGACTTGTTGCAAAGCGATTTGAGTTGTTGTTGTTGTTGCTGTTGTCGTTCTGTTGAAAACAAAGGAAGATATATTGAGGAATGTTGGAAACCTGTAATCGTTGACTCCAAAACAAATGCCAAGCAAATCAATGTTTCCAGGTTTTCAACTGTCTTCAGTGTTGTTTGTAGACTTTATCGCACATGGTTGCGTCATTTTAGAAGTCTAAAAGTTTTGATTTAAAAATTCCACAGGCTTTCAGCTCAAGTGATGCCGTCTCTTTGACACTTAATAAGCCTATTCATCTAAAAATAAAGCACCGGTCGGGGCTTTAAGCAGAGAGGATCTGGTGTCCAGACTGAAGTGTTCTGATTCTGGGCTGAGATTAAAGACCTTGAATTGGCAGCCGGGTGGAAAGCGAGGAGTGAGGGTCTGAGGTCAGCACGGCGTGGGCGACCTGTGCTCCCTCACTTTGACAGCGTGGAGTGAAATGAGGCCAAAGCCCATCAGCTGTCAATCATCGGCTGTGATTTATGAGCGGTCAAACTCAAACCATTAGCTCTGCCTCACCACTGGACAGCTCTAAAGGAAACCGAGGCCTACCGTGTTTGTGTATGTTAGAATTAGAGGAAGCCGTTACGCTGAACTGTGGATGGGGCGTCTGTGGTTCTCCGTGATCAAACGCCATTGCTGGAATTCTCTTGTTTGCTGATGTATGAGTTTTGGTCTTTTCCTGTTCAGTCACTTTTTGCATTTGATTTGTTCTTGGTTGGTGCTTTAATCAATGGTTTGTTGACAGGTAGTTGATGAAAACTTGGCAAGGCTTCAGTGGGAATGTTTCTTTTTTTTTTCTTTTTCCTTCACTAGTGTTGATGGTCGAGGGCTGAAGAGTTTGTATAAAGCAGTGATATGAAACCAGACATGTGGACAGTATCAACATCTTCCATATGCAGAAGTGTTCAGGAGTTATTAAAGACAGCCTGGCCAATGTCAGAATGAGAAAAAACCACACTTGTTTCTGCATGTCAAGAGTCGCATGAGAATTTAAAACAATAGTATTTCTACCGTATAGGCACTTCCGAGAGATGGGGGAATTAAAAATAAAAAAAAACGTTTAAGAGTACAACTGCTGGATGAGAGGAGTCATGTCCATTCAAACTGAGATGTTTCAACATAGTGGATTTTACTGTTTTATTTCTAAATTTGAATACAGTCATTTTATGCTTTCTGCAGATAATTTACTATAACTATATTTTCTGAAAAATATGTTGCACTTTTTTTAAAAGCAAATTATATGTTTTTATTCAGAAAATAATTGTACATTTATTCAGGTTAAAATAAATGCATGCATTCATTTTCCTTTGGCTTAGTCCTTTTATTTATGTCCACAGTGGAATGAACTGCCAATTTAACCTGCATATGTTTCACGCAGCGGATACCCTTCCAGCCACAAACCAGTACTGGAAAACACCCATACACAAACATACACTATGGCCAATTTCATTCATTTATTCATTTTCTTTTCGGCTTAGTGCCTTTATTAATTTGTGGTCGTCACAGCGGAATAAACCGCCAACTTATCCAGCACGTTTTTACGCAGCGGATGCCCTTCCAGCCTCAACCCATCTCTGGGAAACATCCACACACACTCATTCACACTCACAATACAGACAATATAGCATATTCACCCGTACTGCATGTCTTTGGACTGTGGGGGAAACCGGAACACTCTGAGGAAACCCACGCGAATGCAGGGAGAACATGCAAACTCCACACAGAAACAGCAACTGACCCAGCTGAGGCTTGAACCAACGACCTTCTTGCTGTGAGGCGACAGCACAACCTACTGCGCCATTGCGTCGCCCTATGGCCAGTTTAGCTTATACAATTAACCTATAGCGCATGTCTTTGGACTGTGGGGGAAACCGGAACACCTGGAGTAAACCCACAAACACTGGGAGAACATGCAAACTTCACACAGAAATGCCAACTTACTCGGCATGGGCTCAAACCAGTGATCTTCTTGCTGTGAGACGACAGTGTTAACCACTGAGCCACCGTGTCGCTCAAAATAAATATATGGTTACACACATTAATACACACATACACAAAAATTTAGAAACATCATAAACAGGTAATTTATTTATTCTGAAAATAATCTATATATTTAAATTAATTAATTATTACAAATTCATATTTTAAATTGAACTGTTTTCAGAACAGAAAAAGAAAAGAAAATGTATAAATGAAGTATAACAACTAAATATATTGTCAGAGCAAACAGAATTGAAACAAGCATGTTTATCCAAGAGGTCTGATTTTTACTTCTGTGTCAAGAGATCACTCTACCCCACAGCACATACCTCGTGTGTATCCAACACAATTGTGAACATATACAGTATACCTCTGCATTCTACCTGTGCAATAACACTTCTGAAATACTAGTAAATCCAAAACACTGGCAAAGAAACTCAACACAGTGGAACATAGAAAACCCCTCCACATTCGTAAATGCTAGTAGGCAGAGGGGTTTTCTATGTTCCACTGTGTCGAGGATCTTTGCCAGTGTTTTGGTTTCATGCCAGAAATGCATGCAATGCTACTATAGTAGTAGATGTATCTCAACCTCACACTCATTCAAGGAATGAATGCTCAGAATGGAGCAAATGTTCAAAAACTTTAATCATAAAATAAACCCAAAACAAAAGTTTCCATCTAGAGCTTGTAAAACAATTACACCACTGGCCTCCCATGGCTCTCTGCATCACAAACACTTGTTCTCAACACCAAAATCCCATTAAGGTAAGTCATTTCACTTGGCGGCCATCTTTGAAACTCCTCTCGAGCATTCTGTTTGAATGGGGAAACATCAAATTCTCCAAATTTGCTCGCCAAGCTTACAATTAAATTTCATATTAAGAATTACAAATAAAATTAAACAAATGTCTCTTTAGTTTCATTTCTAAACATTTGAATCGCACAAAATCTGCAGAAACTCTGGTCCAAGCCCCTCCCCTGGATAAACGTCAGTCTATATCAATCAATGATTGGCTCCTATACTACAAGGCGGGGCTTCATTTGTCGCAATGTCGTTACACTTTTCCCCATTCAAAACTATACGAGTGATATGTCTTGTGTATTCTATAGTTTTTGCTGATACCAAGCTAACCACATGTAGTCACCGTGAAATGTAGTTACATTTTTGAAAGGTACGCATCAGGGCACAGTGAAGCATATGCAACTTTGCGAAGGCTATATTGGACCTACTACTTCCTCACGTCAAATGCCAATTCTCAATAAGAAATACATTAATTATTAGGGCTAATTTGTTGTCTTTTATACCAACACCCAGAGCACCTTGGCCAACGTCCACAGCCAGTTCCTGTTAAACGTTGAGGCTTTGTCTGACTTTTGGTCGGTGCTGGATGAGATCGATGAGAAGACATGGGTGCTGGAACCAGAAAAGCCCACAAAAGCCGACTCCACCAGAAGAATCGCCATTGGTAACGTTACATTCCTATTACTACATTAGAATCTCATTACCAACAGATCATCCACCATTCACAATGATTCCCTGTGATATTAAGCTGCCATATCACTGTTCTTCCTCAGGAAACAATGTCTCAATAAAGGTACAAATTGACCCCAGACACCCCAAAATGCTGCCGGAGTGCTGTTTGCTCGGGGCTGAGCACGGTAGGCATTTTTCATATCTGCAGATCTCTCTGTTTATCTCCATAGAGCTTTTATTACGCTTTCCTGCGTGTGAGAGGCAGCTCGGATGTGAAGACTCATGCCTCACTCTCGTGCTCTTGTTTTTCAATTACCTCCGTACATAAGTGCACATGCTGTAAATGCTTTACTGCATTTAGACAGCAGCGCTACAGTCGGAGCGGCCGAGCTGACAGCCCGCAATATGTTTGCGGCGCAACGTGCTTTTAGATTCGGAGTGAGATGGTGCTGGAATGGAGGTCAGTTTGCTCTATTTAAGCCGCCGTGATTGTTTCTTTAAATCCAAGGTCATGCTTGGCTGACAATGGCACACAGAACACATTGTCGGTTGCCTAGCAATGTTATTCATTGATATTAAATCCACACTTCAATAGTCAAGACGGTGGCAGCCGCGGACCCTCCGAGCGCGGGGTCAGACAGAAATATTGCTTTTTGCATTTACAAATGACAAACAGAGAGTGCGGCTATCACGTTCCTCCCAGATTGATCTCTCGGGTGGAACAGCCATGATGAGCGCGTTTTATTTGAATTATTTGAATATTTCCCTTTCTGTCAGACAGTTTGTCACAGTAGGAAATGCCCTGTTCTCTCGGCCGCTCTGCTGTGGCATTTCTTGGAGAGAATAGAGATTAGAGGTAAGAAATGACGTGGTTTTGCATTGTCTGTCAGCACTCGGCGATCAGGTGAGGAACGCTGAATGAGAGATGAGGTAGAGTTAATTGAAACTGCTCGGCTACATTAGGGGGGTGAGCAGCGTTCTTGCCTTCATATACAACACTCCCTCGGGCTTGTTTTTTTTTTTTGCCATGCAGATTGATTGATATGATTTATGTTGATGGCTTTTTTGTCCCCCAGTGCTTTGCAGACATTATGAAGTCCAGTGTGTATTGCTATTATAAAAACAAAAAATATGTGTGTTTGTTTTAATAACAAATAACTGAAAATGAGAACAGATAACAGCTTAACTGTGTTAAGGTCATCATTGTATCTTGTCAAATTTAATAATATTCAATGCCAGTTTCACCACCACAGCAATAACAAACAATAAATTACTACTAAATACAGTTTATTAACTAAATTAAATACATTTAAATACATTATTTTATTCACTATTTTATATATAGACAGCAGTTACATTGACATTTTAGTGTCATTAAGTAAATGTTTCATTTTTATTAGTAAATACACTCACCGGTCACTTTATTAGTTACACATGTCCAACTGCTCATTAACGCAAATTTCTAGTCAGTCATCACATGGCAGCAACTGGACATGGTCAAGACGGTCTGCTGCAGTTCAAACTGAGCATCAAAATGGGGAAGAAAGGTGATTTAAATGACGTTGAATGTGATTCGGATGTTGGTGCCAGAGAGGCTGCTCTGAGTATTACAGAAACTGCTGAACTACTTGGATTTTCATTCACAACCATATCTAGGGTTTACAGAGAAAAGCTCGGAAAAGAGAAAATATCCAGTGTGCGGTAAATGCCTTGTTGATGCCAGAAGTCAGAGGAGAATGGCCAGACTGGTTGTAGCTGATAGAAAGTCAACAGTAACTTAAATAACCACTTGTTAAAACTGAGATATGCAGAAGAGCATCTTTATACACATAACACATCCAACCTTGAGGCAGATGGGTAATAGCAGCAGAAGACCACACCGAGTGCCACTCCTGTCAGCTAAGAACCGAAACTGAGGCTACAGTTTACACGGGCTCACCGAAATTGGTCTATAGAAGATTGGAAAAACGTTGCTTGGTCTAAAGAGTCTCATTTTCTGCTGCGACATTCAGATGGTAGGGTTAGAACTTGGCGTCAACAACATTAAAGCATGGATCCAACTGTTCATGCTGGTGGTGTATGGTGTGGGCGATATGTTCTTTTCACTTAAGGCCTATTAGTACCAATTGAGCATCGTGTCAAAGCCACAGCCTGAGTATTGTTGTTGACAGCCTGAGTAGTGTACCCATCTTCTGATGGCTACTTTGAAAAGATAACATGCCATGTCATAAAGCACACATAATCAGACTGGTTTTTTGAACATGACAATGAGTTCACTGTACTCAAATGGCCTCCATAGTCACCAGATCTCAATCCAATGTGAACGTGGTGGAATGGGAGATTCAGATCATGGATGTGCAGCTGACAAATCTGCAGCAACTGTGTGATGCTAACATGTCAATATGGACTAAAATCTCTGAGGAATATTTCCAGTACCTTGTTAAATCTATGCTATATAGCAGGGGTCACCAATCCTGGTCCTGGAGGGCCGGTGTCCCTGCAGGGTTTAACTCCATCTTGCCTCAACACACCTGCCTGGATGTTTCAAGTATACCCAGTAAGACCTTGATTAGCTTGTTCAGGTGTGTTTGAATAGGGTTGGAACTAAAATCTGCAGGACATCGGCCCTCCAGGAACAAGTTTGGTGACCACTGCTATATAGGATTACTAGGTACTAGTAAGATGTACCTAATAAAGTGGCCGGTGTGTGTATACAATGGTTATACTTATGAGCAATCAGGATATGTTGAGGGATTATACAAAAATTGTATCGATAACAATCTTTTTAAAATATGACCTAGATAAATAGATAGATAGATAGATAGATAGATAGATAGATAGATAGATAGATAGATAGATAGATAGATAGATAGATAGATAGATAGATAGATTGATAGATTGATAGATAGATATTGTTGTACTGTTGACAATTATTACAACAATTCTGTTAAAAAATATTAACATTTTGTGTGTCTTTCAGTGGTCACTCCTTTAAGGAATAAGTTGAATGCCAATATGCATTTATGGTAAGCAAACATGTTATACATATATTCAGGCTGAACCTGATCTGTGGGGATGCTGCATTGATTTCTGAGTAAATGTGCTATTTTATTTGCTGCTGATTTTGTGTGTGTGTGTTTGTGTGCGTTTGAATATCTGTATTTCATTGTAAAATGAATTAGAAACCGCACAGTGAGAATGTCTTGGCCCATACGTTGATTCTCACAGTGATAGCCTGCATTTTTTGGGCAGTAATCACTGAACTGTATTCATTATAGCTTCATGACTGCGTGCGTTTAATTAGTGCACGAAGGTCTGATTTCCTCATCTCTTCTTAGGAACCCTGACTGCACTGTCCTACAGAATATGAAAGATGTGTTGGAGATTGAATTTCCATCGCCTACCACCCACGAAAAATCTGTACGTTGCATATTTTCGTCTCATAGACTGCCACTTACTATTAGTTCCACAGCACCATTACATTTTGAGGCTTGCAGTATGTGTGTGTGTGTGTGTGTGTGTGTGTGTGTGTGTGTGTGTTTCCACCTCCTTTTCTCTTTATGTTTTTATCATCGGGAGAGGTGGGTACGGATTTCCTTTAATTGGGTTGTTTACAGATAAGATCATTACAATAACAAAGGTGGCAGAATCTTCAGCACTATCAAGAGCTGTTTAATCATAGCTCCGCCATTTATCTTCTTTTTTTTTCTGTGTGCATTTTTTTTCTGCTTTTTCTCTTTCAGCTCGCAGGTTGAAAGGGCGCAGTGTTTATTCACAGTCTGTACCGCAGATTAATGCTTGACCATCATTAACATTCTGAAGCGAGAAAAGTTTCCTTGACCAGATGTTGAAATTTTTATCTTGCATCCTTTTAATGGATTGCTGGAGAATTAAAAAAAAAAAACTCTAATTATCCGAATGGCGATATGCAAACATGGACAGTGGAGGAGACGCAGAGGAATGGGTGGAGGGGGGTTGTGAGACTGAGGCGTCTTTGCTAAGCTGAGAAGGATTGTGTGAAGTGCAGGTCAAGCACATATAGAGATGATGAGTCCACCTGAGCCTTCTCACCCTGTGGGAACAAATATGAGCTGCAGCAATACTCAATTTTAAATGCAGAATTTCACATCTCAGAGACAAAATATAAGATGTAATGCTTTGTTGGTGTTCTTTTTGTTTTTTTAACAGTTTATTAACAAGGTATTTATAAAAGCTAAGAATAAAATTAGACGTAATTTTTTAATTGTTAACTTTTTTTTTTAAATAATTATATTACTCATGCATAGTCATCATATGACTTAAATGGCACATAGTTTACCCCTTTTTTATGATTTAATATTATTATTATTATTATGGTTCTTCTGAGTGTGCCAGTTTAGGTTCAGTTCAACACACAGTTCAGATTTTTTTATTATAATGTGTTAAAACGTGTCATTTTGGGGGCGTGTACACAGCTCACTGTTTTAGGGGCGTGTTGCTTCACATGAAAAGTAGTTTCGGCTTCCCGCCCAATGTAAAAAAGGGGGCGGAGCCAAGAGCTCCCCCGCTCTGTGCTTGCAACAGACAGGCAGACAGAAAGAAGCTACATGAGTGAGAGCATCAGCATTCAGCCGTACATGTACGACTCGGACACAGACCAAGCAGAAAGTACAAAATCCCTTGTGTCTTTGTATAGTTTTACAGCCAACTGTTTGCTAGTTTCAAGTGGCGAGCTTGTACACCGAGACTAATAACCACACACACTGAATTAACTTTGACTGAGGCACCAGAGCTGTGACATAGCACATGAGACACGCACATTCGGATGTTATTTACAATGAAACTATTCTGATGCCGCTTTATGGCGTGTCAGAAACATGAAGTATCTCGAATAATCGCTTGGCAAATAATGGCCGGCGACTTGAAGCGCCGTTTTGTGTAATACAGGTATGTGCATTAAAAAAAAAACTTCTGACTTTGTTATAAGAGATCATGTGATAATAAAAATGTACAAGTGGATAAACCAGCAGGCTGAGCTCATTGTAAAACATCTGAAATGTTGTTTTGGTCATTCTAAAAGGCCTTACTTATTAGTGTTATTATATTATTAGTGACCTCCGGAATCAAGAGCATTTGTGCTCCGTGTCCCATGCCTTAAACGCCACCGCATGTTCACTGCGTGTCAGGATTGCCTTTTGAGGCGCAAGTCATTTATTAAATGAGGAGAAGATTCACGCAGCTTCTCCTACCGCAGCAAATTAAATTTGTACTGTTTTTTTGTGCCAGTTAATCAGGAAGTGATGATTGTGTTCGCTTTGACTCGTTGAATCGAAATGCTGCTTTATTCGCACATCTTTTAGACAATGTTCCAGTTTTGCACTTAAAGTTAATTTGCATTTTTGGATGGAAACATAGCTATTGTTATTCATCCAGTTGTTTACCTTTGAGAAATAGAAGCCTTTTCTAATATATCAATTCAAGGTGTTGGTTAGGACAAAAACTCATTTTAATATGGAAAAGATTCCTACTATCGTGTGTTGATGCTTTTATTTAGAACATGATTTATATCAGCGTTTAGGCTCGAGGCTTACTCCTCTTAATGTCGTCAATCTGGCAACCTCAGTTGCATTTGTTTTGATCCAGGAATGCAATACCTAGTTCAACCACTGGGTGTTAAACTTACATACTGCACCTTTAACTTATAAGATTTGGGTTTGTTCTGGTCTTTATTGACTGTAATGGCATATTAAAATATCAAATTCAACACAATTTCTCCTTTTGTTTCCGAGAAAAATAGAAAATCTACTTACCTTGTATTTTTTTAAAGCAACACAAAGGTGAGACATAAAATAATGACTGAAATGTTACTGATTGGATAACTAAAACTTACATCACTGACAACGTTGTACATCTGAAAGCTAATCTCATGTTGTGGTTGTGTTCTCAAGAGTTTCAGTGTTGAATGTGGAATCTGCTATTCTTATCGACTTGAGTCAGCCATTCCAGATCAGGTCTGCAATGACCCACGCTGTGGCCAGCCTTTCCATCAAGTGTGTCTTTATGAGGTAAGAACCATATACAGTGATACACGTATATGAGTACAACCCTCACATCTTTTAAATTAATATTTTTATAGGAAGCTCTACAATATTATATTTGTTCATATACATAAGTTTAGTCAGAACTCAAGCCAAATCTTGAGTTTATCTAACAAAATAACTCACGATAACAGTCCAAAAACTAGTACACCTAAATATACATGTTCTGGAAAAATATTAAATACAAATTTAAAAAAGAGGAAAAATCAAGAAGCAAAAAATTTTTTAAAATTTAGTTGAAATTTTGTAGGTTGTAATTCTTTTTCTTATTTATTTTGCTTTATTAATTACATTGTATTATCTTTCTATTTCTAAAATGTATTTTTGTGACATATTATTTAATAAATATATCTGTTTAATAAATCTGTTTTGATAAAATGCACCAAAATACATTGCCTAAATTCACTGAGAAATGAATAAAAATATTCATTTTGAAAATGGGGAGTACACAATTATGCTGAGCACTGTATAACTATAGACACTAACTGCACGATGTCCAATTTCTTAAGCAATTAATAATTTGTTAGCATTTGTATTATTTAAAGGAAGTCTTAGGTATTCAGAATCCGTCTGAGAAGTTACAGCTTAAAATGCTACACAGATTATAAAATGCTCTAAATGCTCACTTTTAGGTGTAAGCAAAAACATGATGTTTTCAAGCGTCTCCTAAAATGCAAATAAGCTGCAGCTCCCCAGCCAGGAGAGGGCGGAGCCTTTACAGCTTGTGCCTTGGATGCAGAAGCAGCAAACAAGCAAACATTAGTTAAAACTCCCAATACATGACTTGCAGAGCTCACAAGCAAAAGGTGTTTGCATTGACAGCCAGCTTCCTGACCCAGCACATAAGTGTAGATTCGATGTCAAAAACACAAAAGGGCTTCAATAATTCCAAAACACTCAAATTCTGATATTGTTCGTTACTATCTATGAAAGTTAACAGCATGTGTGCTGGTATATTAGATCTAGGGAAAAAGAATCTCTTGGATGTGGTGAACATTTATAATCAGAATATGATGGCATCTACTGTATGTTCCCGAAAGAAAAGTTATGACTACCAACAATTCATGAACTCTCCTTTATTCCTCATGCTCTAAAATTGTTGTATAGATAACTTATCATTTTTTTGGTGTTTGATGTTTTTTAGTTATTGTTTTTACCTTGTTTGTTTATTATGTTAGATATTAGTATTTTTATTAGTCAAATATTGTTTCGAGTGTGTGTTTGACGCATTTCAAGGAATCGTGCAATACCTTGTGCTGTTAAATAAAAAAAAAAAGTTCAGGTTTCAGAAACTGTTTACAGATTTAGAATAGCTTCATCTGGGCTGCATTTACACATCAATGATGTAGCAAGAAAAGTTTTTCCCTTGCGTCTTAAAATAGTTTAAGATTTTCAGATTTTATTATTATAATGTTTTTATTTCCCAAATTATGTTTAACAAAGCAAGGAATTTTTCACAGTATTTCCTGTAATATTTCCTCTGGAGAAAGTCTTATTTGTTTTATTTAGGCTAGAATAAAAGCATTTTTTTATTTTTCTAAAACCATTTTTGGTCAATATTATTAGCCCCCTTAAGCAATATATATATATATATATATATATATATATATATATATATATATATATATATATATATATATATATATATATATATATATATTTGTCTACAGATCATGCCACTGTTATACAATGACTTGCCTAATTACCCTAAATAGTTAACCTAATTAAGCATTTAAATTGCACTTTAAGCTGAATACTATTATCTTGAAAAATATCTAGTAAAATATTGTGTACTGTCATCATGTCAGAGATATAAGAAAGCCGGTACTAGGAATTGGTTATTAGAAAAATCAAAAAATCTTTCTGTTAAACAGAGATTGGGGAAAAATAAAGGGGGGGGGTTCTAATAATTCTGACTTCAACTCTACATAAAAATGGATAAAACCATTGTAAACGAATAGGCAAAATGGCCTCATAGAGGGAACTTGATGCTTTATTTTTTACTTTTTCTGTCAGCCCAGATCAAACGGCACCAACGTGCACTAAAAGAAGCTGAAGTGCACAAAGCATAATAGGACCCTTCTAAATCTAATTTTGATATATTTGTCTTCACAGTGGCTGAGAGGTCTGCCAACCAGTCGCCAAAGCTTCAATATTGTGTTTGGAGAATGTCCTTACTGCAGCAAGGTAATATTACACTCCATTGCAAAAATATACCAAGAGCTCTGTAAAGAAAGTCATTTTATTCCAATGCTCAATTAAATTGGTTAAAACATACAGTCCACTCCTAGTGTACCAAAAAAATCCTAAAAATACTTTATGTATTTATTTCAGCCCATCACTGTGAAAATGGTCACAGGAAATGCTTAGCAACAGTCTGTTCATTCAGAGTAGCGTTGTGTGGCATTACGGCTCCAGCGAGGATAAAACCAACAACCAACAGCTGCTAATATCAGAACAACCAGGAAAGTCAATAGTCTTTTGAATGACCATTTACTCTGATTTATCGATGTTCCGAATCCACTTCCTCTTCTGTGATTCCGTTTAACTTTCAGTTCACATACATCACTTCCCCAGTGGTCTTCATCCTCATCATCAGTTTCGTCCCATTGTGTTTTCTCCCAGCTGTGTTTGCTAGTACAACTCCTCCAGTAGTCAGCTTTACTGCTGGCTACTGCATAGTTGTCATCAATTGATCGAGTACTGTTTTGTTGGTTGTCATACTGGTGGTTTTGTCTCCTGTTGGTCATCCAGGTCTTGCCCTCATAAACATCTTCATTCTTTTTTTCCTGTGTTGTTAAAGTAAGTTAGATTTTTCTCACACAGTATGAGGGCTTAATGTGTTAATACACTATTGTTTCAAACGATAAACACTGCATACTACATACATCTGAGCCAGAATCCATAATTTTCTGCATTGTTTACTATATTTTTTGTTATATTTTTAAATATTTTATGTTGATTGTAAAGTGCTTTGAGCATAGAAAAAGCTCTAAATAAATTAAACGTATTCATTAAACTAATTTTGCATTTCCTGTGACTCTTTTAAAACATCCATCAGTTAGAATAAATCAGTGAAGGACTGTGGCCTATTTGGCATTTGGCTTGTGTTCTGTTGCTGGCTTTACTTGTTTAAGTTCCTGTCTCTGCCGGGTTCCTGCTCTTGTTCTAGGATGAACTCGTGGAGGCAGGGGCTCATATTCATCACTGACGTCCTCATCACTTTCACAGGGCATAGGGTTTTGCCTGATGCTTCCTTTAGCAGCTGTGTCAGTTCTGACTGGCCTCTGTAACATTTAAGAAGCAAAGAAGAAAACCACTTTATGACAGCACTAAATATTTAGTATGTACATGAGAAACATCAAAGAATCCTGAAAAAAAAGTATAACAGTTTCCAGAAAAATATTAGGTGGCACAACTTTTTTCAATATTTATACTAATGAGAGAAGTTTGTTGAGCACTTCATCAGCATATTAAATTGTTTTTTTTAAACAAGCAGCTAGAATAATAGCCAAGTTAAAATCTAATCTAAAAGAAATCTAATACAAATGTACTATTAAATCTATAAACCAAGATACATTTTCAGTTCAACACTAATTGTGTAGCATCATCCATTTGTATTAGTAATATTATGCATTTATTCATTGTTTGTTTGCAATTAATCATTTTAAAGATGCTTAAATTTGTTTAATCTTTTACATAGCAAAACATGATGAAAAACAAGTCATTATTTGAACCTTAAAATTTATAAATAATAATAACTATTTGTTTTTAATAGTTCAAACATTTAAAAATGCACCTTTCCACATATGCATGTCCAAAGACTATAGCTGTGTCTCATTTCAGAGGCTGCATCCTCTGAAGGATGCATTTGAAGGGTGCTGTTTCATCGTGGCGTGACGGAGGCTGTAGCATTTCAAAAGAATTTGTGGACTTTCTCCAATGCAGCCTGAAAATGTGTCCTTCGTTTCCCAGGTAATGAAGGGCACAAGCGGTGGATCCTTTGCGGCCTTGAACGTCCCGAGATTCATTGCACACTGATAAGGGCAGGACTTTTTTTTTTTTTAACTCAGAATTAAATGTTTGCATTAGGTTTTATTTTACTTTGATATTTACGCCTGTTTCACACCGCAAGCGTCAGCGGCGCGTGAGCAGAGCGTGAGCAGCGCGTATGTCGAGCAGTAGCAGCACGCAGGCGTTTGCCTTTCACACCAGCTGCGTCTGCAGCGCGCAGCTCTTCGGCAGCTGCTGCAGAGATCAACCTATCTCTGTCTATTCTATCTAGTTACCCATGTCTCTCTATATACAAATACACTTTTTAAACTTTTCATCTGCACCAAAGCCCCTCCTATGCTGTTTCTTTAACCTGCAAATGTTTATTTTACAAATTTTATAGATCAAATAGTACTGTATGCTTCTCAAGCTAACTTATATGAGAAGTGTCTACAGTCAGAGGACAATCACCTGTGATATCATGTCATTTGTTATTTGATTATCAGGTTGCTGTAGACCTAGTTATAATCATATTTATACAATATAGTTATAATGATATTTATACATGATCAAACTAGTGTTACTTTCTCCGCTTCAGTAATGTCCAGCGGCAGAATTACAGCTCGTTAATTCATGCTCGTGCAGAGGATGAGACGGACAAAAGTAACTAATGCATGCCATTCTTTTACTTATTTTCGTGTTGTGAGATTCACAGTGCAAACAGCTCCCTGTAGGAATAACTCGAGTGAACATAAAACAAAGCCGATTAAAACGTTCTTGCTCTGCTCAGCTGCACAGAACACAGCGAGCTCACATCATCCAGCATGCGTGTCGAACTACACTACCCACAATACACTGCGCTATGGACTACAAATCCCGTAAATATTCCATTTCCCCTCTCCTACAACACTAGTGTGCAACTTAAGCAAAACTGATACTAAAATTTTTTACATTTGGTTTTGTAGTTCGGGCCTAAATAAATGTTTGTTGCCATTTTTAATCGTTTTAAGTTCATTTGAATGACTATATATATAAACCATTTGACATTATTAACGCATTTATTGGGTAAAATTGCTACTTTTTACTGTCATTCAATGTGTTTTGGTCATTCTCAATGCACTGTCACTTTAATTGAGCGTGAGCAGCGCATCAAAAATAGACCCAGCGACGAAACTATCGCTGCACTGCTGCTTCGGCGACGCTCACGCCTCGCTCTGACGCGCTGCTGCTGCGTGCGGTATGAAAGCTCTAATCTGTTAACATGGACGCCGAAAACACACGCGCTGCTCACGCTCTGCTCACGCGCCGCTGACGCTTGCGGTGTGAAACAGGCGTAAACATGTAAAAAATAAGAGTATGACTTTTATGTATACATGTATGGATCAAAGGAAATATATTTCCAGCTTCTGTAAACCTTGCTTTGCTTTTAGAATGCTTAATATAAGTTTTAAAATCACTTTCAAAAAAGTCATAACAAAATTTATTATGGCTTGTTAACAGCAGCTGTTATGGTTGCTAGGTGATGAGATCTGTCCTCTGTAGGCTAGATCCTCTCATTTCAAAATGCTTGGTTCAGCTTATATAGACTTCGAAGGACTCAGCATTGAAGTCTGCATACTTCAAAGGATGCAGCCTCTGAAATAAGACACAGCTTATAGAATACGCAAGACGTGTCACTCGTATATTTTTGAATGGGGAAAAGTGTAACGTCAATATTTTGAATGAAGGCCCGCCTTCTGGTACAGGAGCCAATCAGCGATCGATATTGAGTCTCCGGGAGAGGGATTCTGCAGATTTTGTGTGATTCAAACGTTTAGAAATTAAACTTAAGAGACAGTTGTTGTGTAATTTTATTAGTGATTCCTAATACTACATTTAATTAAAAGCTAGCTTGGCAAGCAATTTTGGAGAATTTGATGTTTCAATTAGACAGAGCATACTGCACCCGAGAAGTGTTTAAAGATGGTCACCGAGACTTTGGGACTTTGGCATGCCTCTGCAGAACATTTTTCAACCAGAAGTGGATTTCCTAAAAGCATCATTAGTCGACAACGGTTCTGTCATTACCAAAAACATTCAGCAATGTGGTTTTTCCCAAATCTATACTTCACATTCACAGAATAGCAAACTTGTGTGGTTGAAACTACAGTTCTCGACCTGTGGTCCATAAAATAGTTTCTTCATAATGTGCCATATGGACTTCAATACTGCATGTATACAAATGTCATTCTACATTTTTTAATTTGTTTGAATAATGCTAGTTTCATAAATAATATGAGTACATATAAAGTTTTGCCTTTTTTCAGGGAAACTGTCATTCAGTTATGTTTTTTTGAATTATACCTGCTTGTGTGTCCGTGGTTTGGTCTTCCTCCAGACTTTGTTTGGTGATGACACACCCAACTGTTCCTCATCAATTTCCTCCGCTGTCACCGCAGGCTTTGATCTCCCCATTTTTTTCTCTGTAGTCTTGGGTTGGCTTGCGGCCTGTGGGAGGTTAAGTTAAATTAGATGACAGAAATTTACTTGCTTTTGTCTCCGAGCATTCATGAGAGAGAGAAAGAGTGCACTCGGTGTTCCTTCCTTGACCTGAATCCTGAGAGGAGAAGACCTGCCCTGATTAATGGCATCTACTGCTCTCCCTAAGGTGGCAACTGTCCAAACTAAATTTGGCCACAGATCACCAGCGAGGTCAGCTGTAGGCAAAATAAACTCCAGGAGTGTTGGAGTGACACGAGGAGCTGCTGGCCTCACGCTGCCTGACGTGGTTTCAGGAGAGCTGAGACACGAGGGGGACATTGATGGTGTTGTTTTAGCTTTTATTCAAAGGGATCTGTAGCTACGTCGTCTAGAAGGAGATGAACAGAACCACAGAGAAAAATAGAACTACAAAGAAAAGGGGATTCAAATCTTAATGTCCTTGCTGGTGACACTGATGCTTTCCATCTGCGCCAAATATAGGGTGGTCAAGATCAGAATTAAGACTAAAAAGTCACGTTGCTTTGTTAGAATGTTCTATCATCCAAATGAACTATCATCCAAAATACACAGTCATCAAACTTTGTGTCCTAAAGTCAGATGATTATACTTCTTTTGCTGCACTTTCGAAAATGGATAAACAAATACAGTATGTGCAGTAACACCTAGTGGACTTATTCTGTCTGAATAATCATCTTCAAATACATTGTCATTACATCGTCTGCATGCATGGACAAACAGTTTGGCTGTATGTGGATGGTTACATCCATGAAGACGACTGATGAAATGTCAAAATCACAGTGGACAAATTGTTGCAGAGTAAGAATTGGTTAAGAATATTTTGGGCTTTGAATTGTAATGGTTGGAAAGGCTGTTTATTTTTTGCTGCTGATATCAATAATAGTATCAATAGGAATCTATTTGACTAAGAATTTTGCATAGCGGCAAAAGATTTACCCACGCAGTTCTTGCATTGTGTTTAAGGGTGTTTTCACACCCGCCTTATTTAGTTAGATTGAATCAAAATAGACATTGGTTTCCTTTTTGGTACGATTCGTTTGGGCAGGTGTGAATGTAGTTATCCCATTCTAGTATGCACCAAAAGAGCGTACCGAGACCTCCTTGAATAGGTGGTCTCAGTACGGTTCAAATGAACTCTGGAGCGGTTTGATAGTGAAGAGAACATGATTCGAAATAAAACGACCCAACCTTAAAAAGGACTGTGCCTTTTTGGACTCATCCAGCTGCCGCAGTCTAATGTGCTGTCTCATCTTATGGGGTGTGGCAAAAATATTTGTTGACAGAGCTTTACCAACAATTTTAAACAAAGAGTGAGAGGGGAGAACATTACCTGATGGATCGTTATTAATATTTCCACTCGTTGCAGTTTAGCAAAATTAACTCACGCCTCCTCCTGAAGTGACTTGTAATGCGTCTTTGCTGTATGCAATGCATTAAAACATTGTTTTCCAGCTGCAGCTGCACTTCATTCTCGAAATCCATAGTTTGTCTAAAGTGATGTATACAAACAATATAGTATACTATGACCAGGAATACAATCAGCCAGCACAGTCACTCCACATTAAAACTGACATTTTGTGTCTGCCGGTTTGTTTACTTGCAGGAGTTCCATTGGCATTTTCCCGCACATTAATTCTGACCAATCGAAAAGCAGTTTAGAAAATGAGTTCAATAAGATCTGGCCAATGAGCGATGTGGATTTTGTCATATGACTGCTTTGGTTCTTTTTAAACTCGATTAGACCAAAGCAATCAGTGTGGTGTGAAAAGGAAAAACTACATTGTATCATTTTTTAGCCCTTGGTCTGGACCAAATGAACCGAATCACAGATGTGAAAGCACCCCAAGTTCATCAATTTCCCACATTAAAAAAAAATAATAAATGCAAGCAAAATTCCAATACAATTTCTCAGATCATTCATGTGCATGTCTCATTCTACCTACAATTATATTTTTTATTCAAATCACCATTTCTATGATTCATGCTTAATTCATAAAACAATAGTAAGATTTAAAGGTCAATCTAAAACTGCAGAATGGAGATGTGTTCTGCAGGTGGTCCTCTGAATTACTTACTGTGCAGAGTGGTTTCAATATCAGCGTGTAAATGACACCCTAAACACTGAGGGTATTTATCAAACCTTCTCTAAATCCTCAACACTGAGCCTTCTCTATTGACCACAGATCAAACTGCTGGACAGCTTCAGAAAAATGAGAAGCAATTCTAAATGCCGATCTTTTGGCCTCTGCAAAATGTGTGTATTCAACAGCCCCAAATTGGGTTGCTCGGGTGTTCATGAAGTTCAGCGGTTCAAGTTGGCAGTGATCAACTGTGAAGTGATTCCAGAGGAATTAAGGTCTCTCCACTCCAGACCTCTTGAGAGCCAATAAGCCTTTTGGCAAGGTCAGCAAAGGTTAACCTATGACACCACGGTCAAGATTCACCATCTCATTCTCCTTATAGAGGAAAAGTGCCATTCTTGTCTTTCACCAGCATAATAGAGCACAGAAATCTGACATGGTGGATTTTCAGAGGCACCATTTTGAATGCACATACACGTTGAAATACAAGCCTGCACGTGATTGCAATAAATAAGAGTGCTTTAATTAAATGGCTCTCTTCTATGGTTTTGACACTGCACTGAGCTGTGGCCCCAGGCTGAGGGCCTTCAGTAACTCTGAGTCTGTCACCACTGTGTAAATCTCCCTTTTTCTGGTTTGCACCATTTCAGTCCAACTCCAACGCTGCCAATAGGCCAGTCAGACTGCTCTGAACAGGAGTGGGAGGCAGTGTAGCTGGGAAAGGGTCAGAGTAGGGTTCCCAAACCTGAGCATCTCCTTCTCTCTCCCAGACAGATAAATCTGCCGCAGCCCACAGGCTGCTCTGAATGCTCCAGCCCCAGCTCATATGGTCTCGATTAAGACTACTGGGCTGTTGTGCCAAAGCATCTCACACTCACCCTTTGTGTAGTTGGCCTGACCGTCTCTGAAGCTCTCTGCCTGGAGAGGTCCAATGGGCCCTTCAGCCCGGTCGCAGACAGAACCATTCTGAGAGCCTGGTAGTCTGGCTTTTCATTATAGCCAAGGTCTTTCACTCTGGACAGGAACTGGGCAATCTCTGTAGGGGGACAGAAAGAAAGACATCTGAATATGCAAAACCAGAATTTATACAAAAAATAAAACTGTCATCAAATGTTGTCATTCGTATTCCATAGAAGAAAGATTTCATTAATTTCATTAAAGGATAGTAAATGATAACAGAATCTAATCAGAATTATTGGTTGGACTATCCATTTAATACTCAGAAAACAATTCTTAATAATCAAATGTTGAGCAGGACAGATTTTTAGAAACACCTCATCATATATCCCGAATGTATCCTTTTTGGAAAACTACACAAGTGAGGACTACTGTGGAGGTGGATTGTGGTTGTTTATTTGCATAATTCACAGATAAACCCCAACTGTGCTGGTGTGCATGTTTTATGTTGATGTATCCTGCAGTTGACCTAGATGCTAACCGAAAGCACGCACGAATGTCCGGCCAAGTGACAACCTGCATCTGCAGACTTAATTTTCATTCCAAAGGGAACAAAAACCACATCTTCCTAACAAATGGACGGTGGCAGAAGCACAATGTGAAAGGGCCTCTCTGTTCATACGAGAACACAAATGTGTGTCTAATATGGGCACCTTCCATTCTTCACTGTAATAAATATGCTGGATGCAGTGCTATGCTGGTGCGCATTCTCTTTGTGGCAGCCCAGCTGAATGTATACCACATGCGCAGCCTTGATGCATGTTAGAGGTCTTATCTTTCTGGTCCAGCTGCAGCCAGCCTCTCAAGGTTGGGGGAATAAGGCCTCATCATAATCATAGATCACAAAGCCCCCTTTCAGAAGACGCACGTGCCCTCGCTCCCTGTGGAGGGGGAAAAGATACTGCAGGGATGCTAGAGTCCGTTGATGAAGGAGAGGCAAGGAGATTGTGCCTGTGGGGATGGCGAGGAATCTAAGTCCCTGCCCCATACCTTGTTGATCAATGCAAATGGCCTGCAAACTCACGCGCACTTACCCATGCTTGAGCTGGAGGTAGACATCTTCAGAACAGAATCTGGCAGGTTAGACATCAACCTGCAGTTAAGAGATGATGAGAGGAAAGGTTATCCAGAGGTCTTGTTGTGAGAATGCATCTGAAAACACCTCTTTGCTTTCGATTAATGGAAATACATAACATATGGTTAATATTTTACTGTGAAGAACTTGTCATTCTCTCTTCTGAAGATCTGAAGATCCTTTTAAAGCTGAGCTTACATTTCTAAGCATGAGAGAAAATCTGTATTCTTATACACCTTTAGTAGAGTTTTAAGGCTTAACGAAGCAGCTGTGAAGGAATAATTCAGGCTGAACAAGCACAAAATGCTCTGATCAGCAGCCACTGTACACAACAGAGTTCAAGGTCTAGACCTGTGGTGAAAAGGGGTACGTACTTGGCCTTGGCCTCCTGAACCTCAGCTGGATTTTTAAGAGAAGGGAGCCAGGGCAGAGTTCCACACTGCCAGTGAAGCAAGCAGTAGCCCAACACCTCCAAGTCTCCTCGCCGGGATGCGGCTGTTGGAGAAAGTGAAGATAAGAAAAAGAAGTTGAGTGTCAGTTGAGAAGTAAGTTAAGACCCTTTGATTGAATGACCCGTCCATTGGTTGCTGAAATATGCCCTTATAAAAAAAAAAGGCAGAGGGGGAGGGGTGATTGAGAGAAGTATTTTGTTTTCTCAGCTGGTGCTCTGGCCAGCCTAACAGGCTAACAGGGCTTTTCTAAGAGGGGCTAAGAGTTGAAAGAGTAGGTCAGTTCCTCCCACCAGCACTCCTCACATCGCTCTCACACTCCCTCCTTCTTCGTCTGGTCTGGCGACTCGTCCAGGAACCTGATCCTGACGGCCTCTGACATGATCCAGACAGCCTGTGGCCCGGCCCGACACTCTCTCCGACAGAGAGCCAAGCAGTAAAACAAAGAAATAAATGTCTGGGCTCAAATAGTTTCCACATGTTTCTGGATTCCGTGGGGTCTCCTCTGGCCCTAATAGAAGAGCTTGGGAGTGTGTGCTCCCTAGACCTCCTTCATCTCCACCTCTGCCGTAGCACATTACACAACTGCCATCTAGTGTAAATGTGTTTTGTAAACTAAAAACTTCTTATAGTCACCTCATCTTTCATGATAATCACATTATTATAAATTCTAAAATAGATTATTTTTCTCCACTGAGCTAGTATCAATACAGATTCACAAGATTTTATTCTTTTATTTATTTATTATTTCATAAGTTTTTATTCTGAACCTCTTTATTCAGTTTTTAAATTATTTCAATCCCAGTTCATTAGGAAACGTTGCAGTTATAATATTGCATTTGCTTATTTATCATTGCATATCTTACTCTAAAATTAAGAGTGCACGGTATTTCAGATTCCCAAAGCACTTTTTTAACTAATCAAAACAACACTTTGTTTTTGCTTCATAAAAAAAAAGTTTAAATAATTTCAGAAATTTAATAGTATCATATTTTAAGAATTTCTCATGAATCAAACCACATTAATTATACTATACATTAGGGTTGTCATGATACTGAAATTTGATACCAATTGGTACTGAAATGTTAAAAATGTCAATTTCTTGTGAATATTAGAGTGCTATTGACCGCATTCTTAAACACAGCTGATTTGCCATTGTGTTAACTTGCTTAAAGGAAATGACTGTGATTGGCCGTGAAGGTCATCAGTTCACCAAACTCACAGCTGTTTACTGAGTGTAACCCAAGCGGCAACATCCTGCTCTCTCTCGTGAAGCCAATACGGAAGTAACTGAAACTGCAATGCATCCAATCGCCTTTGGGGGCTTGCTCCAGGAACTCCAGATGTCCATTGACTGCAATGCTAAATTGGCGAATTTTACACATAATAAAAACATGTTTACAGCCTGGTACAAAAGATGGTTTTGGTGCATATAGCTAATATTACTGCTAATATTAACTGGGGGGGGGGGTATTTTTATAACTCATCCGTTTTGTTTTTATTAAGTTATATTACGTCTGCAGGTCTCGCTGGTCACCCTCAAGTCACCAGCTGATTAGCCGCTGAGCTCTTTTTGTTTTGTTTTATGTGGCTTTACACGGTCAATTGCATTTTGGAATTATTTCTACAATTATCATATGATATAGCATAATGTGTGCACTTAATTGTGTTCACAAACCATTCAAGTAACCTCCATTTCCCAGGTGAGTGAAATTATTATCTTATATACAATATCTATAAATGTATTTGATTTACTTAAGATAATTTATTATTTATAATTTTCTTTAGAACTTGAAGGCATTTCAGAATCTCACAGATTGATTAGCTGTAGGCTATAGAACAATCATTTAAAACATTTTCATACAGTGTTATGCCTGGATTTCATAAATAGCCTTGCATTTAATAACACAGACTTTATTTGAAGTATTTGAAAGTAATTCGCGTTTTCCTCCTGTAGAAAAACGTCCTAAGAACAATGCTTAGTGGCTCAAAGTCTTATAACATTGTTTTTTAAAAGACTAAACAATTTATTGATATAGTACACAATCAAGCGCATGTAGTCAGAACACAAACAAGTCGCAGGTAATGAAGTATTAAGCATTTCTCCCAAAGAAAAGCCAGTCTAAGCAAAATGCTAGCAGACATCTGAAGCTCCGCCTCTTTGCTCTTATTTGGTCACCAATGGTCGGTGCGACGACACAAACAATATGGCGATGGTTGGCCACGCCTACTTGTAGCTTCATTTGTGCTCTTCGGAAACCTATAGGTGATGTCATGGATACTACATTCATATCTTGTACAGTCTATGGTTTAATCACAGATACTGTGACACTGGAGGGTTTCAAAGTCATGTTGATCAGCTGGTTTGGTATATCCGCTGATGAATTACACGCTGTAAACAGCGGTGAGTTCAGTGAGTTGACTACCTTCACGGCCAATCACAGTAATTTCTGTTGAGCATGTGAACACAATGGCAAATCAGCAGTGTTTAAGAGCATGCTCTACAGCACTCAAATGTTTGCGGGAAACGGACGTTTTCAAAATTTCTGTACCGACTGGTATTGATTTTAAGCATTGTGATATCCCTAATATACAGTACATGTTCACCAGTCCACAAACATCATCTGTTTATAAGGTTGACTACACAAGTCACTTTATATTATGTTATGGTGTGGTGTGCAACACAACATCACTCAGCCCTACTTTTCATTAGGCATTATTTGAATTGTCTATTAGTTGTAAACAACATAAATTGTAAAATCCATGCAATTGTACTTAACATCAGAAGGAGAAGAAAATAGTACTTTTGGATCTAGTTTAGTTGTCTTTGCGAGGTTTTTGAATAAGCCCAACAGAGCTCAATTCACAGTTACATAAGCCTAAATGGGAATCTATCCCTGTCCAGTTTTAACAACACTGCTCTAGTATTACTACAAAGGCATCTGCTTGAGCACTGAGTGTTAAATGGCCTCACTTCAACCAACTGATTAGTCTAGGCAGATAGACAGCAGCAGATATGAAATATTCATTTCAGATCCCAGCTATTAAACTAAAATACATTTTGGGTCAGACTGACCAATTATGTCTTGACTTTAAACTAAGAACCCTCAATGAATTATGTTCGCCCGTATATTTAAATCTGAATGGGACGGCTTTGTCAGTTTCTCTCATATACGGGAGTTAACCTCCCTTTAAGCTTTTACCTTCATGAAAAGCTCCAACTTCATCAATAAAGGTAAATTAAGGCACATCATTTGTTCGTGCCTAGAGAGTGTATTAACTCAATACTGTAACTGCAGTCCATCTCCTGAGAAATTACCTATTGACTGCATTCATCAAAAGGGAAAATCTCTGCCTAAATCCATGACCATCATTGATCCTGCCATGCCCATTACGGAGTCAGCCTCCCTGCCCGCTAGCCAGCAACACCATTAGGCCACGTCTATAGGTTTTCTTTATTTTTCTTCAACCTTGACCAAACTAATTTAGCAAACACACAATTTAATAGAAAAGATTTTAACATCCCTCACTGGTGACCTTGAGAAAATGCCTCTTAAGTGCCACATAAAAGGTAACTCTGACTAAAGACCAAAGAGCACAAGATAAGACGTGCTCTGTAAACATTTTGTACTTCTCTGTAATAGGGAGTCGAAGGGGTGGGCTGCCTGGCCTAGTCCTGACACCGATTCACTTAGAAAAAAGGCCCATCCAAAAGAACGATGCATTCAAGCCTGAGAACAACACCTTCCATCAGATAGAAGCTGTTGTTCATAATTACGGCCTATTGTTATTGTGATTATCCAAAGCGCCATGTCAAACTCTTGAACCTCTCCTCCTGAATTTCAGCCGGCTCACTTCAACCCTACAGGTGATAATTAGGCCTTTAGCACGGGGTTCAGCGGGACACGAAGTGCCCGTCTCTGCACTCCTCACCATGGTAACAAATCAACAGCTACACGGGGTGCCAGAGGCCAAAAGAAAAGAAACACTGCAATCTGCATTCATCTACAGGGCAGACGATGCTAATGACCAGCACAACAGCTGTCTGCATCTTCTGTCAGGGCAGTCAGTGTGGTGACGTCGATTCAGTCTGCAGCACAGAGTTTGATAGTGACACAAACAATCTTTGTCAAATTTATGGCCTTGCTGCATTGAATTTAGGTTTGGGAGTAGATCGGGACCTGGACAATGAACTCCAGAGTTGGTGGGTAGGTGTTTTTATAAACTCTCAAGTGTTATATCACTTGCCATATGTAGTGTGATTTACACAGTACAACTGGCCATACATTTAAAGAGCAGTAAGACGGAATCAGGACCATATGTAGAATCCTGTACATGAGAAGTTAACAAATTGTATCAGGTAAGAACATGGTCTTGTCTGAAAGCCTCCAGACCTTAGTCTGAACCTTAGCATGATTTACTTTCTGATGTATCAAAAAATGTGTTTCACTGAGCCCAAGCTATGAATTTACTGAGAGTCATGTATTTTCTTTTTCCTTTTATATCACTAACAGGAATAATAGACATGTGACTGTGTACACATACATATGTAGTCACATTTTCTTTTTCTTAAAAAATATTTAAGCATGTTTTTTTTTTTTTCATCTACATTAAAAATGATTTGTTTAACTATTTGATGCCATGGATTCACAAATGTAATCTCCTCAAAGGAGATTACCTTCTTATTTTTAGAAGGACGATATATATTTTGATGTGTGCTACTCAATTCGAAGTGAGAAACATATCATCCAGTTCAATAAATATATATATTTTAAATATTATTGAGTCGTTTAATTCAGTTTATTTTGACATTGCAAAACTATTTTAAAATTTTATAATGAAAATATATTTATTCATATCTTACAAAATTTATCTAAATAGATTATATATATATATATATATATATATATATATATATATATATATATATATATATATATATATATATATATATATATTAAAAATTTGTAATATAAATATATAAAATATAATAATAAAAAATAAACTACCCATTATCATAAAAAATAAACTTTGTAAATTATTGTTTTTTTCTGCTGACTGGGCATCTTGTCTATTTTCTATATGCTTACAAAATGAACAGCAACAGAAACATGGCTATTAGCAAGCTTTACTATTGTGTATTCAGTATTGAACTTCAGTAATATCCTACAGCCAATGCAGGCAGAGATATTGGCGTTGAGTCCCAGTTCAACAAAACATCAAAGCTTTAATTAATAGTAAATGCATACAAGATGCAGGTTATGACTTTGACTAATTAGGGATTTCTTGAATTAAGTCTGCCCAAGTAAGCATGGCTAGAACAATCAATATCCAATAAAAAGGACTGTACACAATTTACAAGTTAATGTGTTTCCAATAGCGTGACCCGGAGTTAAGGACATGATACTGACAAGTCCCAGCTACATAAAAAGGACTCCATTATAAGCTAAGAATTTTAGCTAGTGAATTCATACTTGTATTATTAGTTGTATTATTTGAACTGAATTAAAACTAGGGCTGCACAATATATCGTTTTAGCATCGATATCGCATTGTGTGCATCCGCAATAGTCACATTGCAGGATTATAGTGTACCAGGAGCCACAGTTCAGAACATGGAGTCATTGGAGATTTTTACCATAATGGAGCAAATGTTTATAATTTACATGTTTTTAAGGCACTATGACTGTATGAGTATATCAAGAGAGTTTAATACATTCAGGCACAAGGAAATGTACAATTTTAAACTTTAATAAAAAAATTATTTATTGAATTATTTATAAAATGAAGATACCATGTAGTGCTATCTTACATTTGATTATTCAATTTATGTATCTAAATTCTTACCAAATAGAGCTATTTACTGTAAGTCATCTGGTGAAATTGTACTCATATCGCAATATATACAGCAGCAAAACAAAGCATTGCAATGTCTGATTTTCCCAATATCGTGCGCTGTAATTTAAACTGACCTCATTTACTTCCTTAATGCATATTCCTGGTTTAATTGTGGCTATTAAATTAATTCATGTTAAAAAAATTGTAATCTTTATTCAAAATTTATTAAATTGATATGTTTCAAAAGCTTTGTTCCCTTTTTACATGCCTAACAGATATAAAGTCCAGTCTAACATTTTTTTTTAGCATTGAATGACCCATTTCACTTGTGAATACTTCAAATTCTAGAAATAAAATGGTTGCAAACACCAATTCTGTTAACTATAACTGAAAAAAAGGAAGACATTTGTGTTTAATAGCATAGATTTCTCTCCTTGTGATGTCAGGAAAAAAAGAAAATAAATGACAGATTTCACATTACCTACTCCTTTGTGAGCGTCAATGCTTGTGTACTCAATAGTGCCATTGTGTCCTTTCTTGGGGTTCTCTTTGTACTCTTTATGCTCGCCATTAGGACAGTATCTGTATGAGAGACCATAGTCAGCCAAGTACACCTGCAGGAGATAAAGTCGGCATAAATCATCACAATGATATTTTCTTTCAAACTGAATCTATTCTACTGTACTACATATGGTATATTAGTGCAAAGCACCAGGAAACGGGGGTCAGTTTTAAAGTTGTGACAACATACTGAAAAGTTAATTGATTATACTCAAGAGTGAAGCTCTGAATGTCATCGATGCTGGCTGGCCGTCTTAACAGATGATCAATGAAAGTGATAAAAAGCTCTTTTGAAAACATGCAGCAACTAAATAGTTAATATGTACTCAAAATGAAAACCAATCATTTAAGATGTCCCTACTGATGGTTGTAATGATGATGAGCATTTAGGCTCACCTTGTTTGGATCTCTGTATCCCAATAAGAGATTGGCAGCCTTAATATCAGCATGGACATATTCGTTGTCATGAATATATTCCAGCACATCCAGCTGTTGGGGGCAAAGTGGCAGAGTGGAAGGTTAACATGAATAATTTAGTAACCCCATAATGACCTACTGTAATGACTACTGGCAGATGAGATGGATGCAAGATAGCCGGAAACTAAGCAAATGCAACTAAGGTATCCTCAAAATCCACTAGATTACAAAATGAGGTAAATAACGTTTGTGTTTTCATGCTTACATGTGTGCTAAATCAAACCCCTAAATATACTGAAGTCATATTAAAACATTAATTGGTGATGGTAACAGTGTGTTCATAAATTATAGTGAGGTTGTTACTGCTTTTGTTAACTGCAATAAAGCTGAAATGAAAATAAATGAAAAAGTTTAGACTTAAAGCTGAAAGGGAATTTACTGTATGTAGATTTGAAAAAGGCTTGATGTTAGCAAAAACCAGTAGACATTAAGGGTGCTTTCACACCTGTGAATCGATTCAGTTGTTCCGAAACAGAGATTACAATTGTTACATTGTTGCTCTTTGCTCTTGGAGCGGTTTGCTTTCACACTGCAAAGTTTCTAATCGGACCAAAAGAGCTAAAACAAGTCACGTGCGAGCTCCTCGCATTGGTCAGAGTTTCAGGGTTTATTTTTCAGCGTCCAGCTAAGCTGTCAGGAGAGGTGGTGGTCTGGTGGTGATTGACAGGGTGCACTTGCGCGACGTGTTTGAAGAGAGACGCGGTGGAGAGGGGTGAGAAGGCTGCGCGACGATGCCTATTTGAGGACCGGGAGGGAGACGCGAGATTACCGGGAGATCATCACTCGTTTGCGGGTATCCGGAGACTCGCGAAACTTCCCGCCCTACTCATAATTCTCTTTTCATATAGCTGTAAGCCTATTACATATCCATAAAACACTGTGATGTAACCGCGCTCGGATCGCTTTCTCACTGCAATCGAACCGCTCCAGGGTTCGTTTCAATCGAGCCGAGACCACCTCATTCAAGCGATCTCGGAGCAATTACTTTGGCGCGGAACAGAGCGCGATTGCCCTGTTCACATATGCCAATCGAACCGCGCTAACTGGGCAAACGAGATACATTCCGAAACAAAAGTGTAGGTGTGAAAGCACCCTAAGTAAACAGCAGACATGATGAACAAATTCATGATTAAGAAAGATGTAACTAAATGCCCTAATAATACTAATTAGAATCATTATCAAAGGATTTGTTCTATACAAACTTACAAAGAAAGTGACTGTCTGTATGAACGGATAATTGAATCACTGGCTCAAATGATTTACTGAAAAAACTGATTAAAGAAAAATAAGATGCAGTGGTACACACACGTTCACTCTGGATTTGCCTGAATCCATTTAACCTGTTTTTTGTTGAACTGCTGTATAAAACTGTGTGTAATTTAAATGATATATTTATCTTTAATAACTTAAGTTACAATGGCATTGTAACTGCACTATTAAAGCTTCATTACACAATGAATGATTTTGGGCTCTCTGTATAGATCTGGTTATGTACGACACAACTTTGAATATAAGATGGTGACTTTACAGTACAGAATACCACATTATCTTGAACATTTTAAGCATTTATGACATGTGACATAGACCAGACAATACTGTTACATCCTATAGTCCTTTACATGAAAATATGACTACAAGCTTTCACAGACAACCTAGGAAGTCAGATAACATCTCATTTTATTTTATGTTTTAAACTGTTTAACCATTGACAAATAGTATAAACAAAAGTAAGTACTATAATTTAAAATATAATAATAATAAAACTATACATGACAAGCAAATGACAAAAGGCTAATTGAAAATATGAGTAAATGCTACATCAGTACAGAAATAATTTTAAATAACAAGCAGCTTTAACCATCATCTAAATGTAAAAAGTTCAGCACTGTCTCACCATTAGTACACCCAATTGTAGCACGCTGGTCTTCCTCAGTTGTCCACCATTATCTATTAACACTTTCTGCAGATCTGTACCCAGCCGATCCATTACCATAAACCTGTACCTACACCCGCAAAAAATTATCATAAGTGACTTAAAACGTATACAATAACTGCACTAAAGTCCTAGAATACAGACAAAAATATGTATGTACTCTATTTATTGTAGTTAATGTCAAATGGATTGGTGATACTACGTGATTGGGTACAGAAAGTGTCTCAAGTAACGATTTTGAACTCTCAACAACTGTTTTACATGAATTACACATGATACTGCTCAAATACAAAGCAGAATGTGTCAGACACCAATTAAATTGAATGACTACTTTTTATTAAAGGTTGATTGTTTACATTTGCTAAACAACATCCCATCTTTATGCTTTAATATACAACTTTGGAAAATATATATTTGTGTGAGTAATTATTTTTGCTTTAGGAGTTTAAAATTCACCTGATCAAAAATTACTTTCAGAACTATTTGTTTTATATTTAATTTACTATTCTGAAACAGCTTTTACACTGATCCCAAACACAAATGTGTACGTATCCATGCATGTACCATATGTATTGCATCCATGTCCATCAATCAATAATTAATAATAATAATAATAATAATAATAACAAATGCAAATAATAAAATAAGTCAATCTCATACCTTGTTCCGTTACTTTCAGTCAGTCCAGAACCCCAGTAAGTTGGGATACCCAAAAAACCCAGTCGTTTTGACTTCATCCATTTGCTCACTGAGTTCAGAATTTAAAAAAAAATGTCTTGGCAAAACATTTATGTATATGCACATATTTTATAAACACATAACTGATATACAGTAAACACATCTTTCACACACATAAAAAAAGCATTTCCTCCAGCCTAGCTAGAAAGGAAATCTGTCTTGACTGGCTGTGCACCAGACTGACAGGTGGTCAGGGGCCCTTTGGAGAAACCAGCATCATTATCAGCAATTTGGTCACTCTCTCTGAATTAGAGCTCAAACAAGCTGGGATTGCACTAACGACCACAGAGGTGCATGTTTGCTTTGGTTTATTAATTCGCCTAGCCAGGCTAATTTACATCTATAGCCACTTCATCAGTGACATGCACTCCATGTTTGAGAACTCTCAGATGAAGATGAGGGGTCTTCAGGATTTCCATTCAACACTACTCCAAAGGCTGCATCTGCTTCTACCTCCTTTGGCAATAATAAAATCAGTGTTTATGGATTTTTCCCCTTACATAACAACAGAAATTCCATTACAGAATATTGACAGAATTTAAATTAAAAAAGGATCAAAATATCTTACTAGTTTCTGGCTTTGCTGCCCGTTGGTAAAATTTGAGTTCTGAGAATAAAGGTCCATTTTCATGATATTCCTGGAAATGTACATACAGTATAAATCAGTAGGAGTGGAGACTTTTGGTCTATTTATAGTGTTGTTAATGATACTTCATAAATTGATAAAAATATTTCTTACCACTTTGATCACAAAATCAGCATCATCTCGAACAGGGACATTCACATCCTGAGAAGCTGTAAAATATTGAAAAATTAGAGCTATCCAATGCTTATATATACAGTTAAGATACATAAACAGTTCTAGTTTCAGCAGGCCCATAGTCAGGGGGCTTTGGGTGGTACGAAAGACCCACTCCTCACTGACAAAGGTCCAGAATTTGTCCCATATATCAGCTATTTTTTTCCCTGTTTTGACTGCTATGCCATAATAAATTGTAACAAAAATAATTATCTACAGTACGTAAATAACCCATAGAAAAAGGCTTTAGGACCAAGTGGAATCCTGTTTTGGCATCCCAAATTCTGACTTAGGAAAGTTGAATGTGCTGGCCAGTTTTATTTGCCTAATAAATGACAATAGGCTAGTTTTTAATTTAGAACTTTAACAGATTCCTGTTTTTTTCCTAATGATATGTGATGTAATATATTTGTATTTTTTTTATTATTTGTTTATTTATTTATTTATTTTTATTTTATTATTTTCATATTTTTTTATGAAATATTTAGGGAATGTTTTTGGTACTTAAAAAAGTGTGGTTATGATGATCATTCGAAAAAAAAAAAACAGTGCTTAAAATGTTACTAAAATGCAGTTTTTAAACCTCAATTAAATAGAAAATATGCCGAATAACTGAAAAAAAATCCACTTTTTGAGAGAAAAAAATAATAACCAACTCTTTCACCCGGCTGGCTAAGGGTTTAAGACTAGCATTAGGCCATAGTTCAATGGGGACATTTTTTTTAAGTTTTAGCTTTTTTTTTTTTTTGACAAATGCCTTAAACAAATGCATTACTGTGTGTCCATCTTGAGTCAAAACAAAAGCACTGATATTTTTAGTCAGCAAGTTTCTTTCAATTGAGAAAAAAAATTAAACATAGTGTTCTTTAAACTTAACAAATGGTGTGCCCTGAATTACTCTGTCATCACGTCATAAATGAAACTGAAATGGTAACACATTCATGCAGAATAAAGTCATAACGTTACCCAAATAAATCAGCCCAAATCCTCCTTTTCCAATCATTTTCCCGATGCGCCAGTTCTTCTTTTCTGAATCCGTTAAAATGCATCCATCTGGAAGTGGACGAGGTAGTGTGTATTTCTTTGGAGGCATTATGTTAAAATTTCATTTAAAACGTTACCGAACGACTAAATACGATTAACTAAAGTTAAATCATTAAGTTAGTCTTATTTAACTTCTGTTTCACAAAAAACACCAAAAATTACAATAGCGCTTTCTTATACAAGTATGTTAGTACTCAATAAGAAATCAAAATATTATACAGCAGCCGAATTTCTATTTAAAATCAGTTTATCAACAGTTTCAGTTCTGCAATTGACTCGACTGCAACTTCCTGAATATGATTGACAGTCCCGCGAAATCGAAAGCAACCAATCGAAAACAGGAATACGCACGTCCTTCATATTCAACTACCAATAAAAAACGTACAGAGGCGGGACAACACGTACACGTGCTTTATCACAGGATAGTGCAGTTGCCGTTCAAAACAGAAAGAGAAGATCCACTCGTTTACAGGAATCGGTTCATTCAAACAGTCTGCCTCAGTTTATTGATTCAGATAATTCAAACAAAGTCATATAATTTACAAGGCCGTTATAATGTTCATATACCGTGCACAACATTTTATACATGTTTAGATTTGTGTGGTTCTGATGCACATCTAAAATAAAACTGTGTTAAAAACAGTCAAAAACAGGGCGTAAACCTGGACCTTTGTGTTTACATGTGTTAACATTTTGCTATTAAAACACCCCACCCCCCACCCCCCGTTTCTGTATACATTTTTTTCAGTGAGTCAGTGAACTAGCATCAAACGAGTCATTCGATTCAATTCCTCAACGGACCTTTCAGCGTGAATCATGAACAAGTCTAGGCATGTTTTATGAACAGGTTTAATAAATTAAGCTGGATAAAAATCGAACTCAAATATTTTTTCATGAATCTTTATATGTCTATAACTGATCAATTTTAGGGTACAAGATCACGCAGTAAAATATTTAAAGAGCTTTACTCTTTTTTAAATAAGCTTGAAATGTTGATCCATAAAACGTTTCTATGTCACATTAAGCTCAGAATAACTGGGATACGATCACATTTTGGGCTCTGTGTGGGCACATCTCTTTGGAACTCTTGTAGTCCAGAGTGCTATGACACCAATCTTGAGGGGCCGTGGCACCATTTTCCATAAATGCCCCTTGTAATGAAGATGGCATAATTGTTGCAATTAGAGAGAGCAGCTTAGGCTGGCCCTGCAGTGACCCACCTCAGCCCAGGTCCATATGGTCTGAAATAGATATAATGAGGCTCTTAATGTGCTATGTATGCGCAATATGGACTGTAAATGGACAGGCTGTAATTTTCACCAAGGCCACCAAGAAGTGGCAGATAAGACCTTGTGAAACAGTCTTGACTGTTATTAGGCCACATTTCTTTATTTATCTTACTGTATTTTATTACACTGTACTTAATGTATTTTATTCTTACACTTTCTCAACTTTGGACATACATATCTAGTCATACATGTTTCTGGACTTTTTAAATCATGATAAAGATTAAAGTATGCAATGAATCAATGTAAAGTTGTTATTTATTTATTTAATTTTTTTTTAACAATAAATATTTAGCACAATTAAAAAGATTGTAAAAATATATATGGCATACATGTATATCCATGCTAAACATACACTCACCAGCCACTCTTTAGGTAGGCCTACACCTGTCCAAATGCTTTATTTTTTTCTGATATTTTTAATCAGACAATCACATGGCAGCAACTCAACGCATTTAGGCATGTAGACATGGTCAAGATGATCTGCTGCAGTTAAAACCGAGCATCAGAATGAGAAAGAAAGTTGATTTAAGTGACTTTAAATGTGGCATGGTTGTTGGTGCAAGGCGGGCCGGTCTGAGTATTTCAGAAACTGCTGATCTATAGGATTTTTACACACAACCATCGCTAGGGTTTACAGAGGCTCACCAAAATTGTCACTGGGTCGCTGGTTTGAACCTCGGCTCAGTTGGTGTTTCTGAAACCCTGCCTTCGCGTGGGTTTCCTCCGGGTGCTCCGGTTTCCCCCACAGTCCAAAGACATGCGGTACAGGTGAATTGGGTAGGCTAAATTGTCAGTTGTGTGTGTGTGTGTGTGTGTGTGTGTGAAAGCACGGATTCATCCTGCCTTGTATCAACGATTCAGTCTGGTGGTGGTGTAATGGTGTGGGGGATGTTTTCTTTGCACTCTTTGGGCCTCTTAATACCAATTAAGCATCGTGCCAATGCCACAGCCTACCTGAGTATTATTGCTGGTCATGTCCATCTCTTTTTGACCACAGTGTACCCATCTTCTGATGGCACGTGCCATGTCACAAAACGCAAATCATCTCAGACTGATTTCTTGAACATGACAGTAAGTTCACTGTACTCAAACACCCTCCACAGTCACCAGAACTCAGTCCAATAGAGCACCTTTGGGATTGTGGTGGAACAGAAGATTTGCATCATGAACGTGCTGCCAACAAATCTGCAGCAACTGCGTGATGCTATCATGTCAACATTGACAATCTCTGAGGAATATTTCCAGAACCTTGTTAAATCTATGCCAAGAAGAATTAAGACACAAGCAAAGTGGGTCCAACCCAGTACTAGTAAAGTGTACCTAATAAACTGGCCGGTGTATGTTAGCTATAGCCATGGTGTTTAAGCTACCCCTTTTAAAGCTTTTTTGAATCCATATTGTTTCATAGTGGCTTAGTGCTTAGCACTGTCACCTCACAACAAGAAGCTTGCTGGAACAAGAAGTTCCGGCTGGGTCAGTTGGCATTTCTGAGTGGAGTTTGCATGTTCTTCCCGTGTTGGTGTGGGTTTCCTCCGGGTGCTCCGGTTTCCACCAAAGTCTTGTGATAAGTAGGCCCACACAAAATCTGCACACACAGAATTTTGCAGATTTTTTGCAGATTTTACACAGAATTCCGCAGATTTCTGCAGATTTTTAGCCAATCATTAATTCTGTTTATTTACTTATGTAAATGTGTGTAAATCTAAATTTCTCAAGTTTTTTTTATTAATTAAGTACAGCAATATTATTTACTAATATGAAAATGTTCATCTGATTTATGTACAACATAGTTAGTAGAGATATATTTTCTGTCTTTTAGTAGAGATATTATATAAGAGACTTGCTTTGTTTACCAAATGAAGTGAAACTAATTGGATTTGCATTTAAACATTAAATAAAAGTTAAAAAGGTATTACTTTTTATTTCAAATATTAAGGTTTTAATTATAATACTCCAAAAAAATATTCAGCAGAAATAGCAGATTTTTACCTAAATTCTCTGCAAAAATAGCAAAAAACGTTGCTGCCCCTGGTGATAAGTTGGCTGTTCATTCCACTGTGGCGACCCCTGATGAATAAAGGGACTAAGCTGAGGGAAAATAAAAGTTTCTGTGTAAACAAAAAAAAATGTTTTAAGAAAATGGTGGCATGATGTGCTTTCATATCATATGTTCATCGTATGTCAGGTTTGCACAAGAACTAATCTAATAATTACACATTGCAATACAAAAGTATGAACTAATGCATATAATTCATTGTGCCTTTATTTAAATGATGATAACAATTAAGGAGAAAACTTGTATTTTGTAAATATAAAAAGTTAGGGAAATGTCCTTCCTAGGTCAAAGTTCAAAGAAGAAACAAAGCTGCACATGGTAAGTTTAGAACCATATTGAAATATTGCTTGTTTAATTGTACACTGACTGCATTGTTTTGAATTTGAAAAAGGATTGTAAAAGACTATCATAAATGCTTGAGCTCATATTGGAAAATGCGTTTTTATGAGTACATGTTATTGAGGGCTTTCATACTTTTTGCATTAACACTGTTTTATTATAACACAGCAACAGCTTTGCCGGATCCGACTAATGCAGATCTATGTGACTGCATTATGTTTTTGTGTACGTGTAAGAGAGATTGTGTTGGCTTTGACCTTATTGGGTCAGCTAGCAGTAATACAGTGTGAAAGAAAAACATCACTGCCAAACAGAATATGCCAAACAAATGAAGAAAATGCATTTTAAAATGTCACGACTTAACCCTACACAATAAAAAAGTTATGTATTTATGAATGCATTTATAGATGCATATGTAAAAGGGCATAATGACCTGACCTATCACAGATCATTACACTGACATACGTGGCTGGCAAGAAGCAGGGCTGTCAAGGTGTATCACGCTGACTGTGTTGGGGCTTTCAGCGCATGTTTAGTATTCACCATGTGTGCGCTTCTTTATTAGCTTGTAGAGGGGAGAAAATGGTGAGGATGCTGAAAATGTCTCTCTTATTCCCAGTATGGGTCTTATTTCATCGGTTCCATTATCAAGTGTTCATTCAGCACTCTAAAAGTAGCCGTTTTAATATTGTCTGCATTACGCGTCGACTTATCATATTGTATCCCCGAGGCATTGCCTGCGAAATTATACATTCCTCTGAGTCAAAGTATGCCTTAAACGCAAGATTATTTCACTCTGCACATTTCTGAACTGATTGTACAAGTTATTATACAAGAGCAGCACATTAGCAGTCCATACAAGCAAACAGCCTCTCTACACCATGTTCCAATTACAAACTGTTTTGCTCCGAGTATTTTCTTTCTCTTTAGTGCATTATCGAGGCCTTTAAAACTAGTTATGGTTGCAAGATGTATTGCTATTTCAAATACAAGTAATATGAATCTAATGACCAGTAATGAGAGACTGGTTTGCTATTAGGGGAGAGGCCGGAGACTTGCTAATAAAGCACGCGGACCGCTTCGGGGAACTTGCACTGACCAAGATGTACATTAGGGCCTTAATGTCTCTAAAGCCTGGGGCTAAATTGAAATGTAAAACCCCAAACCAAACATCATTTAGGACTATATATCTCTTCATGATGTGCCACTATTTGTGCATATTGGTGCTGGTTATGATGCAATTTTTTTTCTCTTTTAGAGCTGTGCATTTTACGGTGGTCTTCATTACGTTCTCGCCCTAGATAAACAAATAATAAAAAAGAGTGGAGCAAAAATCTGAGAATATTGCATGGCGACAATTTAGCCACCTCATTTGAATCAATAGTAGAGCAAGACCTTTGTGGATATTTAGATTTCTTCCTGTATGTTGACTTGTTTCAGTCTGAGTGCTTCGGATGTTTAGTGAAGACTATGTAAGGAAACGTATCTGTGTTGGAATATTTGCCTTTGAAGATGTGCCCTTGGGTGGCAAACATTTACATGTCTTCATAATATTTCCATTGCTTTTCAACTGGTCACGTCCTTCAGACGAGCAGCCAGACCATAATTCGGACAGATTTAATTGATATCATTGAGCATGCATGATAATGAAATAATAACTTTATTTGAGCCGTACAAATGCTCTGCTGTAATCTTTTAATACAATTTAAGTGTAAGTATATGTGCCATGGAGTGCAGTAACTTGATGAATAATCATTATGAAAAGCTCTTTTTCAAATAAACTTAATATGAACTGAATAAACATCCAGTACCATTCAAATGCTTGAACAGTGTCAATAATTAAATTAATCGTGTCAGTAATTAAATTAAAACTTTTATTTGACAATAATTCATTCATTTTCTTTTCGGCTTAGTACCTTTATTAATCAGGGGTCGCCACAGCAGAATGAACCGCCAACTTATCCCGCTTATGTTTTATGCAGCGGATGCCCTTCCAGCTGCAACCCATCACTGGGAAAACACCCATACACTCTCATTCACACACACACACAATATGGACAATTTAGCTTGCCCAATTCACTTATAGTACATGTCTTTGGGCTTTTGGGGGAAACCAGAGCAGCCCGAGCAAACTCACGCGAACACAGGGAGAACATGCAAACTACACATAGAAACGTCAACTGAACCAGCAACCTTCATGCTGTGAGGCGACATTGCTACCCACTGCACCTCAGCGCCACCCTGATATGGTAATAATACATTTACACGGTAAAAAACTCCTGGTTGCCTTAAATTTTAAAGCTGAATCAAATTAACCTTATGAGTCCATTTAACTTGTATGTTAAACTGACTTTAAACAGCTTGCGTAACTTATAAAATTAAATTAGAACATGATTAACTTGATTAAACATAATGTTGTCATGGCTAATTTGTCGTATAGTTTTTTTTGACAGTGGAGTTATTTAAGGAGAGAGTAAGTAAATGCATACGTAAGGAAGTTAATTAGATTAATGAATGCTAAATTTCCAATATTTCTATTCTCTTAATTATAAGCAGCATGATTTTTTTCAAAAACATTTTTTAAATTCCACATCAGCGTTTAAGGATGAATTTTAAAGGATCATGTGAGACTGAAAGCCAATAATGGTAGCGGAAAATTCAGTTTAGTTTCATTTTATTTTACAGCTAAGTTTAAGTTAATTACTGTAATTCATTATTGTAGAATGCAGTACTGTTAGGGCTTGGCAATTTGGCTTAAAGTCAGTATCTCAATTAATAGTACATTTTAACTCGATTATGATTAATGAATGATTTTTTTTATTTATTTATAAAAAAAATTTGCCCTCATACCGACAGATTTTGTACTGTATATGCTCACATATTACAAGTGAGAGATTTTTGAATGAAGGGTGCATTACCTGATTTTAATATAATTAAAGGAGGCACGCACCATCTACTATCTATGATTATTTTTTGAACATCAACGTTGAACAGCTAAACACACATTGCCTAAAACAAACAGTCACTTTTTTCTTATAAAAACATGAAAATAAATAACTTGCACTTTTGGAAACAAAATAAAATGTTTTTAAAATGTCTATATATATATATATATATATATATATATATATATATATATTAAAAGTAGAAATAAGCAGTATCTCTTCTAAATATAATAGCTCGTGTATATCATGTAAATTATGTTTTAAACATGCATTTCTGGAATCATCTGTAAACACATATTTTAAAGTAAATAATCATTTTAATGTAATGGAAAATATGCCATCTCAAGACATCTCAGCATAGCTTCCAATCATCACCAGTGTAGTGCAAACTAAGAAACAAGAATGGGACCATCGTTCTACTTGAGCAGAAATCAGATGAGGCTGCAAAGTGTGGCTAACAGAGCGGGGTCACCTGACTCCACATGCGTTAGGGAAAATAATTGAAATATCTGAATGTCAATTTCGATTACTATTCCATTAATCGCCCAGCAATGTCACAATATTTATTTGAAAAATGATTCTCTACATTCTTTTTTCAAAAATTTTTATCAAATAACCAACCTCATGTTTAGGTGGTTAAATGTTTAAGTAGTCATGTAAAGTAGTTAAAAAATTGATTTTTCACAAATGATGTATGCTGTACTCACAGTTTGTGCTTTGTCATAGGTTTGATAAGAATTTAGTTATAAAAATAAATCTTTATTATTGGTATTTATGATACAAAGAACTGTTAACATTTATAAACTTTTATTTTGCACAAAAGGTTCTTTAGTGTTTATAGCAGAAATATGTTTTTTTAGATTATAATCTAAATAACTTTATAGATTATAATTATAATAATATCATTTTAAAGAACCAAAACTGTTCTTTTTTTTATTTTAATGGTTTAATGTCAAGTTTTGTGCAGTTTTAAGAGCTCCAGTTTGTTTAGTCACTTTTTTTGTGCTTTGTCATAGGTTTGATAAGAATTTAGTTATGAAAATAAAGTTTTGTTATTGGTATTTATGATTCTAAAGAGCTGTTAACATTCATATATAAACTTTTATTGCACAAAAGATTCTTTAAAGTGTTTATAGCAGAAATATGTTTTTTTTTAGATTATAATCTAAATCATTTTATAGATTATAATTATAATAATATCATTTTAAAGAACCAAAACTGTTCTTTGTTTTATTTTAACGGTTTAATGTCAAGTTTTCTGCAGTTATGAGAGCTTCAGCTTGTTTAGTCACTTTTTTGTTTATTGTCCAACTCTGCCTTTTAGAGGAAAAACAATAATCTTGCTATGGGATATGTAGAATTATGCATAAGCATGCAGATTTTTGTGATATTAATCATGAAATGATTATATTAATGATCATGTAGAATGCTACTCTGAATAAAATATATACAGTATAAACAGTAATTATATTTGTTAGAATGTTTATTGAGAGAGATCATCTGATATACAGTATACTTTTTTTCATATTACATCACAGAAAAAAAGCATGTCAGCAGTTTAAATGACCTGTACTGGTACCTTGTTTATCACAGCTGTCTCATGACGTGGCATTTCAGAAACTACAGTGGACTTAAAACTGCAAAGCGGAGAGTGAGAAATACACTCTTTCCTCCAGCAGTTACATGCCAGCTCTTTCCTCTATAGCAAGCATGCAGTGAGGCCTGGCTGTGAGCTGTAGTTCCTGTATCTAGGGTTAATTAAGCTGTCTGCTGCTCTGCCTCTGGACGTGTGTGGTGAGAGACACCAAGAAGGCCCTTTAGCTTTGTGTCACCCTGCTGTCCACATGGCCAGACTCTGCCTCTGTGCAACACATCGATCTTAGGGTCAGGTACAGAGAGAAAGAGGAGGAGGACGACGGCAGAGTTAGACACCGGGGAGTTGTGTTTGAAACCGTGTGTGTGTGTGTGAGTACACACATGTTCTGTGCTGCTTTGACATGGTCTCCCCAGACATGTGGACTCCTCTTTGCCCTGCAGGACAACCAATTAGAACCACACAGTGCTGGAGGTGAAGGAAAGCAGCAGCAATGCCTTTACTGACTTTCTGACAACATTTGATCAACTTTGATGTGTGTAATATGTTGAATGAGGGTGTACGTGTATTTCTTTTAATTAATTTATTTGCATAATATTTTGACTTAATAAAATGAAAAAAACAATATATAAATATTTGACGTCATACTTGCATACACTTTTGATGCTTTAAATAAATGTCAAATTACATGTTTAATTGAATTGTTTCTATAATTATGGTTTAAAAGAAGCTTGTCTTTGTCTGGTTGAGGTATTGGTGTCTATTGATATGGTCGAGTGTAAATTTTATAGCCAGTATGTTGGTAGTGACTAATGGGGAATAAACACATACTTTTGTTTTTAATACTTGCTGTTTCAGCAGATACACATTAATTTGATCAAAAATGTTTCATTCTTTATGTATAATTATTTATGTCTACTAATCCAAGAGTCATGACTAAGGCCCAATCCTAAATCTAACCCTACCACTTCCCCTTCCCCTTGGCCCTTGAAACAGAGAGTTAAGGGGAAGGGGTTCAAAATTTACACCTAAGAATTGAGAATACAGCACCTGCACACGTCATCATATGTCACCGCAATCTCTTTCTTTATATGAGATTGATGACAGAGACATGCTGAAGTTATTCCAGTTGCTTTATTTTTTGGCATTTATCTTCACTAAAAGGCATGTATTATGTTATCTCTATCTATAAGAGACAATACTATACTGCACATTTACACAGTGGCCATATTAATCTATGTAAACACACCAAAAACAAAATTAACATTATAGTAGACGTTGTAAGAGCCCATTCACAGCCACTAGACTTTTCTGACAGGGTATTCGAGTGTCGTCGAGTGTCAGAATGTTGGGGACTGCTATACAGATATTATTATTATGGGTTATACACTCTCAGAAATCAAGATACAAGAGCTGTCAGTGGGGTGGTACCTTTTTGAAAGGTACATATTTGTACTTAAAGGGTATATATTGGTACCTCAAAGGTATTTGTTCCTAAACATTTTAAGAGGTACACTTTTGTACTTTTTCGGTACTAATATGTACCTTTGAGGTATTAATATGGACCCTTTAAGTAGCAATATGTACCTTTCGAAAAGGGACCGCCCCAGTAACAGCTCTTGTACATTTATTTCTGAGAATGTAAATAGCGAAATTCAGTGGTTTTTATTTGAGTTTCTTTTAAATAGCATAGCGGTAAAACATGAACGCAGTTATGAATGCATTAAACATAAACTTATATGTCGTAAAAATTCATGATAATGAAAAAAAAATACTAAGTTGTGCATTTCCTTTCGGATGCAGCTATCTTGCCATTGTGGCTGGTGTATTTTGGGATATTTTCTTACCCTTTGGTTTCAAGAATGGTCCTGAAAAATCTCCATTCGAAGGGGTATCTATACCCCTTCCCCTTAGCCTAGGAGTATCCACACTCAGTCGTGGAGGACCAGTCTCCTGAAGAGTTTAGCTCCAACCCTAATCAAACACACCTGATCAAGCTAATCAAGCTCTAATTAGGTATACTAGAAAATTCCAGGCAGGTGTGTTGATGCAAGTTGGAGCTAAAGTCAGCAGGACACCAGACCTCCAGGATCGACTGTGGACACCCCTGCCTTAGCCCTACGCCTTCAAGCGAAAGAGAATTGGGATTGCTAAGGGTTAGAATAGGCAATGGGCCTAAATGTGTCTCTTTTACAATTTTACAATTTAACTATTTACAATATTAACAGCACCAAGAAATGTTTCTTGAGCATCAAATAAGGAAGAAAATATCTAATTATATCAAATCAAATTATAGCTATTTGCCAACAATCAGCAATCAATAACAATATTATTGTTGAAAAAGTGGCTTTTAGTATGAGACAATTACATTGTAAAATATAAACTCTTTTGTTTCAAACTGTACTAACTTTCTTCAGAATATTACTATTATGTTAAAAAAAATGCAGCAACGATGGGCATATTGTTTATTTAAAAAATGTTTTATGATAAAAATGTATATATGATTATTATTCTTATTTCAATCCCCAAATTGATCTGTTTATTTCCATAGACATTTAGACACTGTTTTCTTATTGAATGTAATTTCATGTTTTATTTGCTGAATAACAACAACAACCGCAAAAAATGCTTTCTGCAAACCAACATTTTTTAATTTTAAATATTTTATTTTGTGCTATTCGGGTTGTAAAGTCATTTGTAGTATCATTCATTCATTTTCTTTTTTTAGCTTAGTCCCTTTATTATTCTGCGGTCGCCACAGCAGAATGAACCGCCAACTTATTCAGCAAATGTTTTACGCAGCAGATGCCCTTCCAAATGCAACCCATCACTGCCAAACATCCATATACAGTCATTCACACACATACAGTACAATACGGACAATTAAGCTCACCCAATTCATCAAAAGAGCATGTCTTTGGACTTGGGGGAAACCGGAGCACCCGGAGGAAACCCACGTGATCACAGAGAGAACATGCAAACTCCTCACAGAAACACCAACTGACCCAGCCGAGGCTCGAACCGGCGACCTTCTTGCTGTGAGGCGATTGTTCCACCCACTGCGCCACCCTAATGCCTTCATATTGTATTGTATTAATTTGACTAATTTTAGAGATCAAAATTATTTTTATCTAAGATGAATAAATTAAAATGATTGGATTAAATTGTTGTCCCGACTTGACATTTACTCAAAACAATTCCCTTTTTCTGTATGTTATATTTAGTTCATTGTAGAACATTGTATTCTGTTTCAAAAGTATGAGACTGTATCTTTAATTTGGATTACACAATTATTCTAATTTAAGATGATTTTGAACTAATTAAACCAACATACAAATCTCAGAAAAGAAAGAAAGAAAAAAAAAACATTATTGTAATTGGCCTGAAATACCAATTGTAGCCCCTATCTTTGCTGTGCGTGTTGAGTTTTTTTTTTAGCACTAATCCTTGCTTCAACAGCAACTGTAATAATCATCTTTTGCTTCAACAGGGAGGAAGAAAATTCAACATCACAAAATCCTGTTTCACCTCTTCTCGCTCTAAAAGACTGAGTTTCATGCTTGTTTGGTCATACGGCACATGCAGAGCTGCTTCCTGAAGGCGGTCAACATGCAGGTCAGTGTGGTGTGGTTTCGTTTTCTGATTTGACCTCTGCTGACCTCTGTTTTCTCCTGTCCACGTCTCTCCTCTTTAACTCTCTCAGCCTGACCACAAGTGTCTTCTCTCATCCCACTCACACACAACATCTCACAATTAAGCCATTATTGCAACCTACATCTCACAAATCAGTGACCTTAACGTCTGTGCTTGGTCTTTAGCTGAAGAAGATTGGCTGCTTTTGTTTTTCTGCAGGCCTTGCTCTGTCTGTAAATGCCTGGTTTGACTGTTAGAGTCAGAAAATAGTGTAAATTGAATTTACAGATCACACTTGTTTTAAGTGTGAATGTGTTGACTAAATCCGGGGGTTGGGGCTTTTTACACAGTAGTAACCAGTCTTTAATGTCTTTTTGCACTTAAAAACCTGTAGTTACAGTAAAAATGTTTTTACATTTTATTTAAAGTATTGAATTAAAGTAATTTACTGCATGTCATTATTCTGAAATAGAATATATTAATTTATTTATTTATTCAAGAAAATTAATTTGTTTAATGTTGATCCTATACATGGTTCATTTGCTGTAAAAAAATAGAAATGCATGAATAATATTATTGTCGTGACATTCACATTGACAGGACAATCTCCATTTAATTTGAATGTACGTTAAGCAGTAACATGTTAAGCAAATATATATATAATTTATACAACAGTTCTGTCTGGTTCTCAAATCTGATTGGCTGATAGCCATACAATATTCTGTGATAACAGCAAATAATGGAGCTGTTGGACAACTTTTAAGGCTTTTTTAGGCGAGAATGTAGATGTTTATATTGCAACTATGTAGTTTATTCATAAGGAAAGTGCCTATTTTAAATATTTATAATTTCCGGAGATACAGCACGTCGGCATCCATCAGCCTGTCATACTGAGCAGAGCAAACAGGGTTAACACTCCGTCATATGATGGCGACAGAGACTGCATAATAAGTTCTTATAGGAGAAAAACTCGGCTACAGCTGATCAAATCATTATAGAACTGGTAAGTGACACTTTAAGTTGATCTCCCTCTTTTGTATGTTGTAGTGCTGTATTTATACCATAGTATCTGGTAGTGTTTGCTTTGCTTTGGCGTTTTTGGGATTAATTATTGTAATATCCCTATTATCCCTAAATAGAAAAATATTTTCTATTTCTCTAAATAGTCTTTAGACTGATGGCATTTCATGACGTTCAGCCTTATAATTTTAAAATGTGAGCAAAATCATCTGTTTTGTCATCACTTTAGATGTTATGCTAGAGAATCATTCAAACAGCTCTGAAGTGACGTTTGTAAAGTAGCAATGATTTTTTGGCGCCCAGCCATGACTCAGGACACTGTTCATATTTCTGCTGTGCCACAGAGCGTCATTTGAAAAGTTTCATATTAAATAACATTTGAATGTGTGCGTCTAGTGTGTGATACTTCCAATTGTCATGTGCGTGCTGTGTTGCGGCGCTGAGCGGCACATTCGGTGTGTGACTTGCTTAAGGCACACAACGCATGCCTCCCACCAGTGCTGATATACAGCCATATCGCACTGCTACTCTTGTGATATCGCTCATATATATTTATTTAGACCTAGCACAAAATCAGCAATATAATACACACTTAAAAATGGCAGTATACAATTTGATAAATAAATGATATGCTATCATCATGCATTCCTTTTCTTTTCAGCTTAGTCCGTTTATTAATCCGGGGTCGCCACAGGGGAACAAACTGCCAACTTATCCAGCGCATGTATTTCGCAGCGGATGCCCTTCCAGCCACAACCCATCTCTGGGAAACATTCAGACTACTCCAGACACTCATACACTATGGACAATTTGGCCTACCCAATTCAACTGTACTGCGTGTCTTTGGACTGTGGGGGAAACCGGAGCACCCGGAGGAAACCCATGCGGATGCAGGGAGAACATGCAAACTCCACACAGAAATGCCAACTGACCCAGCCAAGGCTCGAACCAGCGACCTTCTTGCTGTGAGGCGACAGCACTATCTGCGCCACTGCATCACCTATCATCATCATCATTATTGTTTTTATTATTATTATTAAAATGTCTTCTATGATTACCATGGCTGCATCAGTTTCAATAAAAATTCTGTAAAAAGTGTAAAATTGTAAAATAATTACCGTATATGTAGAGGACTTTTTTTAATCAGTTACTGTTTAGGTGGCAGTTCTTACTCCAGTCATTAGTAGTAGCAGTAGTGAAAAGTATTTTATGCTTTTGTTTGAGAAATGTGACATACTTCATTATAAAATTCATGATTCTTTTGATCATTTATTGCCTAGATGACATTTAGTTTTTACTTTGTAATCATCTTGATTCGGTGCTCAGTTATAATTATCATTGTAATATTTCCATGCAGTGTATGATTCTTTATTTTTGTTGTTGTCATAACATCCTGGTAGAATAAATAAATTATTCAAAACTAAGAATAGTATTTTTCTATTATCTTTTGTTGTTGTTGTTGTTTTTAACAAGAAAAAAGTAACAATTAGGCTAGGCATTGTTTTTTTTATATTGTATTTCATCTGTTTTTTTTTTTTTTTTTTTTCATCTGAGTAGATATTTATAGCAGCTCAAATCATTGAGCGGAATGACAGTAAAACTGCATACAGTCTTTCCAGCCGTATACGCATCAGGGAACCTTAACAAGCTTTGAGAATTACGCTGAATTATTCACCTGTGTGCCAATTACAATAATATTATTTACTTAGCACTACCTTTTCCTTTTATGTTCTGCCTTAATAACAATGGATATGGAGTCCCTTAAGTGCTCGCTTAGGTTTGCTTAATTATGATGCCTATTATCATCCATGTATCCACCCACAGCTCATCTACTTTCAGTCTCTGCACCTCAAGGATAAACACACACACACACACACACAAATGCAAGCTTTCACACAAACGAGCGAATGTTTACCTGATATGAATTCATTGCGGTGCGGTTGCACAGTACAGAAAAATATTTATTAGAAGTTTAATGATAAAATCAATGTCGTATTTCAAGGCTGTAAAGAGTTTAACGTCCATCTGTGAAGGAACTGTCTCTGACCTCCCGTGCTGGGCATTAATTTTGCTATTTTAACTGCCTCTCAGTACCATCAGATCATACAGAAAGCATTAGCAAGCATTAGACTGTGTGTGGTTCAGTTGTGAACCTCATAAGTTAACAGTCCTTTTTAATTTGGTCTCCAGTGGGTTGTTAAGAGCAGGGAATGACTATGAGAAACACAGAAACCCTTGGGCTATAATAATTCCTCTCTTTTTCTATTTCTCTCTCTCTTTCTCTGTGTGTGTGTCTCTTCTCATGCTCTCACCCTCCATTTACTTCTCTTCTAAGCCCTTGTTCAACCGTGCATCAAATGTGAAATACTACTTTTTTTCACTCTCTCTTTGTTTTAATCGAAGCAGAATGTTTGTAGTATTCAAGGCCCTGGAAACAGGTAGATTCACGAAATCTGTGAGAAATTGGATTTCCATTTCTCCCCAGATGAATTTACTCAGATTAGCTTAATATATCTCTATAAGCTGCCTACGTTGTAATAATCATAGGGTATGTTGCATCTGTATACCTGAGCGGATGAGAGAAAGGGGAAGAAATCAGTTTTGTATTCATGACAGTTTCTCTGCACCGAAAAATCAATCTCAATCAAAGCAGCTACAGAGTTTATCATAAATTATCATGAAAAGGGTTTCCACTGAGTAGATGCTTAATTACAATCTCATTTGAATAATTTTGCATATTAATGAGCGCCGAATGAAAATCGTTTTTAGAGTTCTTACTTGAGCCCGGGAACCCACGGTGATAATCGCAGACCTTTAAAATGTATGTGATCTTATTACCGCACCAAATCTAGCCATTTCTCTCAGCACACAGTTGCGTTATAACTTGATTAATGGACTTGTGTCTTTGACATTAATAAACTATAACCGAATTAGAAAGACTTCATTAGTTTCAGCTTGGACCACATGTTTAGCTGCATCATGAATTAAACCGCTGTGATATCAGCACCTCGTAGCATTTGGTTTTGTTGACGAAAGTTGCATCCGCCATTGATGAGAATTTATTATCAATGCTGTTTTGAGAAGACAGAATTTTAGAAATGGTAGTCAACCAGCATTGAAATCAGTTAACCAGCATTTGTTCACCAAAAAATGGATAACTAGCTGTTGTAAACACCATAAAAATGCTTATTTCACATCCCAAATGTGGGTGAAATTTAAAAAAACTCAACCAAAAGCTTAAAAATATATACTGTAACAAAAAGGTTTTTCTTTACCCCAATTTGAGTTAAAATGACCCTGTAGGGTGTATTTACTGTCATTTTACTCCAAACTTAAAAATAATGGGTCTAGGGTTACTGTATATCAACAGTGCCTTACAAGAACAAAGAACAATATATATTTAACCATGCATATACTTTAAGTATCTTAGAAACTTCATGTGGTTATGTTGAGTCTTTTTTTTCTAAGTGTGTGAAAATTTCTTAAGTCTTGTAACAACCCCTGTAACACTTGAGAGTTTTTTTTTTCATTGAGTATTTGAATATGTGCCCTATCAAGTGTTCATAAACTCACCCTTTTTATCAATTCAGTTTTAACTAAACATGCTTTTTGCATTTTTTTTACAAAGTAATGTTAACTGTTTTATGAGTTAAATGTACCCCAACCCCAATTATTATTATTTTTTGAGTCTGAAGAACACAAAAATATTTTTTTTGACCATTGACTTCCACTGCAACAGAAGTTTCTCTTAATGTGTTTTATGTTTCACAGAAGTCATAAATGGTTGAAACCACAATGGCATGAGATAATAGAAATTGAATTGGTGGGGTAACTTTCCTGCATATTTGAATATTTTGTAAGGCTTAAATTGTTAAATTCTAGGTTCTTGGATAAGTTTTTTAAAGTCTTTAAACTCGAAGAATAGAATGCTAATCCAACAAATCATATATTAAAACATTACAGATATTTTTTAAATGCCCAGTTTTCTTGATTTAAATAAAACAATATTCAAAGAGTTCTATTATTTTTTTATAAAGAGTAATTAGCACTTTTATATGTTGGCTAAAACCCCCGTACTTTATCTGTAGTAATTAACTATGTCAGTTTGATGCATAAGAAAGATTGCACAATAAAGTCATTTAGCATACAAGTTGAATAGCCTAAATGATGACAGGATAAAAATTTTAGAGTGACTTATTTCTTAAGCATAAACATTTTCTTTAATGTTACACTGTTAAAAAAGGAAAAGCTGTTCTTTTTATTTTATTACCATTTTTATTTTTTTTATAATTTGCAGTTTTCTCTATGATTGAAGTGCTCTTTAAAAGTGGGTGGCACAGTGGTTAGCACTGTTGCCACACAGCAAGGTTGCTGGTTCGAGTCCTGGCTGGGCCATTTGGCATTTGTCTGTGGAGTTTGCATGTTCTCCTCGTGCTGGTATGGGTTTCCTCCAAGTCAGTTTCCCCCTCAGTCCAAAGACATGCACTAGAGGTGAATTGGGTAAAAATTGGCTGCAGTGTAAGTGTGTGTGTATAAGTGTGTATAGGTGTTTCCCAGTATAGGTTGGAGCTGGAAGTGCATCCACTGCGTAAAACATATGCGGGAATAGTTAGCAGTTCATTCTGCCGTGGCGACCTCTGAAAGCCAAAAATGAATGAATGCTATTTAAAAGTTAACAACACATACTCTTAATCTTAATTTATATTAAAACAATATTTTTCTTTTAATATTTAACTTTAACGTTAATACAAAAAATAAATAAAAATAAAATCATTGTAAGGGCGAAGTTGTTTAATTAACTTTAAATTGCTTTTTTGGAAAAATTCCATTCTTTAATAATGTATTAATAGCCTAATGTAAAAAATATGTTTTATAAATATGTTACAATAAGTTTGTTGTCTTGACATAACCATCCGAAAATGGACCGTTTCTTGTTAGACGGAAAATTGTAGGTCTATACTGTTTTTGAGTAGCTTGCTTTAACTCACTCTCAAGTCTTCAAACAACCTGAGTCTGGAGTAAAAGACCACATATCCAGGGCAGAGGAGGACAGTTAGCGCGGATGGTGGAGATAATGCTTGAAAAATGATACAACAGCAGAGACTAGTGGTGAGAAGGAGCTTTGTGAACGCTCTTCCTATTTCTTCAACCTCCGCTGTTCTTCCTTTATAGCCTTGACCTTTCCCACTGTTTGCTCAATGATCTAAGTTACATTTATAACAGATTAGGCTGTAAGGCGGGAGGTCATTAGGGAGAGGTCTCCCACAATATACACATAAGTAAACTTTCTATACTAATGAAAAACCGACGGGTCGTAATCCCTATATGAAAATTCTTTAATGGATTGTGTTGACTTGGCGGTTCTATGAAAAGTTATAATTAGCATTTTAATATGTCGGGTTAAACCTCTGTGTATTCACTTTCTGTTTGTTCATTAACAGATGTGCATATAGCTAGTGTTACTATATTTAGATCTATTACAACTCATTTGATTTTTTTTACTTTAAACAAAGTTATGTTTCATTTTTAGGAACATTTTATAGATTTTTCTCTCTCTATCGCTGTCATTCAATCGCAAGCAAACAGGAGATAAAGTAAGGCTTTAATTAGAGATGTGTCATTAAAATATCCTCTCTTTCCAGAGATGGTGGGGGTTTGCTTCTGGATGGTTGGGTGGGTATTAACAAGTTCATGGATCTTATTACTTTCTCCCTCCGTTGCATGCTGTCAGCTCCTAGGGATATGATATCCGATGGCTGGGCTCACATTTACAACAAGTTCATTACGGCACGACTGCCGCTCTTTCTGCTTGGGCCCAGCTGGTTGGAGGGGTCTGTGTTTTAATTAGTGCTGAGGGTGTGCATATTAATTACAACATGAGTGATATTTACTGTACCTAAGGAACACAGGACCGGCTAAAGACACTGGCAGCCTCAGCTAATAAAGCCAGCCATGCTAATGAGCAAAAGGAACCATAAAAATAGACGGCGGCAAAATAATTCATAAAGTTTATTGATCTCGGAGTAAAGACGTTAAGCTCCGATTAAGGGCAACAAAAGGAAAGGCATCGCACTTTATCAAATAAATAAGCCGAGTGGAGAAATGTGAGCACGGAGACAGATTGTCATTAAGTAGGTCACGTGACGCTTTTCTCCAGAGAACGGCAAATATTCGTTCATGCGGTGAAAGAATAAAATAAAGGAGGGGGAAACACAAGAGTTTTCTCATAAATCGGATGAACGTAAAACTGCTGTTGGTCTGATTGTCAAAGACATTTGTGATTCATCTAAACGCAAAGACGTTTCTTGTTACTGTGCACAAGTTTCAGGTAGGCTATTCGCAAACTTTTATTATATTTTTATATTGTAAGTTTTGCTTGAGGTGTAGTAGGCTATTCTTTAAGAACAGTACAGCCAATATGTAAAAAAAAAAAAAAAAGAAACATATGCACTTTCCCTTTCGAAACAATACCCTTAGATCTTTGCAGATAGTATTTATTTATACAGCCTAATCATTTTTTAGGAGTTTTTCACCTTTTATTGGACGGGACAGTGTAACGTAGGCAGGAAAATGGGGGTAGAGGGGAGAGCAGACAGAGAAAAAGGATTGGAAAAGGACCTCTGAGCTGGGAATCGAACTTGGGTCACCGTGAGCACCGTGCTCCATAGGGTGTTCGGGTAGTTCAAAAGACCCACACCCTTACTGATAAAGTTCAGAAAATGACCCCTATATTGGCACATTTATTGATTACCAAATATACAAATTTTTGACTGAGGAAAAGTTGAATAAGGTAGCCAGTTTATTATTTTTCTATAGGCTACAGTTTTTTGTTTTAAAACAAGTTTTACCAGATTCCTTTTTTTAAATGATGGATGATAATAATTTTGTATTTATAATTTAGCTAAGCATTTTTCATATGAATTTATTTCAATCTAATCTCATGACAATATTTAAATTGAGGATAAATCTGAACTATTTTTGGTGCATCAAAAAAGTGTGGTTATGACCACATTCCGACACGCTGATCCAGCAAAGATTAGTTCTTAAAATGTCACTAGAATGCATAACTGAATAGAAAATGAGGCGAATAACTGATAAAAGGTCCACTTTTTAAAAGGTCTGCCTGTTTTAATAGCCTTCACTGCAAAAAATGTTTTTCTTACTTAGATTTTTGTCTTGTTTCTAGTTCAAATATCTACAAGTTCTTAAATCAAGAAGCATTTTCTAGACAAGCAATACATATTGTCTTGTTTTGAGAAATTAAATGTCAAAATGAAGTGAGTTTTTCCCTAAATTAAGCTAAAAATCTGCTAATGAGGTAAGCAAAATAATCTTATCACAAATCGAAGAACAAGATTATTTCGCTTACCCCATTGGCAGATTATTTTGCTTGATTTGAGGAAAAACTCACTTCATTTTGGCATATTATTTCTCAAAACAAGACAATATGTTTTGCTTGTCTAGAAAATGCTTCTTGATTTAAGAATTTGTTGATATATGTGGATTAGAAACAAGACAAAAAAAAATCTAAGTAAGAAAAGCTTTTTTTGCAGTGTGGCGCTACAGTATATGTTGGCGGACTAGGATAAATCTTTTCCATACAACACAGCTACAACATTGAGAAGTTTTGAACAGCTTTTGAAATATTGTCTGAACATTTTATTTTAGAATACTTAAGTACGATCAGTTTAAAACATTAATAACAATAAATATTTATCACATTACAATAATTCCATAATGAATCACTTGACAAATTAATAAATAAAATATATTATTTACAGTAAATGGTGTAGTCTTACTATAGGCTACATATAATTACTTATGTTTACAAATAGATACTGAAACATAACACTTTGGAAAATTGTTTCAAAAAGTTCAACAACAACCAGGAGAGTTCAACAACCAAGAGGAAGATGGAGTGATAAATGACTAAGTGATTTTAAATGACTGAGTGTTTATTTGTTTTGTTCATATGATTTTGATAGATCCTCTTTGCTTAATATATCAGATATTGGATGAAGGCTGATGAATATGTCTCTGTATAGTCACAGTGGGCCTGTTATCTCATCGGATTTCCGTCCATCTCCAGTCGGCTTCTCGTCTGTGTAATTACGGCCAGTCCACAGTGGGCCTTGCCCTCACAGTATGCGCTAAGCCTGTGCCAAGATGACTCCATATGTCCTTCACACAACAAGGCCTGTAATGTGGGAGGTCTGGCTTTTATCCAAAATCATCAAGGTGTCTAGACAGGTATATGTTGAGTAGTCATGAAATCTGCCAACATGTGTTAATGAATGTACGGCTAAGCTGACAGCAGTTGCCTGTATCTGAATCCCATATGATAACCCTTGACTGGCTATCAGTGTTTCCACGTCCCCCTCTCTTCACCCGCTGATCAAATCCCTGATTATTTGGGAGTGATTTCAGGATGGTTACGGTTCTATTTACGAAGCAAAATCTGCTGTTCGCCCAGATCACAAGTTCGTTTGCGTGCGCGGGAAACCTAAGGGCTGATTTTATAGGTTGATAAAAGGCATCTGAAACAGATGCCATGTTAAATGGCTGCTATGTGAGAGTGCACACTTATGCAGCGGGTGAAAGTGGGATTGCGTTGGCAGCTCTCCAAATGAAGGTTGTGTATAGCACACACCGGGGAGAGAGGGAGAGATGCTGGAAAAAAAGAGTGAGAGAGTTAGACGCTTCATCTTAAGTCATGTCTGGTATCAAGGCAACACACTTAAAACAGCAATTTGTTTCCCTTGCATCCAATAAACAGCTCATTCCTTTTCCAATCAATCACCTGAAGCAGAAAGATTAAAAGTGGGGGAGAGGAACTCCAGGCTGCAGGTCGCTCTGGAGAGGCAGTGGTGCAAGACAATCTGAACCATCTTCCTCCTGCAGAACAATAACAACAGATCTGTAAGCTACTCGTCATCAGGAGTTTTTCCACTTGATAACTATGCAGTGTAATCCACTGGCTGCATGGGGTACTGATTATAGGTCAGTACTTTGATTAGAACATTTGTGGGTGTTCAAATTGGGACTATTTTCTGCAATACTGGGTTTGATGGCGTAAATCTATCATTCTGTAATGGTTTTTCCCAAATTGAAAAATAAGCATGAATCACAAAGTTTAGCTGAATGTCCGTTCTACAGGGTTTGCATCAACCTGTGTTAATACTCACATGAGAAATGAGTGTTGGAAATGTAATTTTTTTTAAATAAAATGCATTTAATTAGCATTTTTTACACTCTTGTGGTGGTTTGTGACTTCTGTGAAAAAGAGTTAATGGGGATGGAAACGCATGTGCTAAAAACTCTGACACAGCAAACATTTCACCCACATAACCAGTCAGCTGTCTCCGTTATGCTTGCCTTGTTTAATGTTGGTCACTAGGTTACCAATACTACAGTCAGCTGCTCTAAACATTGATGGTAACGCACTTATTTTGCTTTACTCACCTCATGTGTAACCTGTTTAACTTTACTTTGAAAGACTAGTTTTAGTAAGATTTCTCTTTTTCTTTCTTTCTTTCTTTCTTTCTTTCTTTCTTTCTTTCTTTCTTTCTTTCTTTCTTTCTTTCTTTCTTTCTTTCTTTCTTTCTTTCTTTCATTTGACCAACCACACTTTGTTGCTCTATGGTGCATTTATAGACCATTTCAATGTGGTGATATCATCTGCTCTTGAAAATTTCCTGCTTGTTATCATACTTTTTCATATCTGTAACAATAGGCATAACATTATTTGTCAGTATCTGGACCTTTTTGGATTTATGGAAGCTAAAGAAATTAAAAATGTAAAATAGGAAATACATGAGGACCATTGTTATTGTTTACATCCCTCGAAATGGTCTATACAATACTACTTCCACTAAATAGGGTCATTAAACTGCAAACGTTTTTAAGTGACATTTTTTATTTTAATATATATATAAGTAAATAAATTAAATAAATAAATAATTTTTAGTTTGGTCATGTAAATTTTTGTACAAAAACTGGATGAGTTGCCAGGTCGCTGGTTCGCGCCTCAGCTGAGTCAGTTGGCATTTCTGTGTGCAATTAGCATGTTTTCCCCGTGTTCAAGTGGCTTTCCTTTGGTATAGGTGAATTGGGTATGCTAAAAATTGACCGTAGTGTATGTGTGTGAATGATTGTGTATGGATGTTTCCCAGTGATGGGTTGCAGCTGGAAGGGCATCCGCTGCTTAAAACATATGCTGGATAAGTTGGCGGTTCATTCTGTTGTGGTGACCCCAGGGACTAAGACGAAAAGAAAATTAATGAATGAATATTAAAATATGTAGTTTTTATGTTTTAGTCTAAATTCTAGTTTTAAATACCTTTTTAAAAATGCATGTTATAAAAAAAGATCAAATTCTTTTCACATTCAGTCACCAAACAAACCATAGAATCAAACTTTTTTTTTTCCAATACAGATAAAAAAATGGTCACTATGACTATGAAAGTTAGACGCTAAAATATCATTAGCTGAGTCTAAAAACAACAGAAGTCGAAGGAAAGTCCCCAGCCATCATGACAGAAGAATCCTGCTTTGTGACTGTGAATACGAAGTGCTTTGTTTGTCATGCACAATGAGAGAGAGAGTGCAAAGCATCTCTTCCACTCTCACCCTTGAACACACAAACACATCATCTCTATCTTCCTCTCCTTCTATCATTCCATCTCAGTCTTGGTCTCATCCTCGCTCTCTAGCCATTTTAGAGATACGGCTATTTCCAGCCCTGGTGTTGACAGGGCAATTAGTCTGAGCACCAGATCTCTAAACTCCCAGCAACACTATCATTCTGCAGCCCGTCAATTCATCAGCTGATTTGCTATTAAACAGAAAGCCAGTGCTATAAAACTGGACAGTGAGGTCCTGAACTGGGTTGTTTAGAAAAGCAGACATGTCGCTCTGACAGGTTTGTTTATAAAGGAGAGAAACTGGAGGCGACTGTCCGGTGCGGTCTAGGCCTGATTTCCCCTGTCAGAGTCTACGTTTCTCCTTTGGCATGGAGGCACGAGGGCTGCTGTCCTTGTCAGAACACCTGCCGTCTCCTCCACAGCCTCGCTGCAGTCCTCCCCTGAAGATCCATCAATCCATCCCTGCAGAAGACATCGAAGCATGCCAGAAAGTCTACGCATTAGCACAAACAGCTTCTAAAAGTATGTCAGTGTGCTCTTTAGTGTATTGTTTGTTGTTTATTTGTTCTTCTTTCAAACAAATCATTCAAATTCAATGAGGGGGAGGGGTTTTTGCCCTCACTTTTCAATCACAACTCCAGACTTTCCTTCTCATGATCAAAATGCAAACCTTTAAACGAGGATTCAGAGTGCACTTAAATCACTCTGATTTAAAATATGAATCAGATATTCTCAATGTGAGCATTTTTAAGAATTATTTTGTGAAAAATATGTTATCAGCTTTCATATTAATGTGATAATTAAAATTATTTTCCTCAGCATAGACTTGTTTAAAATCTATTTGACTTTTGTTCTTCTTTTAAACACAAAAAAATAATATTTTGAAGAAAGCCCGAAACCTTGAAGGATTGACTTCCTAGTAATAGTTGTGTTCAACAGAAAAAAGAAACCCATAAAGGTTGGAAACTACATAAGTGAGTGAGTACGTTTTCATTTTTGGGTGAACTATCCCTTTAAATGTTCATGCACTCTATTGGAGTTTATTTGCTTATTTATTTTGACATGGACAACACAATTACACTCGACAACCAAATGCATTTGGTTGACTTGCTAATTCTCAACACCTGTGCAAGGAACAGCTTGACATAAATAGAAAATAAAGTGGATACACAAACTTCATTATAAAAATTAAAACACATTATAAACACATAACCATTATAGTTCTTTGCGGTAAAAGCAAAGGCGGCATGATCAAACAAACTAACAGTAAACTATTTGTGTAAACTGCTGTTTTGTTTTTAACCACTTTAGTACACTACTTAAAACCTTCTCATTTTAAGCCAAGAGTTAAATCATTCCACAATTTGGTTCCCTTAACAGAGAAAACAGATTGACCAAAAGAGGTCTTACACTTTGGAACAAGACAGTTACCATTAGAAGTTGCTCATGTGACTCTGTGAGAGGATTGATGTCTGCTGATTAGATCTGAAAACAGCATAGTAACATGATTATTTAATTTAAAAACCAAATTAAGATAATTAAATGTAATAAAATGATCAAAACTAAAAGGTTATGTTTACATAAAACATCACAATGATGCCATTGCATAGGCTTTAAGTCCATAATTTTAATGGCTTGTTTATATAGTATATTGAATAGGATTCAATGTGGTTAAAAAGGCATGTGACCACACTCTCAGAAATAAAGTTATGTAAGCTATCACTGGGGTGGTGCCCTTTCAAAAGGTACACATTTGTACTTAAAGGGTCCATATTGGTACCTCAGAAGTATATATTATTACCTAAAAAATTTAAGAGGAACACTTTTGTATTTTTTACGTTCTAATATGTACCTTTGAGGTATTAATATGGACCTTTTAGTTACAAATTTTAAAAAAGGTAACCCAGTGACAGCTAGCCTACCTTTATTTCTGAGAGTGCATGATGTACGCATGTATATTTTTGCATTTTGATATGTTAAAAATCTTCTAATAAAACGAAAACAATTTAGACTTGGCTTGACCTTCTTACAAATATTTTGAACATCAAATTTTAAATTCACGTCTAGAGTTATGCCAAGATACTTGAATTCCTTCACTTCTTCAATAACTTTATTTTTAATCAGCACCTTAAATTTATTCCTTGAAGGGCTATTTCTTATGGAGAAGCATATAAAAGCTGTTGCAGGAGTACTTGACATAAAAAGTAATGGCAGAATACAGACATTGTGTTTCTTTGCAGAATAAATATATGCATAGGAGAAACTTTCTGCATTAATATGTTGGTACTATGAACAGTAAAACAATCTGTTTAAAAACTTTTTTTTCCACTTATCTATTCGAACTACATTATGGGACCTTGATTTTGGTTCAGACAGATTTTTATTGTAAAACATTGAGCGAGTTTTTAAAGTATGTCAGCGCGCTCTTCATTGTATTGTTTTTGTTGTTTGTTTGTTCTTCTTTCAAACAGATCATTCAAATTCATACCGGGGAGGGGTTTCTGCATGGGGACGGTCCCTCCCGCCCTCACTTTTCAATCAAAACTCCAGACTTTCCCCCTCATCATCCCCTTTGTCTCTGTCTTTTGTCTAATTTTGCCTCTCCCTTGACATATTTCTTCCTTTTCCATCTCATCCAGCTTCACTTTCATTCATCTACCTCTCTCCCTCATCTTTTTATTCCTCTCTCTTCATCCCTTTCTCTCTCTCTCTCTTCTCCTCCTCCTCCTCTCTCTTTCCCTCAGCGGTCCGACCGTTCATTATCCTAATTAAATCCAGCAGCTGAACATCCTCTTATCTGTAGGGGAGGAGAGAGAGAGGCCATGATGCAATAGGGCTGATTTGCATATCCAAAGTTAATTAGTGTGGAGGAGCAGGTGTACAGTAATAATAATCATCACACATGACAGTCACCTGTGCCCGCTTTTGCTCTGCCCTTCCGAGATGTGCCCCATTCCCTCCCTCCACTGTCCCAAATCCCCCCCTACCATCATCATCATCATCATCATCTCAGCCCTGCATTGATGGAATTCACTCTCTTCCTCTTTTAATCTCTCACCATCTCTCTCTGTCTCTGTGTTTTTCTTTTCTTTTCTTTTTCTTCTTCTCTGAAACCCCCGCACACATGCACGCTTTCTTTTCATACGCTTCTCTTTTCAGATTTATTCCACACACTCCCCCATTTTTGCCTTACTGGAGTTGTTGCTTCTGTTTTTGTGTGTTGGCTTTTCATTTTTGTCGTTTTCTTTCCTTTCCGCTTCTGCTTGCGGAATCTGGTCGGTCTCTGATGACTGTTTCTTTTGACTTCATTTTCTCTTCTGGAGTTTTTAGCTGCTATTTGCAAAACATTTAATATGTAGAATGTAAATGGAAACTTAATAATATATATATGCTTGAAATAGCTATACATTTTTGCCTTTTGTTTATACCTCATGTGTAAGGACTGCTAGAAATGTTTCATGTTTTGTGACATTCAGTGATGTTGCCATAACTACATGTCACGCTTGATGCAGTAATTTACACTGTTTTATATTCTGACTATCATGTAATATACAGTCATTTCTTTGCTTCTGTGGTTATACAGATGTAAAGTGCAATATGTTCATGTTGTGAATACAAATATACAATTGCTTTTTTTTTTTTTTTTTTTTTTGCATATAAACTGTTTCAGTAAGCCTGTCAAGTACATTTGATACATTTCATGTTTCTTTTGACTCCATTTTATCCCCTGAAGCTTTTAGCTGCTCTTAGCAAGACATTTAATATGTAGAATGTCAATTTAAATGTGTGTCTATTTTTTTTTTCCAATAATATATATTTTTGTCAAGGATCGTACTAATACCGAATGCTAAACTTTTAGACATTTGATGCATCATATAATCCAGACGCTAGTCCAGCGAAGAACGGTTCCAGAAATTGGTTAAGACAAAAACAGAAGCCAAATAAATAAATAAACAAGTAAATAACAGAATGAAAATGTGGTAAAATCTGGTAAAAATCAGGCGAGTTTTTTTCTGGATTGCTTTTAAAACTGTCGGTTGCGTTTTAGGGAAGTGGGTGGGTGGGTCTGTCTGTGCTTTTGAAAAAACTATTGGTTGGGTTTAGGAAAGGGGGTGGGTGGGTCAGTCGATCAGTCAGTCAGTCATTAAGTTAGTCAGCCAGTCAGTTGCGAATGACACTCGTGAGAGAAATTTGAAATCTCAAAAAGGGTACACATCAGCCTCAAAACTCAAAAAAAAAAAAAAAAAAAAAAAACGTACCTCATGTGGCGTATTTGGTGCTCTCCAGAAATGTATATAGTGGTACATTTTCACAATGAGCCTGGGTTGTAAAAAGAGATTCCCCAAATCTCCTATGTAAAAAAAAAAAAGGAAAAAAAAAAGAAAACAAAAGTTTTGTTCCTGACTTCATTATTGCATGTTTTATAAAATAATGCCTTGTTTGCATATTTATACATGACATTTAAAAAAAATGTGTAATACAAAACATGCTTGTTTATTTGTTGTTGTTTTTTTAAGAGGACAAAAATCTTCTGTCACTGAACGTTCTTGTCACTAATTTTACTAACAAGAAACAAGGCAGAATAAAATTGGGCTTTTGCCTTTTCACATCTCTTCTACTGTGCACACTTGTCTCTGAGCTGTCAGTCTGCCTGATGAGGCTCTTTGAGGTCCGGCTTGCTTCTTTTTATCCTTGTGTGGAAATGCCACTAATTGCTGTTGCTAATTCTGTATGGACATTTCACAGTGTTTCTGCTTCTCAGCCCAATGCGTGGTTCACACCTCCGGGTGTCCAGGATAGTAGTGACGTTTGTGTGTATGCGTGTGTGTGTATGTGTGTGTCAGTCTTTGAGGTGTGCTTCACTGGGCATATTTAACACTGTCGCCATCAGCACCATTTCTGAGCCACAGACTGATGTGGTTACCTAGATACTGCTCCCTTGGGATGCAAATTAAATTCTGTGAAGAGATGTTTTGTTGTGCTTGTTTTTCCACAACAGAAATATTCCTTCAGTCATCATCAGAATTCAGCCACTGGGAACATTTTACACGTATTAACACCTACATTGCACAATTTGAAAGTGAGAGTTTGGTCCGCATGCTACAGTACATATGCCTTGTTTTTTGTTTGTTTTTTGTTTTACTATTTATTTATTTATTTATTTATTTATTTATTTATTTATTTATTTATTTATTTATTTATTTATTTATTTATTTATTTATTTTTACATTTGTGTTCAAGAAGAGTGACTAAATAAATAAATAAAACAAAAATCTATATTATTCAAATATTCAATGTAATAAAATAATATTTGTAATATTTTACAGTTGATTTCATAAGTTTATCTCAAACCGTATCAGAGTTTTACTCAAGTGCATACATTGGATAATAAACAACAAAAATATGGCGTCAGTACCATAAATAGTGTAGGTAAATAAATAAATGGAATACAACTAATAAAATTATGTTATTTAAATATTAAATGTATTAAAATAATATTTGTAATATTTTACAACTTTATCTTACTTAAGTGTATACATTGTATAATAAACAACAAAAATATGTTTTTAGTACCATAATGTAAATAAATTTATAAAATACTACTAATAAAACATATTATTCAAATAATTAATGTAATAAAATATCATTTAAAATATTTTACAGTTTTCATGACTTTATCTCAAACCGTGTCAGTTTTACTGAAGTGCTTACTTTGTATAATAAACAACAAAAATACGGTGACTATACCATAAATAATGTAAATAAAAAATACTACTAATAAAATACTAATATTCAATGTAATAAATTAATATTTGCAATATTTTACAGTTGATTTCATAAGTTAATCTTAAACAGTGTTAGAGTTTTACGTAAATGCATACAAACAAAAGAATGTGGTATTAGTACTATAAATGATGTAATAAATAAATAAAATACTACAAGTAAAACATTTTTTTATTATAATATTCTATTTATAAAAATAATATTTCTAATATTTTACAACTTTGTTTCAAACAGTGTTAGAGTTTCACCTAAGTGCATGCATTGTAATAAACAACAAACCTATAGTGTCAGTACCATAAGTAACGCAAATGGATAAATAAAACACTGCAATAAAATTTATATTATTCAAACGTTCATTGTACACTCAACATTTTTTTTTTACTTGTTCAAACTACTTATTTAGAATGAGCTGGAAAAACACAATTCTTGAGACTAATTGGGACAACTTAATTTTTTGCATGTTCAATCCACCTAAATGTGTTAAATTCATCAATTTGTGTTGGGTACACTGTAAAAAAAAATGCAGGGTTTCACACAATTAATTCACGTTGTCCAAACATAAATTGATTAAGTTAACACTTTTAACAAGTTTATGTAGATTGAACATAAAAAATTTAGTTGCCCCAATAAAATCTCAAGAATTGTGTTGTTTCAGCTTATTTTAAATAAGTAGTTTGAACAAGCAAAAAGGATATATTTTTAAATGTAATAAAACTATATTTGTAATATTTTACAACTTTATCTCAAACCAGAGTTTTACTTAAGTGCATACATTGTATATTAAACAACAAAAAATATGGTTTCAGCACTATTATTGATGCAAATAAAGAAAGTACTACTAATATAACATTTTATTATTTAAATATTTATTTTAATAAAATAATATTTGTAATATTTTACAAATTTATCTCAGTGTCAGAGTTTTACTTCAGTCCATACATTGTTTAACAAACAACAGAAATATGGTGTCTATCATAAATAATGCAAATAAATAAATGAAATACTACTAATAAACCATTATGTTATTCAAATATCCAGTGTAATAAAATAATTTTTGTGATTTTTTTACAGTTGATTTTATAACTTTATCTCAAACAGTGTCAGAGTTTTACTTAAGTGCATACATTATAATAAACAACAAAAATATGGTTTTAGTACCATAAATAATGTAAATAAAAAAATTAAATACTACTAATAAAATTTTATTATTCAAATATTTAATTTAATAAAATATTATCTGTAATATTTTACAACTTTGTCTCAAACCGTGTCAGAGTTTTAATTAAGTGCATACATTGTATATATACCACAGATTTGGTTCCAGTACCATAAATAATGTGGATAATTAAGTAAAATACTACTAATAAAATTATACTATTCAAGTATTCAGTGTAACAAAATAATATTTGTACTATTTTACAGTTGATTTCATAACTTTATCCCAAACAGAGTTGTCTTAAATGTGCACATTTTTATAATCAACCTGTACCATAAAGAAAGACAGTAAAGGCACAATTAGCAAAAAACAAGTTTATACATTTATACTGCTAAATAAGATTGAAACACTAATTATTTACATTTTTCTTTTGTATTTCTTTATTTTTATTTTTTTAACCAAATAAGACACACTTGCAGACCCGGAAGACGAATGCGTCCCTCACTCCACTGTCTGTTACGCTTGCCTCTCAGTCACACAGGTGGAATAATTTGTCAGCGAGGAATCACACAAGCCACCAAAATAAACAAGGCCTGTCTCCTGTAATACATTATTTATCATTACAGTCAGTCTTGCTGCTCACATTCCCTCTCATGTGCCTTTATGGATTATTTATGCTGTGTCAGTCACTTGCGTCATTTGCATCTTTTATATATTTAGAGGCCTGAGCATCTCTTTCATGTGGGCTGAGGGTTGGCGAGGTTGGCAGGAGGGCCACAGATCGGGAAAGGTGGACCTGAGATGGAGACGTGGGTGACAGGGTGACGTGGGGTTAGGGTTTGGTGTCTCGTGAAGCGGATGGGCTTGGATTGTTATGAGTTTGGTGAATAAGGGCATGTGCTGATGCCTTTGTGCTGATGTATCTGATCTCTGTCACTGTATGCCCATGTTTGGATTAATGGTGATCCTTTGTAGGTTGTTAAATAATAACAAAGTTTAATAACAGGAGAAGTGTGCACTCTTATTTATTGACAATTTCTTACAAAAGGCTTTTATTTATATTTTAGTTTTTTGTTTGCAAACTTTTTGATTATAATACATTTTGAGCTTATATGCATCGAAATGTTTAAAGTATTTTAAAGTTGGATTGAAATTACAATTCATTCTAATGATTCAATGATCTCCATGACAATTGTGAATTATTCATTTTCATGTTTCTTATTTATTTATTTAACTCACATTTGTTAACTTTTCAGTCAAGTTCTTACATAACAACTTTTCTTGGGTGATTTATGATGGACTTTAGTTACTCATTTAAAATATTTAATTTCCTAGATGACATTTTTCTAAATGTTTATAAGTTAATATACTAAAACAATGCATTTGTTGCAAAACCCCTGCACTCATTTTAATATAGTATCAAAATGAATATCTTATTATGAACTGAAGTTTAATATTAAACTAATTTCAAGAGGAGCACGTGCTCATGATTGACCCAGCTGGCCCACATTAGCTAATCACAATCCTCCAATCAAAAGATCCCAATTCACTATATATATCCTCATTTCCTTTCTACAACTTCGTCTGTAAGAAACCCCTCTTTCTCTCCTTCTTCCACCTTTATCAAGAATGGGCGGCATGGTGGCCCAGTGACTAGCACTGTTGCCTCACAGCAAGAATGCTGCTGACTCCGGGTCCTCTCCGGGTCATCTGGTATTTCTATGCGTTTCTATAAGTTTGAATGTTCTCTCTGTTTCCCGGTTCCCCAGTTTCCTCCCACTGTCCAAATATACTCTAGACAAAATTAGTCTTTTTTCCTGAATATCTTACTCTCGGGAAATTCACCTTAACCTCATCAGCGGGGGAGTTTTGAGATCAACCTGCGAAAGGGAGAGAGCCCTGGGCCGAGGATCCCTTTGGTTTAGAGCTCTCTCCCGGGACAGCATGCCAAACAAGCTAATTATAAACCATGAGCTAAGTGCGAACTCTTGAATATTCTATCTGTCTATCTATCTATCTATCTATCTATCTATCTATCTATCTATCTATCTATCTATCTATCAATCTATCAATCTATCAATCTATCTATCTATCTATCTATCTATCTATCTATCTATCTATCTATCTATCTGTCTCTGTCTGTCTGTCTGTCTGTCTGTCTGTCTATCTATCATCTATTTTTTTTTCTCCCTAAATTTCTATTTTATTTTCTCAATTTAATAATTTTCTTCTGCTTGGTGACATGGACTAATGATGGCCTATTTCATATCAATTATGAGGGTGACATTTTCTATAGAGTTGAATTTTCAAATAACACAATTTTGTCTACTAATGTCTACTGTAAACTCTAAAAATAAATTTCCATTAATTAACTCAGTTTTTCATGATTCACAGTTTTTTCTCCATTTATTTTCGATTATGAATTGCATTATAGAACCTTTTTCTCTGCTCTGTTTATTTATTTTTTTATCTCAACTGCATTTTGCAAGTGACTTTTATTGATATTTTAGTAGTTTGAAACAATATATTGTTTAGGAAATTCTATACAGCGAATGAAGTTCTGTAAAATAACGAATACAATTATTTGCAGTTTATTATCAGGTTTTGTCAGCCAATTCGAATGTTATCACTCAGTTCAAAGGGCGTTATCAGCAGTTATCTAATAGATGTGGGCCAGTAGGGGCCTTCTGCACCTGCTGGTTTGCTCAGAAGACTGTTATCATCCATCACATGGTTAATCAGCTACAGATCACATTTGGCTGCGGCCGGAAGTTGACAATAATTATTTGTATTATTTATTACATTTCCCATTAATTGTATTTTACTAACATCTATCCCTACCCCAAACTTAAACCCAACCGCCACAGTAATGTAACACCAGATCTAGATCTGGAGTATTGTCTATTAGTATAGCTGATTAATCATGAAAATTATTTATATTATTTTTTACATTTCCCATTAATTGTATTTTATTAACGTCTACCCCTACCCCAACCCTAAACCCAACCGTCACAGTAATGTAAATACAGGTCTGGATCTGGAGTCTTCTCTACTATTATAGCTGATTAACCATGTGGATAAATGATATCAGCCTTTTGAGCCTAACAGTAGGCACAGAAGGCCCCTACTGTCCCATATCTATCAGCTGATAACCACTGATAACGCCCATTCAATCCAGTAATATCAAAGCGAGTGTTAGTAAGATATTGTAATTTACAACACTGATCCAGACAATATATCACTTCAAACTATTTAAGATGTCAATAAAAGTCAAACTGTTTTAACATGAAGGTTTGATGGAGGAAAGATCAAGATCCCATAATGCAATTCAAAATCACAAATGAACACATGAATCAGAAAGTATGAAAAACTGTTAATTTACTAATAAATATTTTACAGAAAACTGCTTAATTATTTTTATGCTGTGCTTTTATGCTGTGATCTATTTGCTAAGCAAATGTTGCTGCAATTTTGCTAATGTGACCATGGTACTGACACGTTTAACACACTAATTAGCATATCATCCTAATTCCCACTCCTCAAACTCTGTACAGCACCAAAGAGATAAACCAGTCAGCCTCAGATCGATTAACTTGACTACTATAGTCAACAACCCCATCCTTACCGCTTACATTACCACACTGCCATGCATTCATGATGAGTTTTTATCTTAAGATTCCCAATAACCTTATGTCTCTCGAAGATTTCATAATGATTTATTATTGTTTGGTAATTGGCAAGGCGTTTTATATCATGTAGCATGGCACCCGCATTTGTCATCACGCATGTTTTCTGTTGTACTTCCTTACTAGCGACATATCCAGCAAATTAATCAAACATCCGCATGCCAGCGCTCTTTGTGTTCTTTGTTTCCTCCTCTCGTAGTCGCCTCTTTTTTCCCCTTTACATCAAGCACCTTTTGAATGATAATATAGGTGGAGCTGTTGTCTTTCATGCTGTCGTCTGCCATCCCACTGCTGATGGAGATGGATGGAAAGACACTTGTTCTCCTTGTCCTTGGGTTTATTAACAAACCTCCCCCGTGTGTTTTCGTCTTCATCCGCACCTCCTGCCAGCGTGGCCTGGGCTCTTTTGGAGGAGCTGATTGTCCGTTTTGGGGGGTTTTGAATGAAAGTGTAGAGGGCTTTGATATCATTAGCTCTCTGTTGACTCTCTGAGCTGGTGAGCGGCCAGTAGCTCAGCTAGTGATGGAATTAAAGCTATTTACACAGCTGTTAAAGTAATGCTACCTCATACAGAGCCTCTCTCTCTCTCTCTTTCTCTCTCTATGGCTCTGGTCTGAATCTGGACGCCTCTAATTCCACTCTTTCCCATAGAGGATGCCCCCCTGCGAAACAGTGCCAAGAACCGTTTCCCTTAATAACCATACATCCCCAGATCTCTCTATTTGGCCTCGTCTTGAGGGAACGAACCGCCCTTACCTCCTCAAAGGAACACAATTCAAGGATTCATCTTAGTCCAAGGCGCTCAAACATTTATCACACCTAAATGCTCTTTGTGTGAGAATGTAGGTCTGTTTTGAATAAAGTCACACTGAGAGAGAGGATCTTTGTACTGTATAGCGTATATCTATAAATGATCTTTTTACTCTATCAATTCTGTAATCTATGATTATGAAAAGTGTTTTTAACTTAAAGCACATTTGCCAAGTTATTTACATGTTTCATGTGGTTAAAAAAAGTTAATGTGAGCATAAATATTCTTTTTAAAATTCGAGTTTGAAAAATATATACTAAGTTATTAATGGAATTATTAATTTTTATTTAACATAGGCTCATTCTGAATATGTAGCACTATATTCGTGTCTGGAGATAGTGAATTATGTAGCCAGAGCTACTTATGGCTTCATTTTGTCTTTAAAACAAACGCTAGGGGATGGTATGATGCTGTTCATTTTTTCGCTTACCAGCTGACCACTTACCTGCAGGTGGACGGCTTTCCCACTTTTACCAGTTTGTCCAGTTAGCTCGATACGTACGTCAATAGAGTTAGCTGCAATGAAAGGGTTTGAGTCCAGTGAAGAAAGCTTCCAGAAATTGGGTAAGACATAAATATAAGCCAAAAAATAAAACAAATAAGTAAATAACAGGGTGAGAATGTGGTAAAATCTGCAAACGTGGTAAAAATAAGCGGGCTTTTTTTCTGGATTGCTTTTTAAAACTGATGTTTTGATTAAGGGAAGGGGGTGGACAGGTCAATAGGTGCTTTTTAAAAATATTATTGGTTGGGTTTAGGAAAAAGGGAGGTGGGGGGGGGGGGGGGGTTGGTTGGTCAGTCAGTCCGTGACTCAACAGTGTCAGTCAGTCAACAGTGGCACTCTTAAGAGAAATGGTGGGGAAAATGGAATTTAATGCAGTGCTTCTTGTAGATTCCTTAACCCACTTTAAATTAAATCAAATAATCAATCATTTTTAAATATCAAACAGGCAGTGAAGCTCATTGATTTTTAAAGGAAACAGACCTTAACCGTGGCATACAGTTCACCGGAAGCAATCTAACTTGGCCACTGACAATTAAAAGTCTTCTGCATTTACACTATTGTAAGTAATTGTTACTTAGCATTTGTTTTTCTTGAAAAAGATTAGAGAATCTTTTTGAATTTTATTGGGATTACTTATTTAAATATTTGAATGATACTGATGGCGACATGGTGGCTCAGAGGTTAACAATGTCAAATTACAGCAAGAAGGTCACTGGTTCGAGTCCAGGTTGGACCAATTGGCATTTCTGTGTGGAGTTTGCATGTTCCCTCCGTGTTTGTGGGGGAAACTTTAGCACATGGAGGAAACCCACACGGTCCAAAGACATGCGCTATAGGTGAATTGAATAAACAAAATTGGTCGTATAGTCTTTGTGTGTGAATAGGTGTGTATCCTATTCAGGTGTTTCCAGGTACTGGGTTGCACCTGGAAGGGCATCTGCTGCATAAAACATATGCTGGATAAGTTGGCAGTTCATTCCGCTAAATAAAGGGAGTAAGCCGAAGGAAAATAATTGAATGAAGGAATATTACTGATATTACTGTTATTATGAAACACATGACAATATTGAATAAAAGACAATATTGAAATAAAATGCATGATCTTACATTACGGTTTCTCAAAATGTAAGCTAAACGATACAACTGAGTTTATGAAAAGCTAAATATTAATTGAATAAAAACATACAACATTGAAAATGAATTAAATATAATAAAAAAATATAACACTTAAAGAGTTAAATCTGAAATATGTATGTGTATTATCAGTTTGACCAATAATCTGAGACATCCAACCCAGGCTCATTCTGAAAACATAGTCCCGTGGACATTTCTGGAGACCGTGAAATAAGTCCCGGGAGGTAAGTATTTTTGCAGTTTTTGTTTTCGTGAATCCACGAGATGCCACTCTGTGCGCTTTTTCGTATCTCAAATGTCTTCCATGAGTGCCGTTTGCGCCGGTGCAGTTCTCACGTAAACCCACCAGTGGCCGCTGTCAATTGACTGACCAATTGACTGACCCACCCTCCTCCTTCCCTAAACCCAACCAATTTTACTGATTGACCCTCCCACCCACCTACTTCCCTAAACCCAACCATTGGTTTACAAAAGCCGTCCAGAAAAAGAAAAGCCCTTATTTGATTTTTACCACGTTTTTGGATTTTACCTCATTCTCAACCCGGTGGTTCACTCGTTCGTTTATTTTTTTCATTTATCAAACACAAACTCGGTCATCGTCGTTGTGGTAAACTCTTTTCTGTGTCTCAAGTCCGTCGATGTACATGATGAGCTAACTGGATAAATTGGTTGATGCCGGAAAGCCCTCCCCACAGAGGTAAGCGGTCAGCCCGTGAGCGCCAAAAGGAACGGCGTCATACCGCCCCTTAACGTTCGCTTAAAAAAAATTTAATGCAGCAATATGTACCTCCGGCTAAACAATTTGCGGTCTCCAAAAATGTCCACGTGACTACGTTTTCAGAATGAGCTTGGGTTGGAGACATCTGAGATCTTTGAAAATGCATTTTATGATGCGCATTTCAAAATGTAATCCACTGCAGTGCTGCAAGATTAATATTAGATAATAATAATTCACAAATGTCATTATATACTTATTATTTAAATTATGCAATGTATTCAGGTCATTGCATGCTGAATTGCAATGCATGTATTTCTGAATAAATTATACAAAAAACAAAACAAAAAGAGCCCCATGCCATTGACCCATAAATAACAGGTTTTTGCAAATGAGTCTAAAGTCCTGAGTTGTCATTAGAGCTGAGCTTGCTGGACATGTTTGTGCGAGATCATACTCTGGCATGTTGTGCCCAAGTACCTCATCCACACAGACTGGCACCGTCACACTGAGCAGATAAGTAGCTCTCTCTGCGTAATGGGAATCAGGAGATGACAGGAAGAGGGATTGACATGAGCAAACAACAGCAAAAAGAAATGCTGACAACAGACCGTGTCTAATTCCTTCTGTTACTTCCTTTTATAGTGGAATAAACAGGGCCATCTCGTAAATTCCTCCTGAAAAGTATTATTGCTGACAGGTCTGACCTCGGCAAGCCTGCAATGTTTACCCATAACTCACAATTAACAGAGACATTAGAGAGTTCTCCTGAGGATTGCCAGCTTTATTTCTCTCTAACTGGGCAGCACTAAATCTGGAAGAGATCCCAGTTCTGCCATTTACCATGGAAGGGGCGGATTCCACACCGGAGAGAAGGGGCTCCACAGACTCAACACACTTCTGAGCTTTGGGGCTGTTATGGATATGGCGGCGGTAATTATTCAGGCCTTGTTATTGCCCAGAACACCACACCTGCGTCCAGCTCACCGCCTGTTATTAGAATATCAAAAAGGCCATGGAAGAAAAATGTCTCACACAATCGGAGCTAAAAGTGGACTGGGATGTTGTGCGTTGTGTACCGTGCTTTTTTTTTTTTTTAATTCCTTTTCCCCTTGATCAGACTTTTTCAAACAACTCCAAATAAATCACAATGCAATTACTTTGTTTTAGAACAGCCATTAGAATGAGGGAAAATCTCTTTGTTTTACTTTGGAGATAAACCTGCACCTGTTCATAGACATGTTATGTCTGATCAAGCGCTGGCAGGATGGATGCTCTGACATTTTTTACTCTATGGCTTTGTGGCTAATTTTACATTTATTGATTTATAACTCAGCACACTTGAAGAAACTATATGTGTGTAGGAGTAAATCACCATGTCAAAGTGTGCGAAAAGCAAACAAACATCTAGCACGCTATTAATACTTGCTCACAGATTTATTAAATGTAACGTTTCGGTCTCTGGATTTCATCTGATGAAGGGCAGCAGAGCGAAATGTTATATTTTATAAATCTTTGAGCAAGCACTGGTTGTGTGTGGGAATGTGTTTGGTTTTTTGCACATTTATTGACTTAAATTAATCTGATATTTATTTATTGGCTTATGTCTTATCAATAACTTTATTTCTTGTTTCTTGTTGAAGAGAGATATAAAACTGACTTGAAATATCCTAAAGAAACGCCACATGAGCATTACGCAATTTTTCACGTTAAAATCAGATGAACATTTTTTTATTACTTTTAAAATATCACATTAGGAGGAGTTCACGCAAATATAAAAAACCTCATAAGCAAACCTCTTTTGCATGAACATGTTTCCTTCAGATAGCATTTTTTGTTCTTATAATTTTGCTATTTTCTGATCTGAAAAAACAAAAACAAAAAACATTTTAACATGTTCTCTCTCCCTATTTCCAGTCCAATGCAATGAATTCTAAAATTTCAAATGACATGTTAAAATGTGAAGGTGAAGTAGTGTTACAGTATATGATTATTTATTATTTTTAATGTCTCATTTCATCTGATGAAGGGCAGGAGATTGAATTGTTACATTTTATAAATCTCTGAGCAAGCTTTGGAAGTGATTTTACTTTATTTATTTATTTATTTATTTATTGGAAAGCTAATTATATCAAATGGTTTATTTGCTTTTTGTTAACACTATTGTATCAGGTTTCTTGTTTAAAAATGAGTAAGTCATGTAAAACCTACTTGAAACCCCCTAAACAAAAGTCACAATAACATCACACAAGCTTCACATGCTAAAACACAAATGGAACACATGTAAGATGCCTGTGAAAAGCAGTTTTATAATCATGTCTTTCCATGATGTGTGATTTTAGTTCATCCAAAAATAAACATTCTGGTATACCTGGTACCCATTTTTTTTTTACTCTGGAAAGTCATCATGTGTACCAGCAACCACCATTTTCTGTTCATCAGAAGAAACAACAGGTTTCATATATGCAACAATTTTTTTTTTAACACTTGAATCAATTAGACTGGACATGGGGAGAGAAAACGTTTTTTTTTAAAGATCATACAATAGTGAGTATTGTTTGCTGGTACAGTATTTTGTTTTCGATTTAACCTAGTTTTGGCTTTTGTGGTGAAAACTTGAGTTTTGAGGACTGCTAACACAAAATCAAGTTTCTATAATTAAAATAAAGTTGCAATATAATTTCCACATATAAACAAGTATTTTGTATTTTGTATTTTGTTATTATAACATTTCCACATAAAGAAATATCTTTATATATTTCTCGTGATAAATAGTGGGCAAAATCTGATATGTAGCGGGGAAAAAAAAGAAGAATAAATTCATCAGACGCTGGATTCGAGCTGAGTTATGCTCGAACGTGTCAGTACATGATCATATGCTTCTTATGAGGTGCGCCACTGAGACTGCGAAGGGTATTGCAACATTTTACAGATATAAACCACACTATTTCTTTTTTAAATGCACTCAGTGCGATGTTCAGACCCAACTGTGTTAACCGTATCAGCTAAACTCTCCCACTCTATTTTTTTTCTTTTGTTGTTAATTCCGCCGAACAAACTTGCAAATAACACCGCTTTTCTCCGGTCTACCTCCGAAAGCAGCACCTCCATTTCACATTAAGTTTCTCTTTTTGCTTGCTTTTGCCATTGCTTTTTCGTTGGGTTTTTACATTAGCATAGTCATTAGCATATTCATACGGGGGAGGAGGCAGGGAGGGGTTTTGTGCTCGTGCATGTTGCGCTCAGTTTCACGTTCATTCGGATGTACAAAAGAATATGCGTGAGACTCGGCGTACGCAGTGTTTCATACATCTGAATTTTTTTCTGCGTACGCACATTTACAGCTTTGTGCGTACGCAATGTTTTAGTAAGATTTCCACGCAAGTCTTCGTACATGAGGCCCCAGGACCATCTAAATGTATATGACTGCATGTTGTAGGAGGCAGAACTGAAGCAGAGAGAATTCTTTATAAAATAGTTGAAGGAGACTCTGATTTAGAGTCTGACAATCAGAAAATTAGAGAATAAGAGACAATCAGAGAATGACAATCAGTTTTAAATAACTTTTATGCTAAATTTGTTTTGGATTAACATCACTTTTTTTTTTTTGAGTTTCAGGAATTTCAATACAAAAGGAAAAAATGGCTTTTGTTTTGTTTTTGTGACATTAATATTGGATTATTATCCCTTTACAGCAAAATCCTGTACAGTTTTGTTGGCTGAGTGGCAGTCGATTTACACTATAATGGTCCTGTGGTCCACTACAGTAGACATGCTGTAAAATTAAAAATAAATACTAAATGTAAAAACTCTAAATTATAGATTTTTTTTTTTATCTAAAGGATGTAGGGAATTGCTTCAGGTCTCAGGATGATAAATTCATATTTTCATAGTCATATTTTGGGGTTGGCCAAAGACAGTATGTTCCATTTAGATGGCCTATCAAACTATGCATTTTAAACATTTTGTAATATACATACGAAACATATGAATGCAAGTGGGGACTGTAATGTTTCAAATAAAATGTCAAAATAATGTTACATAATTATTTACAATATCTGTATCTTAACTTGTACCTACATTATTTACACATGTAAAAGAACAATGGATATTACCAAATTTTGTAATTTTTAGTTTAGTTAAATGTTGGAAAGATTGGTGCGAAGTATAAAGATTCTTCTAAAAATGTACAAAAATTTGTATATTATTATTAGTATCTTGTCATCAAAGGATTTTGTCTTAAAAAAAACTATCGATGAGTTATTGTCACCCTCAATGATATTTTGTGGGGTATTCTGTAAATAAAGGAAGTATGATAGTCCCGTTTATGTGCTATAAACAAAATGTCTCAAAGCAATCAAAAATCTGGACATGCATCCAGGATGAGGCTTGTTGTGTTTTTATATCACAGCCCAATTTATACCTTGCTTTACCACAGCCATAGAAATGTGCAAAGTCTCTCCATTTTACTTCGAAGATAAACATGCACCTGTTCACCGACATGTCAAGTCCAATCAAACGCTACCGGCATGCATCCTCCAACATTATTATTTTTTTTTTTACTGCAGATTTGTAGCTAATTTCCAATTTATTGCTGTCGGCTTATGTCACAGCCAGAGGTATTCAAGTATTTATTTATTTCATCATTTCGTCTCATGATTTTATTAGATCAGTAACAATTGCTGTGTTTTAGAAGCAAACAGGACATGGGCAACCCGAAGACTGAACTGAATTAATGAAGGCTCCATCAACCGATAATCTGTTTTACCCCTAGCACACCATTGAATATCAATGAGACGGCGCCGTTTGCTGCTCTTAATGGACTAATCTTTTATGTCTGAGTGTAGTTTATCCCAAATCATCCATGAGAAACGTTGTCAGCGCGAGGGTCTGCTTGTCAAAACACTACGCCGCCATGGCCTCAGGAAAGGGAAGTTTCCATGTAATTAAACACAGCATATGACAGAGGCAAGGTCTTATTGCTCACTGCACATCAGACGCAGAAGTGATAGTTGAACATTTGCATGTTACCAAGCATCTTCTGCCTGTTTTGGTTTCATTTTCAAAGCAAGTGTGCAAAGATGTGCTTAAAGTGGAACTGATATTTCTTATGTAAATTTTATGTCAAAATAGTTTTATGCTGAATGATGATAAAACATTTAATCTATTTTTGCCTATGTTTTACTTTCTCAAAGTTTTTTTTTTAACATTTCTGTCGACATATAACAGCATTTAGTATCATTTATGTATATAAAAACAAGTTTTCAAAACAAGTCTTTGGCCCAAAAATAATTTGGCTGAACATGATTTAGTCATGGGTGACACGGTGGAGCAGTGGTAAGCACTGTTGCCTCACAGCCAGAAGGTTGCTGTTTCAAGTCCCGCCTGGATCAGTTGACATTTCTCTGTGGAGTTTGCATGTTCTCCCCATGTTCGCATGGGTTTCCTCCTGGTGCTCTGATTTCCCCCCCAGTCCAAAGATATATGCTACAGGTGAATTGGAAAAATACATTGGCCTTATATGTGTGAATAAATGTGTATGGATGTTTCCCAGTACTAGATTGCAGCTAGAAGGACATCTGCTGTGTTAAACATATACTTTATAAGTTGGCATTGTATTCCGTCACGGACAGTCTGTGGTTGTTGTGTAATTGTGTGTGTTTGTACAGCAGTGTATTGTGAATATGATATTTTCTATATTATTTCTTTACTTTCCAGGAATCATAAACGCTTAAGAAACAATGCATGTTTTAAAATGGGTCACATACCATAAGGTTTCATTAGTTCATATTAATTAATAACATGAACTAAGTATTGACAACACAACATTTATTAGCCACAGTTTAGTAAAATCCAAATTCATACTTGTTAAAAGTAATGTACCATGAGTGACTGTACCAACAATGTACCTAACTGTAACTAACAATGAGCATCTGTATTTTTATTAACCAACATGAACAAATAAAGTAATCAATGTATTGCTCTTCGTTATTTCACGTTAAAAAATGCATCAATTAACTAAAACTGTCACAAGGGAGATGCTGATAATGGAGTGCGGATCCTATTGCAGGATTTATTATAAAGAGAATGGTCAGGCAGGCAGTGATCACAATCAGGAACAAACGGATGTATACAGGGAATTTAGAGTTGTGGTTAAATAACAGGTGAATGATCAGTAAAGGCGGGAAGCAGACAACATAAACAAACAAACAAGGCAAGTGTCTAACACGTCAAAACAAGGCAAGGATATTGTAATGTTAACTTGACAGATCAATTTAATTTGTTTATTTTTACAATGTAGATTGTGTCAAAGCAGCTTAACATAGAAGCTCTAGTAGATTGAAACTGTGTCATTCATTTTTCAGAGTTGAAGTTCAGTTTAGTTCAGTTCAGTGTGGTTTAATTTTCACTGCTGAAAGTCACTGAAGAGCAAACTCATCGATGCGCAGCTCCACAAGTCTTGAAGACTCAGCCACTTATGTGTGAAACAGAGGCGTTTAAATTATGTGTGTGTGTGTGTGTGTATGTGTGTGTGTGTGTGTGTGTGTGTGTGTGTGTGTGTGTGTGTGTGTGTGTGTGTGTGTGTGTGTGTGATTGGTGCAAAGGCTTCTGACATATGTAGTTCAGTAGGAAGTGATTTCCAATGGAGAAAGCACTGCTGGCGATTACAACAAACTACAGGAAGTAATTCAGCAGAGAACACACTCAAAGATCACAATAAATTCAACCATTTGGTAAAATGTTATTGCTATGGTTAAAATGTAAGTGTTAATGAAACAAACTAAACTAAAAGATCTTTTTTTTTTTACTCAAGTTTAAAGAATTAAAAGTTTAATTTACACTGTGGTGTGATTTATGTGGATTTTTAGTACTGTTTTAAAGATATAATCAGTACACTCAAAAACTATATTTTAACGCAATTGTATGATTGTTTTATATAATTGTTTTATGTTCAATCCACTTAAATTGGTAAAAACTGTTAAGTTAACTTAATTGATTTGTGTTGGGACAACATAAAGGAGTTGTGTGGAACCCATCATTTTTACAGTATAATTAAATACTTTTCAACTAACTCACCCTTAACACTACACCTTATGGAAAACTAGGGTGAAACTCATTTGTAATTAACCTACAAACACCAACTTAACAGAAACATATTTACCAAAAATCTTCTGCCCATTTTAATTTCATTTTCAGAGTGTAAACAAAAGAATCAAACGTGCAAAGATATGCTAAAATGCAGCAGTTATGTCTGTATGTTTACACCATGATCATCCTCGTATTCAGCGCACACGCAGGCATTCATATGCGTGCCCATCTGTGCTCAAATTGAACACTAATGGAACGTTGTCATGTACTATCGCTGTTATTGTCATTGGGAAATAACTGAAAAATGTTCGTAGTACCTTAATGGTCAATTACAAGCCTGGTCCAATGGAGATGGTGCTGGGGTCCCACCAGAGAAAAGATAAAGGGCTTAGTTGAGCTTGGAGGCCTCCATCAGGAGTGGGTCATTGCGTAGAAACTTACGAGTCAAAATTTGGATCATTTCCCAGCTTTTCCCTGCTTGACTGCTACAGATGAGGCTCCTTTTTTTCGGTCCGCATTGATGAGAAGCCCTGTGGCGTGCCTCTGTTGATTGGAAACCACACGTTAATTTAACAAAGCTCATATATCAAGATCACAGGAGGCCGTTTCTTTATCTCTTTATGCCACTTTTTCTCTCCTCAATTCTCATTTTTTCATGCCTCAATTTATGAGTTATGTTGAAAATCGGATTTATAGTCAGGGGTTACCTTTGCTGTAATTTTTTTTTCGCCCCAAAGAGATCATATGCATGCAGATGCAGAAACTACAAAAGGTTTTTGGACACTTTAAGCGGCACATTAAAATGAATGCAATTCTGTTGTATTTTAATACAGCTTTGTTTATTTATTTATTTTTTTTGTAAAAATGGCAATTACAAATTGTAACCATGATTTACAGAGGACACCCAATTTCATTTGTCATTTTATGTGACAATATAGTTTATTTATACAGTTGAAGTCAGAATTATTAGCCCCCACTTTTTTTATATATATATTTTTTAATGATGTTTAACAGAGCAAAAAAATGTTCACAGTATGTCTGATCATTTTGTTTTCTCTGGAGAAAGTCTTATTTGTTTTATTTTGGCTAGAATAAAAACAGTTTTTAATTTATTTAAAAACATTTTAAGGTCAATATTATTAGCCCCTTTACGTATACATGTTTTCAATAGTCTACAGAACAAATCATCATTATACAACAAATTGCCCAATTTTAAGCTAATATAAATACTAATTTGGCTATTATTGTTATCCATGAATTTTCAAATGTAATGTTACTTTTTTACAAGAGAGGGTAGAAAAATTGTGCTTTACATTTTTATTATTATTATTATTATTATTATTATTTTTATTATTATTATTATTATTATTATTATGTATTAAGATTGGCAAATTGCCAAATTGCCAAATTTGAATGTACTAGCAAGTTGGTTATTTGCCTTATACATGACAATAGGCTACAGTTTTTGATTTAAAACTTTAAATATTTAAAATGTGATTTCTTTTGAATCTTTAGAAAATATTTATGGTACATCAAAAAGTGTGATTATGATGACCACACGACAAGCTAAATTAGTGCTTAAAATGTCACAAAAAATGCAGTATTTAAATCTCATAATTAAATGGAAAATCAGGCAAATAACTGCAAAAAGGTCCACCTTTTGAGAAAAAAAGAACCACCCCTTTCACCAGGCTGGCAACTGGCCTGTTTTTATATAATTATTCTTTTTTTTTATAGCATAAATATATCTGTCACACTCAATGACGATAGAATGATGTTTCACAAATTGAAATTTTATTTTTAACAAGCATCACATTAAAGTAGGTGCTTTACTTTTTTTTTTAATGTGGACACCAAAAACAAAATCTCTTACCTTGAATGAGCGTGATAGAGAGTAGAGGAAAAAGTGACATTAATAACAAATAAGTGTGACTATTTCTGTGAATTTACTCTGTTTTATTACTTTAATTGACTAAAACACCTTTAAATGTGTGCAAAAACTTTATGCAGCCTCAGAGTGTGTTAATGTGCATGCTCTGTCAGCCTGCAGGTCTCATGTAGTTTGAATGTTTTCACTGATGTTTGTGTATGTGTGCAAGGGAACAGCTGCCCTTGTCACCTCTCCATCCGTAACAGAGCTGTCACCCGCTTTTAAATAGATCTGAGTGAATTAACACGGCGCTCCAGGTCGGGTCCATTGGGGCGCTGGGGACAGTAGCGGTGCCCTCCACTAACGCTGGTGGAGGAGGCTTTGGCACGCTGACATGGCTGGCAGGGCCTGCCCAAAGTGACTCTACAGGGGCTGGACGGCAGCCAGTCGACTGAAACCTGGCCAACAGCCCCAGCCCGGACGAAAAACCAAGCGCAGAGAGGCCACTAGAGAACGCAGGAGCCAGCTTTTTCATTTAGCCGTCCAACTGTTTTCCCCTCTCCTCTCAATTGACAGAATAAATGCACCTGCCATTGTGTGATATTGGGCAGATTAGTTTTGGCTGTGATTGAGGAGTTGGTGTCAGAGTGGGGCATCTCTAAAGGGACCCACCCAGGGAGTCGGGCTGCTGGGAGCTCTCGTTTGTACTAAATAACATCTTTTTGGCCCAGCCATCGGTGTATTGATATTTTGGGGAAGAGTAGCCTGCTGGTAAAGTTGATTTGGAAAGAATAATGAAGCAGGTAATTGGTACGAGAGGATGTTTGCATATTTTGTGACAGCAGTCATTAGTTTTAAAAATTAGACACCTATACAGTACAGTATACGACTAATACAATACAATAGTGCTTAGTTATTCACTCTTAAAAATTAAGGTATCAGGAAGAACCAAAATGGTGGACTTCATAGTGATGCCATAGAATAACTTTTTTTTTTTTTTTTTTGCGTCTCCAAAGATACTTTAAGTGAAACATTCTTTTAAAAAAACACTTTTCCCCATATTAAAAAAAATGTTTTGTCTTGTAAAAAAACTCTCCAAGTATGTTAAATAAAGGTGTGAACCTACACCCATGTTCTTATGGTTAGGTTCATTTACGATTATGTCACAAATTTGATGTCACCACAGTGCATTAACACGGCATTCCATCTACAACTTTGAATTTTACTACACATAAAAGCAAAACAAAAACTATTTATTTGTTGAGTGAGCTCTTCCGAACCTATGAATGGCCATTGTGTTCCTGTATCTCCCTCGCCATAGTATGCAACCGCGATAGCTCCTATGCCATGATGTCAGTATGTTATTACCAGTTATGATCCATTACTGAACCACCAAATCATCTGTGTCTGTGTTGTGATGATTAGATTAAAGATTCTTTGTGGAACCATCAATGCCAGTAAAAGAACCTTTAATTTTAAGAGTATTGTTTTGTTGTTGTTATTGTTGTTCTTTGGCCAAACTTTCAATGATTGTAATTATGTTCTCTGTATGTCTGCAGTATTCAACTTTGATTGGACAGACATGGCATTCAGATCTATGATATTTCCTAATATTCTTCTGTAGTCATGGGTTTATTGTTACTAAAGAAGCCTTTTTCATGTCTCTCACATCTCTTGTCCTATATAAACAAATTGGGTGCCATATTGCATCATTGAAAGTTACCTAATATTTTAGTTTTGATATTAGTATTTTTGCAGTGGTTTGTTTAATTTTAATATACTGCAAAAAATTATACCATTTTAATATTCCGCAAAAATTATTAAATAATTTCAAAACAACTAAATATATACTGTAATACCCTTGTATATGTGTATTTGTTGAGTAGTAGTGTAATTATCAATACAAGTTATTTCAATAAAATGCTAGTCAGTAGCTAAAATAAAAATAATGCATTCTACAGGCGAAACAAAATGAATACCCATAGTTACTAGTGATCCATTGAGGTCTTATGAAGGAAAACAATTAGTCTGTGCAAGAAGCTATAATTTACAATTGTTATCGCCTATTTATCAGCCTACCCACTTGAAAAAATACTATATTAATTTAGCATTAAAACTATAGATTTTGAACCATAATATTGTAAAGTCTATTGTACTGTATATATTATAGTATTTGCCACACCTTTTAAATGAATGCTACAGAACTGTAGTTTTCAAGTATAGTGAACTGATAAACTGTAACAAACACTGTAGTGTACTTTAATTTTTACAACAGTAAACTATGTACTTAAAGGGACTTTTATTTGGGTATTGAGTCATTTGTTTATATTACTATAGTAGTTGTGTTACAAAAAGCAGCTATTTAATACAATAGATTGATTGAAGTGTTTTGATATAGTAACACTATAATATTTATTATAAATAAATAAATAAATAAATAAATAAATAAATAAATAAATAAATAAATAAATAAATAAATAAATAAATGAAGTATTTTTTTCAGGTGTGTTGGCACATGAGTGTGTTTATGTCTTGTTGTGAGCTTTTTTGTTGTATAATGGCAAAATTCTCACATCATGTGGAGAAATTAAGTTTAATGTTTTCTAGATTTAGAGAGTTAAGATTTTTTTCATAATAATTTGGTTCTCTAGCATAAGTTTGTGCATGTTAAAAATGTTATTTGTGAGATAGAATGCATTAAAATTCCATGTACAGTTGAAGTCAGAATTATTAGCCCCCATAAATTATTAGACCCCCTGTTTTTTTTTTTTTTTTTTACCCCAATTTCTGTTTAACGGAGAAAAGATTTTTTTCAACACATTTCTAAACAGTTATAAATAGCTTAAATGTTTCATTTTCTAATAACTGATTTATTTTATCTTTGCCATTATGACAGTAAATAATATTTTACTAGATATTTTTCAAGACACTTCTATACATCTTAAAGTGATATTTAAAGGCTTAACTAGGTTAATTTGGTTAACTAGGCAGGTGTGGTTAATTAGGCAAGTTATTGTTTAAAACTGATTTTTTTTCTGTAAACTTTAGGTGAGAAAATTAGCTTAAAGGGGCTAATAATTTTGTCCTTAAAATGTTTTTTAAAAAATTAAAAACTGCTTTTATTCTAGCCGAAATAAAACAAATAAGACTTTATCCAGAAGAAAAAAAATATTGTCAGACATATTGTGAAAAAAAAAAAAAAAAAAAATCACAGGGGGGCTAATAATTCTGACTTCAACTATATCCAATTTAATATAATTTCAAAGCAATCTATGTTAAAATAAAGTCCCCAGTGTATTTTTATATGTAAAGGTTAGAAATTCATCATGATTGAAAATTTTAAATAATATTTTACATCTATACATATATAATTATCTACATATTTGTGTATATAAAATCATGGTTTTAATAATTATATTTAGAATGATTTTATCCTTCTGAAGATAAAGTTTGAAGTAAAGTAACTAAGAAACCATCAGATATGTTGGCTTTTGAAATCAAAAACTGCTTTAAGATACAAAATAATTACCTTGTAGAACTTTAGATGTTGCAGAGTAAAGAAATTGTGCAATATGTTGTATATCACATGTTACGTAGTATAAACAATTAAGCAAACTTGACAAGCATATTAAGAACACTTGCCCAGAAGGGTCTCGTCTTGCATATTGTTCATACCACTAAAACAATTAGACTTTCCTGTCCTGTGACATCTTATTCTGATGCAGAATTTTCTGCCGCTTAATTTAAATTTAATTGGACCGTACCCAACTGGCTCAGGTCAGTATGAAAAGAAAATCAGGAACATTAATCAAGGTAAAATTATCAGCTGATTAATCAGTGTTCTAATTATGGCACACCGCGTCTCTCTCTTTGTTCTGTTTTAATTACTGTACTTCATTGTCTTTTCCATATGGCCAGCATGTTTCTGCATAATGCCAGTGTCTCTCAGCTCGGGGAGCCATTAGTACCCTGCCTGGTGCTGCTGTCCTGGCTCTTCTTGTGCCACCTTCATTTAATTATTAATTTTAGTTTTTCATGCATGACTTTTGGAGGGTTCGGATAAACTGCAGCGATGGATAATTTCGTAAAGGGCAGACCACAGTGATGCTGGTTCAGTGTCTGTAATGACGTTTGACTGTTCTGTCGGTGGTCTGAAATGATCGCTGAAGGTCTGCAGACGGGACGGGCCGCTGCTGGGTGGATCTGTAGACATGGTGTACGGCAGAGCGATGTGGACTCAGCGTGTTAAGTGCCAGAATGGATGGGGATCTAATAAATTGTTGAATAAAACATGCTCTGTTGCCACGGGGGCGCAAAATTAGCGGGGCAAAGTGGTGATTAACCATCCTATCATACTTGCCATTGCAATTCCCAACTTCCTTTTCTACCCTTCTCTGATTCTTTTCCACAATCCCTTTCTGCCTGTTGTCATCTCTTCTGTTGTTCTCTATTAACCTGATGATCTAATAACAATAACAATGATATGGATTTTTTTTTCTCAGAGAAAAAAGGTTTAGCCTTAAAAGTCAGTAGACTCTGTCATCAAATTCACTAAATACAATCACTCACATCAAAATGTACATTACAAATAATAATAATACGTTCAAATTCTTTTTGCTGCTTGTTTAAACTACTTGTTTAAAATGAACTGAATCAATACAATTCTTGAGGTTTGTTTGGAGAGTCCACTTAAATTTGTAAAAACAAACAAGTTCAATTAATTGATTTGTGTTGCGGGACAACGTGAAGGAGTTGTGCAATACCCAGCATTTTTTAACTGTGTAAAAATGGGTTCTTTTACTGGGTTGTTGGAGTCAAAAATGTACAAACCCAAGTGTTGGATTTTAGCTTTAGATGTTAGCCTCAAATTTGGGCTAAAACCATGTATGTACAATCCTTTCATTCTGCATTGAGCATGTCGATAACATCCAGATTAATTCATTTATTATTACATTATACAATGCTGGGTTGTTTTAAACATTTTATTTTTGTTGTTAAAATTGTAATTTAAATTGATTAATAATTCACTTAAATTTGTAAAAACAATCAAGTTCATTTAATATATTTGTGTTGGGACAACATGAAGGAGTTGTGCAAAACCCTGCATTTTTTACAGTGTAATAATGGATCATCTTACTGGGTTTTCGGGTCAAATATGGACAAACTGAACTGTTAGATTTTAGCTGTAAATGTTAGGCTCAAATATGGGGTAAAAAGCTAAGCATGTACAATCATTTTATACTGCATTGAGCATGTTGATAAAATCCACAGTTTAATTTATTTACTATTACACTAAAAATGCTGGGATTTTTTTTACAATTTTTTTTTTGTAATTGTAATTAAAAAAAAAAAAAAAAACTGAACCCTGTCACTCAAAAAGTTAATGCTGGATTTTGTTTCTCCTCTTTTTTAAATGTTGATGTTAAAAAAAAAAAAATAATAATAAATAAATATATATTATTATATATTATATATTACACCGCAAGTAAACATTCCGTATCACATACTGTGAAATAAAGTGCAATCAGAAAATTGAAATAAAGCCAATAGTATTAAATTGACCTGAACTGCTCCATGTAAAGCAAAAAGGTCATTGTTAAGATATTAATATATTACATATACAGAATGTTTACTTGTGGTGTACTTTCTTGGAAAGAGCTTGGTTGCACATAACTACACGTGTGAGTTAAGATCACACTAAAAATCTGCCTTATTGCAACCCAACATTGGGTCAAATATAAACAACCCCAACTGTTGAGTTTAAAAGCGTAAGTCTATCTTTGACCTAACATTGGGTTACAACAACTTTGCATTTTTAGATATGTTCAAGGCTACTGTAGGCTTAGGGATCATGTAATGACAGGTATGAAGTATTTAATGTCATATCCACTCATAAAAACAAATCAGTCATCTAATGAAAGCTGTTTTATTCTACATGGTCGTCTTGGATCATAAACCTGACTTAATTTCACCACAGGCTTAATTTGAGTAAACATTCTGTCATCAAATTCAGTCACTCTGAGTGAATTCAACCTGATTGACCCTGGAGAGAGTTTTTTTTTTACAGTGCCATTGATAGCAACAAAAGGTCTGTGGTGTTAAGCATTGCGCAAAGTAAAATTCCAATTGGTGTTGCAAAAAATACTGTAGCGCACCTATAAACATATTTTAATTGTACAGTTTCCAAGCTATACTGACACAGAGTGGGCAGATTTGTCTGTATGCTGTAAACAGTTGCAGATACATGTATTCAGGTTGATATGAAGATGTCCAACAATATCAAGCACTGCAGACGTAGCAATAGCTAAGCTCTGTTCATTTAGCAAACAATCTCTGGTTAACATAAAATGTAGGTGTTTTTCTTGCTTAAAAACTCATTAGGGTTTTACAGTACTTTAGTACGAACACTTTAACCTCCACATTCTCCTGCATTCTGTTTTCTTTAAGTTGTTTAAGTAGAAGGGTATTTTCTATCTCTCTTCCGATCAGTGCTGTGTAGCGTGCTGGAATTAGACATCACTTAAGAATACTTACGCCAGCGTCTCACTAGCGCATGAAACCTTTTTTCAATATGTAATTACTGGAACCGTACAAGTGTCTCATGCATATTCATGTGGATTTTAATTAAGCCCATCTCTTCACAGTTTGTGCCTTTGCCTCCTGAAAAGTTGCTTCCTCACACTCCGCAGGCTTCACACATGCAAACACACTCACAGGCATATTAGTATGTGTGTCCGTCAGCCTGGAATATACAAAATGTACAAAGCCACGCACAAAATGCATGGACATGCACACGCAGATATAGGCCTTATGCATCCTCCACACTGTATTTCTTCCCTAGATTCTTTTCAGGTGCTTTTGGCAATTGTAATTTAGGTCTTTGCTGTGTTTAGAGCTGTAATGTTAGCCCAAAAAGAGAAAGCGAGAGACAATCAAACTCTGTGCAATGTTTTTAGCCCTAAGAGAGGAGAGACAGGCTCTATAGCATATGCTAGTCGACAGATCACAGACATACAGCGCCATGTGAATCATCAACAATTAAAATGGCCATACATTATTTTAAACGACACGATTACAATCCACATCCACGTTAGCCAATGTATCTGATAGTGTAAGAATACTGAAATATCTAAATTAGCGCTTGTTATAAATGGGCCGGGAGCTGTGATACTACTGACTGTGCACTCGTATGTTGTGATAGGTTTGCCAGAACAATCTCTGCAAACACTTGAAGAACTCTTACACTTATTCTGTGGTGAAAACACACACACACATGCTGACGATAAGGACAGGAGGGAGAAAATATGCTAGCATAAAGCCACTTGGCACTTAGCTCTGACAACAATCCAGTGGGTTTCAGAAGGCCAACAGCGCCATCTACTGAGAAAGCGGTGGATGTGGTGCGAAAGGTAAAGGGTGAGTTGGACAAACACCAGCTCAGTAGGAATTCTCAGATAATAATCAGTTTCTCTGGGCTTGTGAAACTGGCTCATTAAGCCTCCTTTTTAACTGGAAATATAGAGAGTGATTAAAGCTGCATTACTGAGTGGGCACAAAATGGCTAACCTCCGGCCACCCACTGCTCCTAGGTGTCTGGCACGGGTTCTGCACGCAGCGTAATGTCTTCACTTCGAGAGCGGCAAATCCATCACCTGCTTGTTTATCTACTTTGCTCTGGCAGCCTTATCAATCAGTGTTAAACCATCACACTGGCATATTTTTCTTTTAAATATCATTAAATGCAGTGGGCCAGACCTATCAGTGGGCACAGCCTCCTTTGGGTTCAGCTCACTGCAGCAGGTCAAGACGGGTCAAAAACCGGGTGCCTTTTATTTAACCTCTAACTGACACAAGATGGCAGATGATCTATGCCAGCAAGTCTGAATTATGGCATTTTTGGACAGTTCAGCAGTTCACAGTGAGATTACGAAGGCTGTGTTGGTTATTCTTTTTCTGTGCAGATAAACTGAGACTGAAAGAGCATACAAAAAATAGGGGGTAAATGTGGACAGGATGCTCATTTTCGGTTGAGCTAATCCTTTACGCAGAGATGTTTATTAAAATTGGTGATTTATTTCCACTGGCAGAAACAGGTTTAGTGATGTCACTAGGGTTCGGTATTAGCATACGTAATTAAGGCTGGGGAGGGCATCTGGAATGGGGCGAAGCTGGTGTCATTGGACATAATTGCTTCAGGAGGACATAATTGGGCCGCTGGTTGATTTTCAAAGGCTCATCCCTCCGTTGTCGTGGACACAGCCTGTGGACTTTGGCCCGATGCCAAGTAGGCTCTTAAAGAACACACAGTATCTCTCTGTTTCTCTCAGTCTCTAAATGGAGGAAGAACACAATGAATCACTCAAGCAGGTGCTAAAGTCAACCTTGACTTTTACTCAACATCCTGTGGTGGAAAAACTGAAAATGTATGAGTGTGTCTGTGTGTAATGATTTTTTTCCCTTGCTGCAGTTGACTTTTTTAAATTATTTATTTATTTCAAAGACATGTTATCTGTAGATTGTTATACTGAATATAGCTCTAGAATGTCCAGTTGAATTCCATTTTATGTATGTGCATGTGAGTGGTACATATTTTTGCTGCAAAAAGGAGGGCATATAATAGCATGGAATAACATTGAAATATTATTATTGTTATTATTATTATTAATACTAATAATATGTATTCATTCATTCATTTTCTTTTCGGCTCAGTCCCTTTATTAATCAGGGGTTGCCACAGCAGACTGAACCGCCAACTTATCCACCACACAATTTACGCAACGGTTGCACAACCCAAGACTGGGAAACACCCACACACTCTTATACACCATGGCCAATTTAGCTTGTTTAATTCTATTATACCACATGTCTTTGGACTTGTGGGGGAAACTAGAGCACCCCGAGGAAATCCATGCCAACACGGGGAGAACATGCAAACTCCACACAGAAATGCCAACTGACCCAGCCGGGGCTTGAATCGGCAACCTTCTTAATGTGAGGCGATTGTGCTACTCACTGCGCCACCGTGCTGCCCTATTGTTATTATTATTATTATTATTATTATTATTATTATTATTATTATTATTATTATTATTATTCATTCATTCTATTTCTTTTCGGCTCAGTCCCTTTATTAATCTGGCACCGTATAATGAACCATTATTATTATTTTCATTATATTATTATTATGATTATTTTTTTATTAATAATAATAATATTTAGTATATTTTTATACATTTCTGTCTTGTATTTCTGTATTTACAATGCATAACATTAGCGATACAACAAAATAATTTATCATTTTAGAATATCTCTAACATTTTTTTAATATTGCTTTGCTGGTTGACACTCTACAGTGCAAAGCCATTTCTCATTTATTTAGTATTTTCTTTATTGTGTTTAGTTTTTTTTTTTAACTCAATATATATTTCTAACATTTCTCTGAAATCTCTTTTTTTGTAGTTGTTGGCCAGCTAGGTCACATTATCTTAAAGACACATGTGAGGGTGTACTCACATTATAGGTACAGTTGTGCCGAAATGCGATTGTCCCCCTCCCCTCTCCCCTGATGGCCTGCACTCACAATGCATTTTGCCTTCCGAGCTGGAGCACGTTTATGTCATCAATGATGCGACTGTTCAGTTTAACCGAAGAGAAGTGCTCTCGCTCAACATAGCAGACCTTGCTTTAGTTATTTTGTTTTTGTCATTTGGGATGCAGTGACATGCAGTCAAATATTTTGTCGAACAGATCCACAACTTTTGACAATCATAAATTATCATGAAAGTCATTATGCTGCAGGTATTAGGAGGTTTGCTGAAGGTGCAGCGAGGGGTTTGTGTTAAAAGTGACAATTAATCTTCAGTTTCGGGCTCAGGCACGCTTTTCACTTACACTACTGCACCAAGGTCCAATTGAAACACACTTTGACACACCTCTTCCAACTGGGCCAGGGCCAGCCAACTGAACCGTGCCTGGGTCTGATTTGGTGAACTCACACTTGTCAAAGGAACTGGGGAAACATGCCTGGGCACGATTCAGAAAGCATAGTGTGATTGCACCCTAAATCAGCCTAATTCACAATATTCCATGCCTCCCAGAGTCCCAAGCAATCCAAAAGGTCTCTTTTCGTAGTTACAGCAATACATGATCAACAAAAACAAGCTGGAAGAGACAACTGTGTCATCTGGCCTGAAACTTTCTCAAACTGGCCCAGAGCCATCCGCATTGTTGAGCGTCCGTGTGTGGGTGGCGTACGTTGCAATAGTGTTATCACACGCATTGTGATGTTATCAGTGTTCATGAAAGATGCAGCAGAAGACCAAAGCGCTCTAGCTGAGGTGTTTTCAGGGCAGAAAAATGAAAAGATCAAACTACAGATTAATTTCAGGAGCCTTGACAGTCAGATCAGGTTATGAGATAAGACGTTGTATGTTTGGATATACGTCTATGTATCTCTTGGTGGTCTGTCCGGCATGACAGGCCTTCCGGCTGGCGACCTGGTCCAAACATCGCGGCCTGACATTTTTATCATCCGTCAGCGCGAAGCGAGATAAATCTGGCCTCACGGCAGCCCTGGCAGCCTCCCGCTATCTTGTCACATTCCAGACAGTCGGGGTCGGTGGGCTGATCCAAGCCAGGCCGGGCTGGGAGGGGAATCAGGGCCAGGTAATCCATTACTGTCCGGGGGCACGTCTCTGCGCATACGGATTTAATATCAGCCTGCCGAGAGTTATGAGCCATCCCCGTCCACAAACACATACCTGACTTATGCAAAACGACAGGCCCACAGCTGGGGGATTTGGACCCACTGTATTTCTCTCTTTTGTGAGTGAGTGTGAAGTGTGTGTGTTTTTTTCCCCTCCTCATTTGGCTCTGATGGTTGGTGTCTCACCCTCTCCCACACTCCCAATCTCCTCCGTGCCCTCTAGAAGCAGTGGCTGGGCTGCGGTCCGTTTGCATGGAATGCTTTCTATCCTGACCCACTTCTGTGGGAAAGGCAAGGTGACCTGGCTCCAGAAGTGCCCTGGCACTCGCCTCGGAGACAAGAGGTTGTGTGGCAGATGGAAGCAGTGCATAGAAGTTCACTTTTGACCCTGTAGTGTGTCCCCCAAAAGGATATTCTCACCAAAAGAGAACAGAGGTATTGGGGCTTTGAATAATTCGTTGTGATTTCTCTTAGTGGCCACAGACAAACACATGCAGAAAAAGCCCCACGGCCATCAGCACGGGTAGGCATGTCCTAGTTCTAGCCTTTGTAATGTTAGGGCAAACTATGTGTAGGAGGAAGCGCTCACGAGGCAGGGTGAGAATGTCTCAGGTGGCACATTTGTCCCACACTCAAAAAGGACATAGAGGTGGATATTATTGAAGGCTGCTGTGTTTTTCCAAAGGATTAAAAAAGTTAAAGGGATAGTTCACACACACACACACACACACACACACACACACACACACACACACACACACACACACACACACACACACACACACACACACACACACACACACACACACACAAAAATCCTGTTATTAATTACTCACTCTAATGTCCCCTAAGACTTTCCTGGTCTTTGGAACACAAATTAAGATAGTTTGGATGAAATCTGAGAGCCTTCTGGTCCTCTAAGCTGCAATGGTCCAGACCTCCTTTAAAGTGACCAAAAACAGTAGTACAGCAGTTCAATTGGAATATTATGAAGCTACTGGAATACATTTGTGCATACATAAAACTAAAAAATAATTACTTTATTTAACAGTTTTTTTCCCCAGTGTCAGTATAGTGTGCATGTTCATGGGCACTGTGATCTAATGTATACCCTGGATGATTCTGGATGATCTTTTTTAAAACAAAATACAGAAGTATCCGAGGCAAACTTAAGCAATTTGACCAAGCACAACATGCATGAAGAGCACAGTGTTATTTTGTACAGCACTCTGTCCATCCATCTAGAGATTTAAGGGTTAAGGTTGGCATTTGAATGTTGTTGATGATATGTAAGATAGGGTATGTTATGCTATGAGCAAATTTCACGTTTTAGGTTAACCTTGCAAGATTTATGGTTGCAGTTTTAAGAAACTCAACAATTTTAAATCACAAATTGAATAGAAAAAAAGATTGAGTAAAATTGGAATTTACTCACAAAACACGCATACGATTTTGATAAATCTATTGGCAGTTGTGATAAATGGACCCACTTGTAGTTAAAAAAGTAATAGTTTGTAATTTAAAATTGGAATTTAAGATTGAAAAAATTGTAACGTGTGAAACTAACACAGTTGCTTAACACATTTTGGAAAATTGGGAAAAGTTCTAATCGTTGCTATTGTGACATTTAAAGTCTTTTTTTGTGACATTCAAAGTGTGACTGAATGATAATTTCCCAATAAAGTTACTACGGTATTTTTTTTTTTTGCTGAAATTGAATATTGCAGGGGAGAGTATTATTTTAGTACTCGTCCTCATTCTGCCTATCATCAGAAAAGAAACACAAGTTGTGTGTGGAAGCAAATTTTCCCATTTTGTTTGAAGAATAGGTCACACTTTATTTTGGTCCGTTTGTTGAATTTACGTTACATTGCATCTACATGCAAACTAATTCTCATTAGATTATAAGTAGACTGTTAGGTTGGGTTTAGGGTTATTGTAAGTTGAAATGTAATTGCAAAGTTTCTTATAGTCAGTTAAATGTCTGTTGACAGAGCAGTATCAACAGATATTAAGCAGACAGTCTACTAACTCTCAAATGGACCATCAAAATAAAGCGTTACAGAAGAATATATACAGTGATGTTTGAAATTGTTTCCTCCGTTGCTGATTTAATATTTTCTTGCATGTTTGTCACACTTCAATGTTTCAGATCATTAAACAATTTTAAAGATTTTCTCAAAAGCTTTGGCCCATTTTTCAAAACAGATTTAAAATTCTCAAAACTGTGAGTGCAAATCTCAAAACTGTTTGCTGGAATTTCAGAACTTTATTGCATGTCTGCAAAATGTAGTTACTCCCCTAAATCATTTAATTCATGCTTCAAAACCTACAGTAGTTATTGTGTCTATATATATATATATATATATATATATATATATATATATATATATATATATATATATATATATATATATATATATATATATATATTAGTTTATATATATATAGTTTGGTACCATATATGATAAATAGATAACACAAATTGTATTGTATTGTCATTAACCAATTTAGCAGACATTACAAACAATGTCAATATTTAGATATTTATGGTATAAACATGTGCATATACAAATGTTTGATAATTGAATAAACAGTTTTGAGTGTGATGGCTTACACAATAAAAAATGATTGTGAAGTATTTTTTTGTCAGGAAAAGTAGTTTTTGTCCAAAAATTGTACTTACTGTGTGCAGACATGAGCCAAAGCATTTGCAATTGTTTTAATCAATATGAAATACCCCTCTGAAGTGTACAATAAACTAATTGTGCTGAGATCTAAACTTTCTGTTTTCAAATACTGTATAAAAATTTCAATCGAGAATTGAGCCAACTGTAAATATTAGTCAAAGAAAACACAAATAAATACATTGTGCAGTTTTGAAATTACGTTTTTTTTTTTATTAAGGGAAAACTGAATACAATGTTTTTTTCATTAATCCTGTAATAAAACAATGGAATGTTCTAAATTATTTTAAGTGTAACAAACATGCAAAAAAAAAAAAAAAAAAACTGAGAAAACAAACACTTTTTCACACCAGTATATTACAAAAATATAGTCCATTTTAACTTCATGAGGAGTTTTCAGTGTAAGAAATGCACTTATCTTTGGGCTGGAAACATGCTTTTATTAATGTTTATTGTACAGTATGTGTGAGAGCGTGAGAAAATATCATGATCGAGGGCATTTTAACTCTTGTAAGACCAAAGCTGCCATCACCTCTGAGTGCTCTAGAAAAACACATCGGCTGCGGTCAGAGGGTCAGGGTCTGACTGTAGTGAGGGGATTTTAACCTTATAACGTTAGAGGCTTTTTATAGATTTCAGCCAAATGTCAGACTTAATGCCAGTGCTTGACCTCACAAAAGGCCAATGAATGCCAAGGGGCAGAGATGGATGAAAATGAGAAAAAAATGCTTCAATAAATAATATGATTGCTTTTTAGTCAGCCCTGAAATGGGCTGTTGGCAAAGTAAACAAAGATGTTTGTTATTACACCCTCTGAATGTGCTGTGAAAATACAGAAGTATCAGGCCCTTACGCATATGCCTCGAATCAAAGTCTGACAGTGAAAACATTTCCAATTAACCTTCAAATAAAAGACATCTTAATGAAATCTCTCGCTCTTTCAGGTTTTCCTCACCTTTCTCTTTCTTGTCCTGTTTGAAGAGAGTAAAGGAATCATGGGGTTACTTTTGGACAGTATATTTGTCATAGATCGGCAAGCCTGTCTCCTTCCAGCACCCTCATAACTTTTTTCCAGCATTCTTCCAAAATAAAAGGGAGAAGAAAGAAAAAATGCCTGAGTAAGCTCGACCTGCTGGGAAAAGTTGGCTGATCCATCAAACTGCTCTCGGTCTTGGCACTACAGCCTTGTTAGCTAATTGAATATATGAAAAATTGGGATACAGTTATCTGAGCGGGGATTTTCACAAAGTCTCATCTATGTTTTTTTTATTAACTAAACCTCATGCTTTACTCATAAACAAGCGCTTTAATGCAAACATTATGTATGAGGTATAATGTGAACTGTGGATGTCATCACTATGGGATCTGACCAGATGTGTGAGCTCTGCTGATTCAGCCATGCAAATCTCTCTCTTTCTCTCTATCTCTCCCTTCATTTCCTTCCCCACTTGTCTCATCTATCTTTTTCTGTTGCTTGTTTCATCCCACATATTCCTCCTTTCCCCCTAACACTCAATTCCTGCTTTTTTCCTCTCTCTCTCTCAACACAGTTCCTCCTCCTCTCCTTTCATTTTTCTTTGGCCACGTATACACACTGTAATCACATACAGTTCACACTCTTTTCTTGAATGCTCAGTCTCAGGTATATGTATAGTTATGCAGACAGACACAGACAGACAGACAGACAGACAGACAGACAGACAGACAGACAGACAGACAGACAGACAGACAGACAGACAGACAGACAGACAGACAGACAGACAGACAGACAGACAGACAGACAGACAGACAGACAGACAGACAGACAGATAGATAGATAGATAGATAGATAGATAGATAGATAGATAGATAGATAGATAGATTAAAACATTACATTAATTAAAATTAATTAATTATCCTTCTGGGTTTTTATTTTTATTTTTAAACTGTCACAACTGCAACAATTGATAACATCAGCAGATTTTGCTAATAGACCTACATCTGTGTAAAAATAACATGATGCTGTTGTCTTTTGACCTCATTTGCAACTCCCTCTTCCGAGAACCAACTGCTATAATTTGGCCCGAATCTCAATTTGTTAAATTTTATTTTGACCACCCTTTTACAAAACAGACGATTACTCGGTAAATACATATGACATCTGATATTTGATATTTGTCTTATTCTCTATTTATGTTTGCTTATTGTTTATAATTATTTTTTTAATAAAAATAAAATTTGTCACTAAACAGTATCAACTTAAAATATCATTCTGATTGTGTCATTGGAGTTTCAAATATGTACATCTATTCTCTGTACATCTAAATATATTACATATAATTATACATATGTCTGTCTGTCTCTTTATCTTTCTATGTACATATTTGTTATTCCAATTGTTTAAAAAAACATAAATGAAAATTTTTGCTATATTTCAAAAAATATTTTACATATGATTTTTTTTTTATATGAATCCAAATATAAACTTTCATGTCATATATATAATTTATATACACTCACCGGCCACTTTAGGGACACCTGTCCAACTGCTCGTTAACGCAAATTTCTTATAAGCCAATCACATGGCAGCAACTCCAATGCATTTAGGCATGTAGACATGGTCAAGACAATCTGCTGCAGGTCAAACCAAGCATCAGAATGGGGAAGAAAGGTGATTTAAGTGACTTTAAAAGTGGCATGGTTGTTGGTGCCAGACAGGCTTGTCTGAGTATTTCAGAAGCTGCTGATCTACTTTGATTTTCACACACAACCATCTCTTGGGTTTACAGAGAATGGTCCAAAAAAATAGAAAATACCTAGTGAGCAACAGTTCTGTTTCAAATGCCTTGTTGATACCAGAGGTCAGAGGAGAATGGCCAGACTGGTTTCAGCTGACAGAAAGGCAACAGTAGCTCAAAAACCATTTGTTACAACCAAATTATGCAGCAGAGCTGAACGCACAACCAAATCAAATCAGGCCTTTATTTGTCACATACACTTTCGTATAGTGACATTGAACCCCCCATTGCAATTTTCAGGGGAAGACAGGTCACAGGAGGTAGCATTTAGAAAAGAAGTAAGATACATCAGGAGAGTCAGACAACACGTCAAACCTTGAGGCAGATGAACTACAGCAGCAGAAGACCACACCGGGTTCCACTTCTGTCCGCTGAGGAAAGGAAACTAAGGCTAAAATTCGCACAGGCTCACCAAAACTGAACAACAGAAGACTGGAAAAACGTTGCATGGTTTGATGAGTCTTGATTTCTGCTGTGACATTTGGATGGTAGGGTCAGAATTTGACATCAACATGAAAGCATGGATCCATTCTGCCTTGTATCAACAATTCAGGCTGCTGGTGGTGGTGCAATGCTGTGGGGGATATTTTCCTGGCACACTTTGGGCCCATTGGTACGAATTAAGCATCGTGTCAAGCCAACAACCTACCTGAGTATTGCTGCTGACCATGTCCATCCCTTTATGACCACAGTCTACCCATCTTCTTATGGCTACTTCCAGCAGGACATTATGCCATATCGTAAAGCGTGAATCATCTCAGACTGGTTTCATGAACATGACAATGAGTTCACTACTCAAATGGCCTCCACAGTCACCAGATCTCAATCCAACAGAGCACCTTTGGGATGTGTTGGAACAGGAGATTTGCATCATGAATGTACAGCCAACAAGTCTGCAGCAACTGTGTGATGCTATCATGTCAATATGGACAAAAAACTCTGAGAAATATTTCCAGTACCCTGTTGAATCTACGCCTACTATCTACTAGTAAGGTGTACCTAATAAAGTGGCCAGTGAGTGTACAGTATATTGCCATATCACATATGTAAGTGGAGGAAAAGCAATTCAGATCTAAACAAGAAGCTAAATGTTTAGAGAAATTAAAATACTTATTCAAGAACTGAACTGAAGAGATGGAGAAAAACAATAAAAAATGTTTGTCTCTTGCCAACTTCGCAGTGTGCTCTTGGCTTGTCTCTGTCTGTCTTTTTCTGTCTCTCACTGGACCTGCGGGATTGTTAAGAGAAAACACCGCAGCTGGCGGGTGCATTGCTGTGTGCTGCATGCAGGTCTTTTTAAATAATGAATGAGGTGTGGTGCTGTCACACAGGCTTTTGCCTACTGTTAAACGCTGCACTGACGGCTGGCACAGTGACTTGTTAAAGTGTTAGAGGCCTACACCTCCGCCAGGAATTTATGAGGGTCTCCAGAAACTTCCACTGCTACCCATTCTGATCAAGGACCACTCCAGATCCTCTCCCTCCCTCCCACTCTTTCTCTCTTTTAGCTCCAGTTTTTTTCCCCTCAGCCTTGTTCTGTTTTCCATCTAATGTAACCCTCGCTTCCTATCTATCCGTTTCATCCTCTCCCAGGCTTTCCCCAGTTTTCAGAACTATATCGGACTTCCATCTTTTGCATACTGTATGTAAAAGAAAAACTATAAGCTCTTCCCCACTCATTATGTTGTAGGCTTGTAGGGTACAGTGAGGTTAGAGGCACACAGAGACCCATTAGATTTTTTATTTTTTCCTTTAAACCACTAGATGGTACACAAACGCATACTTCTGAACATTCTTATTTCGCTTTGCATGTGAAAATTTGATGCAATCTGTTGGCAGTAATCTTATACTGTATTAGATTTAATTGTGATGTAAACATAGCCTTAGTTTTATAAGTGTAAGATTTAATTGGATAGGAGAAACTAAATTGGTTTTATAAAGAGACTAAGCCGGAAAGAAAATGAATGAATGAATGAAATTAGTTTTATTGTTAAATGTTAGTCAGTCATACAATATCTGTATATGCTGTTGTTTATGTGATTAATGTAATGCATAACTGAGTGTGACAAAATAACTTTTACTTTTACTGCAAGTTACTATAGGCATAATAAATGTGAATATTTGCATATTGTGTAAATATATTTGCAAATAGATTAAACTGATTGCTTTGCAATCATTTTAAAGCTACATATTTAAATAACAAATGAGAATAAAATAAAGATGATTTAATTACAAATATTTTGTCATAGTTTTTTTTTTCAAGGTAATTAAATCTTTGTTTTTATTTCACATTTAGTTTAAAAATAAGCTATTTGATAATACAACAATATATTTAAATCATATGATAAAATCATGGTACAGAATTTAGTAGTAAATAACTAAGCAAGTAAAAAAGATAATATCACTTCAGTATAGTGTAAAGCAAAACAAACATTTTCCAAGAAATGCACATTATGTACATTTTAAATGATTTGGGTCATGTGTAATTATGTAACTGTAAAACCATGTGAGTGTGATTCTGTGGCTGTGACAGTGTGCTTGAATGTTAAAGACTTGGTGAGGCAATGTAATGAAGGATTTGATAACATGACAATAGTGTAGCCAAAAATGGAAACGTTTTCCCTTATATAATGTTTAACAAAGGCCACTGTCACCATGGTAATAAGTATTTGTTGGTGTGTAAGATGCATATCTGCTGTCGGTTATAATCTGAAGTAAATCCACACATTGCTGATGAAGCATTAGCAAACTCTTAAGCAACAACAACACCACCTAGTACTCTGCTGTAGTTGGGTGTTTGTTCATGTTTGCCTTTAATCTACACCTCCATAAACACATACCATGCACATGCATGACTTTCAAAGACTCTTATTTTTGAGTGTTTACAAGGACACGACAATGACTTTTTCTTTTTTTAAACTTCCGCTTTATAACCTGTTTTCAGATGTTGCAAACAAATGTATGTAACATCAAACTAATACAACTCACCATAATAGAGATAAGTTTGTTTCCCACTCATGCTGGAGTGACTAATTCATTAATTTTCCTTCAGCTTAGCGCTGGTTTATACTTCTTTGTCGAGGGATCGCCTTGACTTAAGGAACATGCCTTGCGTGCATTTGTGCATTCATTCTTCTGTCTGCTGTTTGTGTTGCTCTGCAATAACACTTCTGAAACGCTGGCTGGCAGTAGGTTATTTTGTTCCTCTCTGTCGAATTTCTTCGTGGGTGTTTTGTTTTTTCCGATTGCTACCGTAATGTACAAGTAGCTAAAACCTCCTCATTCAGAGGCAGGAATGGACGGACATGCAACTTTAAACATAAGGTAAACACAAAACTTTTTGAGTTTTGGAGTTTTTTCACAGGTCTCGACAGGTTCTCAGCACCACCCACACTAATCACAGCTACCAAGCCAACTAATCACAGAGTCAGGGTTCACCACAAAACTATTATTAGGTAAATGGCCAACTGTTCATGCAGTGGATGCCCTTTCAGCCGCAACTCAGTACTGGGAAACATCCATACACTCTTACATTTACTCAAACAGTATGGCAGAGTTAGTTAATCCAATTTAATGTTACCTCATGACTGTATGGGAAACCGGAGCACCAGGAGGAAGCCCATGTCAACATGGGGAGATTATGTTGCAAGCATGCAAACTCCATACAGAAATGTCACCTGGTCCACCCGGGACTCAAACCAGCGACTTTCTTGCTGTAAGACGACAGTGCTAACCACTGAGCCACCGTGTTACCTGCTGGAGTAACTGAATCTTATAAATATGTTGTTAAGCAAAGCAAACAGATCCCTATTTCAGTGCTGGAGTTACATGGTTTCCACCCTCATAGAAACCATAATAAATCTTTCAAAGTCTAGTAGTTGCGAGGCGCTTCTGGAGTCTTGTTTGCGATGTGCGCTGATAGGAATATTGGTTCTTAAATAACTCCCAATAAAGTGGTCTCAAAAAGAATAATTTTGCAGTCTTGTAGCCCAGAAACTCTTTCATGACCCGGTACTGGGTCATGAACTGGTGGTTAGAGACCCCTGCCTTAACTGGTTAAAAGAACCAACAGGTAACTGTACAGCATAGCCCATATGAGATGATAGATAGATAGATAGATAGATAGATAGATAGATAGATAGATAGATAGATAGATAGATAGATAGATAGATAGATAGATAGATAGATAGATAGATAGATAGATAGACAGACAGACAGACGGACGGACGGACGGACGGACGGACGGACGGACGGATGGACGGATGGATGGATGGATAGATGGATTATTCTGATTGTGAGTTATTGGAGTTTTTGATTGTGAGTCATTGGAAATTTCTTTCAAGACCCGATTCTGGGTCACAACCTGGTGGTTGGGGACCCCTGTTTTAACTGGTTAAACAAAATGTAACTGTGCAGTTTAGCTCATCCGAGTTGCTTTTATATATAATATATTTTTTCTCCTTATATTATGCCAGCTTTTTTCAGGAATGCATTTGTATCAACAAATGAGCATTTAGCTCTCAGGCTAGAAGTGTGCCTCATCAGATGATGATGCCTGAGATGATGGGATGTATTCATGGATGACTGTTATGTGTGATTAGTGTGAAGACTGGATGTCATTTGAAAGGGGAAGGAAGCTGTTTGTGTGCCCTTGTCTATCCTATAACCCCCTCCATCCTAAAGAAATAAGGGTCAGGAGTCAGTCAGAGCGGAGCAGCTAATAGAAGATTTATGACACACTGAATATGCAGATCTGCTTGCTGTGATTGACCAGGATCCACACGCTGCCCTTGGGTACATCTTTGCATTTAGAGGAAGAGAGAACCAGAAGAGAGGGAATGAGTGCTTGGGGGGGGAGAACGGGGAGAAAAAAGTGTGGACAATGGAGAGAAAAATGCACCGGCAAATTAGGCAGCCTCTCATTTTCGAATAGTCCGACAAGATTGTACGGTCTCCGGCAGAAACAGCTATTAGTCATTTTTCCGGGGGGATGAAATCTTCCCATTTTTCCCCCCTTCTTTGTTCTCCCTGCTCACTTCTTCCCTCATTTCAGGCAATTTGAACTCCATTTGCAAGAGTGCGGATGCCGCTCTGGAAAGCAGATGTGTTTTACTTTATTTGAAATATACATACAGGCATAATGAAGCTGAACCCTGACCGGGGCTTTGGCGTGGTGTAAGTGCTGGTAGTTTGCTGGCTCTCTGATGAATGTGTAGGTAAAAAACGCAGCACGAGAGACATTCGTACCGCTCGCCTGTCTAGGATGAGAGCATCGAGATGGAGAAATTATAGAGCGGGGCCTGGTCTGCCAAATGAATAGGCATACTGACAAATTGAATTGAGTTGCATCAGAGGCCCTCCATTTAATCTCCTAAGTCTTTTTCGCCCATTAAAAGAGTCATTCAGCGCCCATCACGGCTGCAGGTCCTGCCACCCCTCGAGCCGCTCTTTATATTCCAGCTACTCATCTCTGCCATTTCGCAGCTTCATGTCTGAGTGCAAGGTGTGTTTTAAAATGTCTGTGTGAGGTTTGATTTAATGATTTTGCACTTGTGTGGAAGTCCTTCATCATATTATATGGCTGTATAACCTACAGGTATTAAACGTCTGTCGGTTGGCTCACTTAATAATTGTTTTAGGAGACAGTGTTGAATGGAGTCATTAAACAATGATGTTTATTATGTAGACTCCTGATGGTGTGTCATACTACTTCCTTAATTGTGTGTTAAGTCTCTCAGACTTTCATGACGGAAAATGGATCATGTGTGAGTGTGTGAGCAGCACTGTAAGGAGGAATTGTTTACCTGTATATTGACATGCATGATGTTTTAGTGTCCCCTACTGGCCATATATTAAACACCTGTACAGCTTTTGAAAGACAAAATAAGTGCATGGATAAACATGTTGTTTTGTTGTTGTTTTTTTATTTTTTTAATGAGCAAAAACGCAGTTAATTTTTTTAAATATTTAATTTAAGTAGATAAGCATGTGACATTATGATCTACATTTGAAGAGTTAAGAAGCAAAAACCTGAATGCCATCTGAAACTTTTCCCTTAAATTAGCTTTTTTTTTTAAGCTCCTATGTGTACTGTAGGTTGAATCATTTCACTTTTATGGCAGTTAATATGTTACTTTTATTGCCTTTAATGCAAAATAGCTGAATATAAACTGCTCATATGAAAATGCTCATTTTAGATGAAAATTTCAGATGAGATATCACTTAGATGTTTTCGCATCTGAACTCTTCATTTAAAAAAGAGGTTAGTTTATCATACTGTACAAAATGTGGCTATATTTTGTCATTCTCTTCTTTCTACAAAAGGTGGCTGGCTACATTTTGTGGCAAAAATCAAATTAATGTACAGTAGCATACACTAAAAAGGTTTCTCTTCATATCCCCTCCACTCAGTAAGGTGTCTCTTCCTCATCTTCTTTCCTAATGGAGACTGTATGAATTGCTCTGACATTTATCTCACACTAACAGCATCTCTGATTCCTTACGTCTATAAAAGTCCCGCAGGTAAATTTTATGTGGGTGTCTTAAGTGTATTACAGAGCATCTTTACAAATTGCATTAGTGAGTCATTGCCTTCTTTCTGTTTTCAAACTGTCTTCTCGATCCTCTGTGCTGACGATAAACACTTCACACTTATGGTTTGGTCACTTGGCCATGGAGTATGCAGAAGTGGACAGAAGCAGAAAAGAGAAGAGAAGAGGCAAAAGATGAAGTTTACATCTTTATAAAACTGTAAGGGCATGTGAAAATGTGTCTTTAATTCCATTAATTATTTTTTGTAATGATACTGTATGAATGGTACAGTATACTTGTAAACAAAAGCAAAATCATTTTATTCATTCATTCATTTTCTCTTCTTTAGTCCCTTTATTGAATGAACAACTTATCCAGCATGTTTTTACGCAGCGGATGCTCTTCCAGCCACAACGCATCTCTGGGAAACATCCACACTCACTCATACACTACAGACAATTTAGCCCACCCAATTCCCCTGTACCGCATGTCTTTAAACTGTGGGGGAACACGGAAGACCCAGAGTAAACCCACGCAAACGCAGGGAGAACATGCAAACTCCACACAGAAATGCCAAACGACCCAGCCAAGGCTCGAACCAGAGAAATTCTTGCTATGAGGCGATATCATTACCTGCGCCAATGCGTTGCCCCATTTTGATCATATTATTTATTTATTTATTTTTTCCCGCAAAATTGCATTCAGGCAGTATGGTGGCTCAGTGGTTAGCACTATACACTTCACAGCAAGAAGGTCGCCTGGCTGGGTCAGTTGGCCTTTTTGTGTGAAGTTTGCATGTTCTCCCTGTGTTCGCGTAGGTTTCATCCGGGTGCTCCAGTTTCCCCCACAATCTAAAGACATGCGGTATAGGTGAATTGAATAAGCTAAACTGGCCATAGTGTGTGTGTGTATGAATGCGAGAGTGTATGGGTGTTTCCCAGTGTTTGGTTGTGGCTGAAAGGGCATCGGCTGTGTAAAACATATGCTGGATAAGTTGGTAGTTCATTTCACTGTGGTGACTCCTGATAAATAAAGGCACTAAGCTGAAGGAAAATGAATGAATAAAAAATGTTATTCATTCATTCATTCATTCATTCATTCATTCATTCATTCATTCATTCATTCATTCATTCATTCATTCCATTACCAAAACACAAGAGGAACTGATTTAATAAAATGTATCGGAGAAAAAGAAGTTAATGAATATAACATTTTAAAAAAAATAAAGAGCAGCGAATGTCTGGTTGTTTGTTTGTTATACTAAGAACAAGAACAAAATTAAATTTTAAAAAATTATCAAACGTTTGATAAAAGATGCATAAGAAAGGGATAAAGAGTACATCTCAATAAAACCAATAGAAAAATGCTTGTTTATTTATTTTAGTACCAAAAACAATTAATGGAATATGTTATTTTCCCAATTTATTTATTTATTTATTTATTTATTTATTTATTTATTTATTTATTTATTTATTTATTTATTTATTTATTTATTTATTTATTTATTTGTTTGTTTATTTATTCATTTGGAGGAAAAAACTAAGAACTGCCATTCTATTAAAACATCTTAGGTGACTTCACCACTAAGTGAAGTTTATTTATTAACCAATTTTAAGAGGATCATGTGCTTATGATTGCTTGCGGCTGGTCCCGCATTATCCAATTTATGATTCACCAATCAGACGATTCCTAAGCCACTATAAATGCATATTCGTTTTAAAGAATCCCCTTTTCTACTCCTCCTTCTTCTCCTTTTCTAGATGGTTTACACAGTGGCCCAGTGGTTAGCACTGTTGCCTTACAGCAAGAATGTCACTGGTTCTAGTCCTTACCAAGCTAGCCGACGTTTCTGTGCAGTTTACACATTCTCTCCGTGCTCACGTGGGTTTCCCCCGGGTTCCCCGGTTTCTTCCCACCATCCAAAAACATGCAACTTAAGTTATTTGACTAATCCAAATCGGCACCTTGTAAGTAGTTATCTCTTAAAATCAATCACTATCTGTTCATTAGCTACTAGCAGGGGAGTTCTCGAGATCTACCTGAGCTCAAACTCCCCTCTCGCTTTGCAAACAGGAGGGTGCCCCGGGCTCGAGGATCTCATGAGCTCAGTGCTATCTCCTGGGACAGCATGCCAAACAAGCTTTATAATTAATCATCAGCTAAGTGTAAACTCTTGAAATTTAAATAAAACTATAAGGGCAGGGGAAGTTTTATTTGTGTGTTTGTTTTACTACCAGAAACTAAAGTAAACCTACAGAACAAATACTGGCTAAATATACCAAATAGCATACAGTTAATATAAATAATTTTGTCAGATAAATTAAGAATAATAAATGTAATTCGAAAGATATTCTTTGAAAACAAGTCTAAATATAACATTTTATTGATTCACTTTTCTTCAGCTTAGTCCTTTATTTATCAGGGGTCGCCACAGTGAAATGAACCGCCAAGTTTTTCCGCATATGTTTTACACAGCGAATGACCTTCCAGAATTTAGTTAATCCAGTTCACCTACAGTATATGTCTTTGGGCTGTGGGGGAAACCGAAGCACCTGGATAAAACCCACGCCAACATGAGGAGAACATGAAAACTTAAAAATGTCACCTGGTCCAGCCTGGACTCAAACCAGCAACCTTCTTGCTGTGAGGTAACAGTGCTAACCACTGAGGCACCTAAGTGTACTATTTGATACAGAGTAAATTAAATTATGTTGACTAGAAAACAAGTATTTAATTTTCCTCCCTGATTTATGTTTTCAAGTGTTTTGCAGGAGGAGAAAATTCAGTATTTGACATTTTTTTGCCTCTGTTGGTCCTGTGTGAAACCCATGTGTGTGATGCTCTCCTTCCCTTACATTGTGTGTGCCCCTTAAAACGTGAGTGCGGCCCATAGGAGCCACCATGGGAGTTTAGACGAGCCTGCTTTGATAGTGTGTCAGAGCAAATTAGCTTCTGTGTGGAGGTGCCTTGGCACACAAAGCCGATTCCACTCCTGCCATCACCCCGCATATGTGCACAAGATTATAATTAATAAGCAGGCACGTCAATCACACTTTAATAATAATAATTTAGCATTTAGGGGGCAGAGTGAGGTTATTGGCATCTGTGCCTTTGATGTGGAATATGGGCTGGCTAATAGGAAGGCAGTGAGGCAGAGAGAAGGGAAAGAGAGACGGATGAAGGGACAGTGCTCACCCTATTCAGCATCTGGATCAGAATAAGAGCTTAATGTTAGATGGACTCAACTTTTAAACACTCAAAGTTTTAAACGCATACAGTTCTGTGAGAAAAGTGTCTGTTTAATTGGTTTGTTGGATAAGCTGCAATCCTGAAGATGCTATGTTCAGTTCTAATTCTGAAATCTGAGTAATAAATGATTTTGGGTTGTTTTGTAAATTACGTGTGAATATTAAGTAATCTAAATATGTAAAGAAAACAGTGCGTCTAAGCTTTCAATAGGGTTCTTAGGGTTCCCATGCCCCTCAAACTTTTACTAAAAGTAAATCAAAGTTTTTGAAATTCCTCACTGGAAACAAAGCATCTGATTCTTGCAATGTTTTTAATATGATTGTGTGCTGATTTACTTACCGCTTTAACATTACTACTGACACTCAAATCTGGCTGTGGAGTAACATCAAAATTCCTGACCTAATTTTTTTTGTTTGACTCCTAGAGCAAAGGTACGCATTCACCTTGAGAACCTCATCTCTGTTCCCAAACGCAATCACTTCAGTTTTCTCTTTGTTTAACTAAAGAAAATTTTGGCACATCCAACTGTTCATTTTATCAATGCAATGGCAGAGGGTGTCAATGGGGCTGAAGTCATTAGGCAATAAGGCTTAATAGATCTGAGTGTCATCAGCATAGCTATGGTAGGAAATTTGGTTTTTTCTCATTATTCTGAGTGCGAGCATAAACGGGTTGAACAGGAAAGATGCCAAAAAGGAACTTTGTGGGACTCATGTCACATGTCATGAGTGTTCACCTCGACCTATGGTCACCTATACTGACATAGTAACCTCTCCCTTCAAGGCAAGATCTGAACCATTTGAGGACCGTACCAGACAGCCCAACCCTGTTTTCCAGCCTATCCAGAAGTATGCTGTGATCGACAGTGTCAAATGCAGCACTGAGATCGAGCAATACCAGCACTGTTAGTTTGCCTGAATCCGTATTTAGATGAATATCATTGGTTATCTTTATGAGGGCTCCCTCCCATATATATATATATATATATATATATATATATATATATATATATATATATATATATATATATATATATATATATATATATATATATATATATATATATTTATATATTACACCCATAGTCCTTGATGATAACATCAAGTCCTATGAAGTGAAACGTTCGGTCTATGCCAGAAGTTGAACTCTATTTACAACATTATTTTCTGTAATAGAGTGAGTCCAGTTTACAAATATTCTTTTGAACTGATACTTTAAAGCAAACCAAAGGAATTAGTTAACAAAATCAGATTGGACTGTTTGAAAAAACAAACCTCGGCTTATTGTTTGCTTCAATGTTTATGTAAAAATGCATTTATTAATTTTATATGCTTGAGATGTAAAACATTGACATGTTATATGATGTACAGTATGCATACAGTATATGTTACATCATTGCATGATAACATAAAAAAAGTCATAAGTCATCCAAGAATCAGATTTACCCACTTGCCAAGGTTGTGGATCAAATATTATAATGTAAAAAGATTCAGTTTCTTGCAGGGATTATTTATCATCTCAGAACTATGAGCAAAATAAAAATTTAGGTTGATGTACAGTAGCAGCACAAGTAATCTTTATGGCTGTCAATTAATAAAATGGTTATTAAAAAGACTTTAATTAGATTTCTCCAAAAAATGCACATGAAATTACAAATTATGATGACGAAAGAAGGAAATTTCCAGGCAATCGAAAATCACAGCCATGCAGGACATCCAGAACTTTTTGTTTTGCATGTGTGATATTGTTTAATATAAGTTTGCAGGGACATAAGAACAATTCAAATAGGCTTGTGTGTGGTAATTCATATTTTGGGGCTTTAAGCAATACCCTATTACCCTGCATCATTTGATTATTTGTTTATTTAAAGAGCACCTGACCACTTTCAATTATTAACCAGTGAAGCAAATTTGTGTGGAATCAATTATTCGTTTTTTGATCGTTGGGAGATGGAGGAGCATTCAAACATCTTCTTAAATTGTCTTCATTTTTGCAATTCCACTTAGTGTACCCAGTAGCATGGAAATGACTCTAAATGCAGAATGAGCTCTCACACAGTTTTGTTTCAGTTTAGTAAAATGAACAATCAAGCAGTCCCTCTTTCTCATTCTCTCTCTCCCTCGTTCATTGAGGTGACCATATTGCCATGGCCCTGTTCCACCGTCCCTTATTACTCAGACACATCCGCTAATTGCAATCAAAATAACAAAACAACATATGTCAACACCCCAGAGACCACAGCACTGGTGTCCTGCAGCCACTGAAATGAAGAGTGATGGTTGACAAATGAGCGCTTGATTGGTTACATAAATTACTTTCAGTAGACAGAGCGTCTCACCAGGCACTGCAAGCAAACGCTCATCATTAAACTGGGGAGGGAGAATGATGGAGGGAGAGAGAGGGGGGTAAAGAGAAACAACTGTTATAGGCAGAAGAAAAAATAAAAAGTGGTAGGCAGTGGACAGACATTGTTTATGCATATGGTAATTTATGTCAGAATTCGATATATTATGTCATTGTCATTTTTATGGCATTGACAGTTCTACTCTGCTCACACTGAGAAGGCATAATGCTGAAAGGATGCTGAAACATCTTTCACAAACTATACAGTTTAGTCTCACTCCTGCCCAGACCATGGCAGCAACGTATCACTATAAGTTTATGGCCACTCAAATCGAAATACTTATGACCAGGGCCAGATCAAATCTGCTGACTTTACGCTCTTTCTGCCCAGAAATTGGCAAAAATAAATTAATTGGATATTTGCAGAATGATTTTGAGAATATGTGAATGAAAAATTTAACAAAATTATATATATATTATACAACAGTTCTGTCTGGTTTGCATCTTTGGCTGATAGCCGTGCGATATTCTGTAATATCAGAACTCATACAGCCTCCTCACTCTTCTGTATTACTCCACACACATAGAGTAGTATCAAATCAATAAACTTACCACAGTTTGACAAATATTGCAGCTGTTGGACAACATAATGTACTTTTGAGGATTTTTCAGGCAACAATGTAGTTTTTTAGATTGCAACTATGCAGTTTATTTATAGGGATAGTGCCTATTTTTGAAATATTTATAATATCTAAGAGACAGCGCGTCGGCATCCATAAGCCTGTCATTGAGCAAAGTAATGACAGTTGATACTTCACCACAAGATGGGAACAGAGATCGCATAATAAGCCCTTAGAGGAGAATATATTGAAGAATGAGGTTCTAAGTCGACCTCTCACTTTTTTATTTTGCAGTGCTGTATTTATACCATAGTAATTGTAGTTTATTGAGTGTGAGATGGAACTCGCATATAGGTAATGTAGGTATTTTGTGTTGGCCACTCTTTGTATAACCCTGAGTCACTTTTTGGTTGGCCACCTGTTTGTTTCTAATGAGTCTCCCGTTTTAGTTGCTACAGACTAGTTCAGTAATAAAAACAAAAGACGAAATTTTGTGTTTTGCATTTTTCCTTATCACTAACACAACAGCAATCTGGTAGAGATTGTGTTGCTTATGCTTTTTTGGGGTTAATTATTGTAATATCTGGATTGCAACAGAGAAATTCTGGAAAATCTTTGTAGACTGATTACATTTCATGCCGTACAGCCTTATAATATTAAAATGTTAGCAAAATTAGCTGTTTTGTCATCACTTTAGATATTACGCTAGAGAATCATTCAAATACTAGCTCTAAAGTGACGTTGGTAAATTAGTAAAAGCTTCTGCTGTTCTGACGTCAGCTGCAAATGTGAAGGAAATTTTTCAAAAAATTTATTGTACACAAATCATCTACACATTTGCATACAAAAAAATCATACTGAAATTGCTATACAAATCTGAAAAACACATTTATATAAATAAATAAATAAATAAATAAATAAATAAATAAATAAATAAATAAATAAATAAATAACTTAAATAATTTATTAATTTAAATAATTTCTGATTTTGTGTGGGCCTGCTTATGACACGGGAAACAGGCATGCTAAAATTGAAGCTACAGATTGCAGCCTTTAGCAGCGCTTCCACTCAGGTCATGACACCAGTGTAAACCCTTCAGGTCTATTCTCTCCATTCTGAGCAGGATTCAAACTAGACTTCCAACATTGGATTAAAGAGCATGCATGACCTCTAATATTAGTCCCAAGTGCACCCATTGAAGCCAGAGGGTGAGTTTTATTCACCTATGCTCTTACTAGCTGCATGGCCCTCATTTCATTTACCTCCCTTAACCCCACTCCTATTAGGTCAAGACACCAATGTAACCCCTCCGGTTCAACACATCCCGCTCTAGCATGGAAGGCAGGTGGACTAAAAAGGATGCTTAAACATCAGACTCTACTGGGCCTATTAAGACCAGGGGAGTGAGGTTAAATCACATAGCTATTACTAGCTGACCTCTATTTCAGTCATCCCATTAACCTCATTCCCATCCCAGTCACAGCACTAATGTAACCCTTTTAGTTCTGCTCACCCTGGTCTGAGCTGTATTCAAACTGGTGTCTCCAGCATGGGAGCTGGGTTCACTAAAAAGATGTTTGCACGCCAATTGTTAGTGCATCTCTTGAGGCTAGGGTAGTGAGGTGTACTTGCACAGCCATTAGTAACTGCTGGCCTCCATTACAAACAGCTCCATAAACCTTACTCCCATCTAGATTATAGCACCTTTAGATCTCCTGTCCTCACTTTGAGTACCATTCTAATTGACTTTTTTTACTGTGAGCACTAAAAAAGATGTTTTATTGAGTAGTTCACCTAAAAATGTTATTCTGTCTTTGTTAACTCTTCTCATTTACTTTAAATGAAGTGATGTCAAGCATTGCTGAACTAAATTTGATTCTTTACTCATGGTAAATGTAAAAAATGTCACTTTTATTGTTCCAATGCAGGAGTCAGCCAAAAAGATCACTTTATGCAAATATACTACCCAATCATATTCATGCAACTCCAGAAAACAGAAGAAGGGTCTAAACAGAGATTGGAGCCAGCACCAAATGGGCTGTTCTGTTCCAAATAGGTGGGACTTGAGTTTTCAGTGGGCTTCAAAATACGCAAGACGTGTCTCTCATAGTTTTAAAAAGGGAAAAGTGTAACAGTCAACATGGCAAATGAAGCCCCGCTTTCTAGTACAGGAGCCAATCAGTGATCAGAGACTGAATCTCCGTGGGAAAGGCCTGGACCAGCTGTGAGTTTCTGCAGATTTTGTGTGATGTAAATATTTAGAAATTAAACTAAAGACACAGTTGTTGTTTAGTTTTAAAGGTGATTCCGAATATGAGATTTAATTTAGAGAATTTGATGTTTTCCATTTAGACAAAATACCCAACCATACTGCCTGAGAGGCGCTTCAAAGATGGCCGCTGAGTGAAATGACTTGCCTTAAAGTAACTTTGGCTGCAAACCTCCAGGAGTTTTCATTTATTTAATGTCTCGTACATGACACAGAGTCAAACTTATTGTGTTTAATGAATGTCTACACCCACCCCAACCTCCCAATAACATGTTGTGTTTTATTAATGTCTACTACACCTACCAACTCTAAACCCAGGCTACTTGTGGTGTAATCCCTACCACTTAGAGGTATCTGAGTAGCAGTGATACCTATTTTGAGAATAGCAGTTGATCAAAATGGAGGAAAATCTTTTTTCAAGGTAAATGTGATCAGTCAGTAGATTTGTAACTTAATTTCTGATGTCAACAACAACAGCTACCAACAGTTCTTCAACCAATTTTATGAAGCTAACAAATGTGTGACTATAGACATGTATGGTCATTGAAATGTATAATGACAAGGACATACTTGAATATGCACAATCTGGGATATAACAAAAAAGCCTATCCCCATACGTGTTTATATAGTCATACACATTATTTTTAGTTTTTAAATATTTTTATATCTAATTCAATGCTATGCAAACATTTTTTATACATTCATTTAGCTATAACAAAAACGTTCTACCCTATGTTTGTGCCACTGATTTACTGATGAGTAGGCCCTCACTGATGAGAAACTGCACATGCAGAAATCCGCAGATTTCCGCAGATTTTTAGCCCATCATCGAGTCTATGTATTTACATGTGTAAATGTGTGTAAATTTATATTTGTTACGTTTTTTAAATAAATTACACTAATATCGTTGTGATATAATAAAAGTAATAATAAAATGTTCATATGATTTATTTACAATACAGATTGTAAAGTAATATTTTCTATCTTTTAGTAGATCCATTATACGAGAGACTTACTTTGTTTACCAAATAAATTAATTTAATTGGATCTGCATTGCAAACATATAACACCAAGCAAACATATTACAACAAATAAAAATAAACCATGTATTATTTTTTATTTCATATAATAACTTCATAGTTATGATATTCCTAAAATAATTTCGCATAAATCCGCAGATTTTTTTTTACAAAATTATTTGCAGAAGTAGAAAAAAAATGTCCACAGATTCAGTCTGGCACTACTGATGATAAATATAATATGCTTGTATCAATAGTTGGGTATGAACAAACCATTTTAAAGGGCCTTGCACTAATTTAGCCATTATTTAATACCCTGGGGGGGGGAAAAGTTCATGAGAAATGTGTCTGACATTATTAAAATTTTCTTTTAAAATCAAAAATTAAACGTTTTGAAGTAAAATTTTTGGATTTCCTTTTTATTTGTTTTGTAATAGTAGTTAAAAATAAGATGAAGATGATCAACAAGATCTATTGCAAAGATGACGAAGATACACTTGAATATGCAAAATTTGAGATATAACAAAAAAGCCTATCCCCATACGTGTTTATATAGTCATACACATTATTTTTAGTTTTTAAATATTTTTATATCTAATTCAATGCTATGCAAACATTTTTTATACATTCATTTAGCTATAACAAAAGTGTTAAAAACTGAACAATCTACCCTATGTTTGTGCCACTGATTTACTGATGAGTAGGCCCTCACTGATGAGATTCTGCACATGCAGAAATCCGCAGATTTCTGCAGATTTTTAGCCCATCATCGAGTCTATGTATTTACATGTGTAAATGTGTGTAAATTTATATTTATTACGTTTTTTAAATAAATTACACTAATATCGTTGTGATATAATAAAAGTAATAATAAAATGTTCGTATGATTTATTTACAATACAGATTGTAAAGTAATATTTTCTATCTTTTAGTAGATCCATTATACGAGAGACTTACTTTGTTTACCAAATAAATTAATTTAATTGGATCTGCATTGCAAACATATAACACCAAGCAAACATATTACAACAAATAAAAATAAACCATGTATTATTTTTTATTTCATATATTAACTTCATAGTTATGATATTCCTAAAATAATTTCACATAAATCCGCAGATTTTTTTTTAACAAAATTATTTGCAGAAGTAGAAAAAAAATGTCCACAGATTCAGTCTGGCACTACTGATGATAAATATAATATGCTTGTATCAATAGTTGGGAATGAACAAACCATTTTAAAGGGCCTTGCACTAATTTAGCCATTATTTAATACCCTGGGGGGAAAAAAGTTCATGAGAAATGTGTCTGACATTATTAAAATTGTCTTTCAAAATCAATAATTAAACAACCCATGTTCCATTTAAGGAGTAGTTCATATGATTTTTAAAACGTTTTTAAAGTAGGTTTTGAAGTAAAACTTTTGGATTTCCTTTTCATTTGTTTTGTAATAGTAGTTAAAAGTAAGATAAAGATGATCAACAAGATCTATTGCAAAGATGACGAGGATACACTTGAATATGCAAAATTTGAGATATAACAAATAAGCATATCAATGCATGTGTAAATATAAACAGGAACTTAAATGGCAATGCATCATGCTTTTAAAGGAAGAGTTTACTTTAAAATTACATTGTCATGTTTTACTTGTAGATATAGATTTTTCAAAACCAATATAAAGATTTCTGTGAAGAATCTGATTTAGTTGCTAACTTGCTAAAAATGCTCATTATGGCATGTATTAATATTTACCAATAGATGGCGGTAGCGAGTAGCATTTGTTATCTAAGGCAGTGGTTCTCAAAGTGGGGGTCGGGACCCCCCAAGGGGTCACGGGACAATGAAGGGGGGTCGCCTGGTGATTTCCAAAAATCTATTTATTTATATTAAACCATAAGAATTACCATATTTTATCAATAAACTACTGAAGAGAAAAATTGTTGTTTATAGTGAATATATACTATATAGTTACTACAGTAGCTTATAGTTACTAGTTCTATTGGATTGCGACCCCTGGGGTAATTACATAATTTTAAAGACACACCAATGGCGTCAGATGCAGCAGATTGATTTTATAACATCAGGTTAAACTTTCTGGCACATTTACAGCACTGATTTACATTAAAAAAAAGATTAAACTAAGAATAAACTTGGGTCTATTGGTGTGTGCGCGCTATTGCATGCAAGGTTTCTGTATATATAACCACCTCAGAGGATATTGGGGGTCGCGAGTCACTAGCATTGTTATTTTGGGGGTCGCAAGCTAATAAGTTTGGGAACCCCTGATCTAAGGGAGCACTATACAGGAATACAGAGTAGATAAATAATCTATAAATATGACGTGGTAAAGGGATATGTTTTTTAAAGGCTTTTCTGAATCTTGGTTATTCTATAAACATAACTAAAGCTAACACTGAGTTAGTCTGAATTATTTACTTGTGAACCCACTTTCACCAAATTCTCTGTGATCTCACAAAATGTCAGCAGGGGGCAGACGTGTTTTAGGTGAAGTCTGATGTTAAAAGCCACATTTTTTTTTCAGAAAGTTGTTTAAAAAAATAAATAGCATATTCTAATCTACAGTCTTTCCAAACAGCCAGCTTAATCTCTTTTAGATGTCCTTTAATAAAAAAGAGCTCAAAGTTATCAGACTTTCAGGATTTATTAAACTAAGTGCCCGAGGTCATGATAAAGATAAAGAGTTATTTTCTGTATATGCTTTTTTCTTCAAAGTGTCTTTATTAGAAATTCTTATTGATAAAATCAAACTGACTGACAGTAGCTGCTTATTGTACTTTAATAAATAATGACTGCTTGGTATAATAATCTTAATTGTGATCTTGTAGAGGACGGGCTGTCAGGCTTGTAGGCATTGAGAGATTCACAAACCTGACAGAACTAGCACAACTCTGAGGAGACAGACAAAGAAAAGTAAAGAGGCTGAGGATGAAGGGATTTAAGGGGAAAACGAGCTTTACCGGATAAAAAAAAAACAGTTGAAGCTTTCAGAAAAAGAAGACCAGTTAGAGAGAATGTAAACAAATGCAAATCAAATATGAAAGCAGGGCATGTCTAAATATTCTGAAACAATAAATGAGAAATACTTAATTTATTAACTAATAAGTTCTCCTAGAGAAAAATATGAAAGATGTATAGGCTTGGGACTCTTTTTGTTTTCTTTCAAAAGATGACCTTCCATCAACGACAAGATTTCAGATAATTTTTATTTATTTTCAAGTCTCACCTTGATAATGCAGAGGTTTTTTTTAAATGAAATATTGATTATACTTAAAGATTATATACTAGATTATAATTAATCTAATTTAAGTCTTAAAATAATATATATTAAATTTATTCATTCATTTTATTTTCTGTTTAGTCCCTTTATTAATCTGGGGTCGAAATGAACTGCCAACTTATCCAGCCCTACCAGCTGCAACCCATCACTGGGAAACATCCATCTATCCACACTCATCACACACATACACTACAGACATTTTAGCCCAATTCACCTAGATATAGTGCATGTCTTTGGACTTGTGGGTGAAACCAGAGGACCCGAAGGAAACCCACGCCAACACAGGGAGAACATGCAAACTCCACACAGAAACGCCAACTGATCTAGCCGAGGCTTGAACCAGCAACCTTCTTGCTGTGAGGCAAGCATGCTACCCACTGTGCCACCGTGCAGCCCATATATTAAATTTTATAATAAATATATATAAAAAATATAATAACAAATAATAATATTAAATAAATGTGTGTGTGTGTGTGTGTCTGTGTTTTTTTACTGTAACAAATACTGTAGAATGTACCGTAACTTAACTAACTGGTATTTTTTGCTGCCAATAAGAATGTAAATTTGCAAGCACACTGTAAATAAAATTACAATTGCGCTGTACTTTGACTGTATTTTTTTTTACTGTATTACAATCCGCTTGTAAATGTATAGGCTTACTGCAATGTAAAAACTTGTTGCCTATTTTTTTAGTAAAATCAAATTGACTGTCTAGTCATCTCAACCTACATCAAACTGACTAAAAATATAAAGTTAAACATTTTATAACTTGTTGAAACCTGATTAACTTATTAAAATAAATTAAAGAAACATAAAATAGTTGCTGTCATGACTTTTTGTTATTACATTTATACACTTTGGCAACCAAAATTGCCAATAAGCTACTGTAAATTTTTACTGTATTTTAACACATATTTATGATATAAGCCTTTTATTTGTGACTAAAACATTTTACATAAAACATTGGCATTGTGTTGTTTGCTTTTTTGGTAACACTTTTACAATAAGGTTCATAATGCATTTAATAACATGAACTAATCATGAACAACACTTGTACAGCATTTATTAATAATAATTGAACATTTACTAATGCATTATTAACATTCCAGTCCATGCTTGTTAACATTAGTTAATGCACCATAAGTTAACATGAACTAACAATGAACAACTGTATTTTCATTAACTAACGTTTATTAACATGAATAGATACTGCAGTAAATGTATTGTTCAGTGTTTGTTCATGTTAGTAAATGCATTACTTAACATTAACTAATGAACCTTATTGTAAAGTGTGACCGCTTTCTTTATTTGATTTCATTGTTATGTGCAAACTGTCCTCGCTACCTGACAAAAATCACTAAAATAGGTGTCCTGAAATCACACCTACCTCTGTGATTTAATTTTATTACCATGCACACAATGTCCCAACTACCTGACAGATATCAGAGAAGCAGTTGTCCTGAAATGACTCCTGTCTCTATGACAGCTCTAGGCCTGTAAACAAAAAGATAAGTGAAAAAGCATAGGGGGAGCAGCCTGGTTTTTAGGGGGAGGATCAGAAACTTTCTCTTCCTTTTATCTTTTCTTTTCAGACTACTACAACTCATATCCTGTTTCAGCATACTGTAATAGTGTGCAGTTTAGGAAAAAAAATCCCTGTGGCTTAAAATATGATAGAAAAGCCCTTCTCATTCAGTGATATGATTCTGAAGTGCGTAATAGTCCCTAGGCATTGGTCTGGTAATTGATAACCCTTGTAATGTGTTTCCTGTTGCCAAGCTCTCAAGATAAATGGTTTATCTTCTTTTTTTTTTTTAACTGTCTTTCATTGAGTTCAGTAGTTTTGGCCTATTTCTGCTGGACATTTTGAAGTGTTTGAGCTCTCTTTTCATGCACTAGTCTCCTGGGCCTTGGCTTTATGATACAGGTACACGATCATGCTTTTTTTCCAAACACAAAGCATCCGGTGCAGATTGAAACTCTACGCTTCAGCAAAAATCCTTGTTATACTTAACTGCTAAAATGTATGACTTTGGAGGAGCTACTGTATAATATAGTATAGGCCGAGGGTTGAATGTAATATTTTAAATGCAAAAAGTCATGACCCGCACACATTGAATAATTCTGTCTTTAATTCACTATTATTATCATTAATGATGTAATGTGATTGACTTTGGAATAGGAGGGTGGAGTGAGAAAACACACTCTGAGAAAGACATTGAGCCAAAACGTTTGTTCTTTATATCTACAAAGGATGTGAAATAAAGAAATATAAAGTAATTATATAAAAAGTGCGTATCATGACCTTTTGAATTATACTGCTTAACACACCAAAATTTAAATACCGCAAGAGTGCCGTGCATACTTCACTACAATACTTTAAATGCAAACAAAAACATATTTTATTAATGTTGGGCCAAGGTTAATCGCAATTAATTGCATCTAAAATAAAATATCTACTTGATATATGTGTGGTTTTATTTCTGTTTATTATGTATATGTAATAAACACATACATAAAACAACATGAAAAATTTACTAATAAATTAATGTATTCATAATAAAAATACACAGCAAACAGACATATGTTATATAAATGCAAACTTTTATTTTGGACGCAATTAATATTTGCCCAGAACTACTTTAAATAATGTAACACAAAAGTCTTGATAATTAAATGTGTTTATTCTGAATAACTACAAATATGAAGTTTGATTTACTGCAGTGCAAAATAAAAGCCTATTATTAATGAGATTTTTCCCACTTTATTTTTTAAATATGTCAGTGTTATAAAAGAGAATATTCTTTTTTAAGATGCAACCTGTCAAAACAAGCCTAAATATATTATGCTGCCACTGTACTTGAAGATTTGTTGATGTTTTTGCTACACAAGTCATGAAACACTCATTAAAAATCTATATTTGTATGACTGATTTATTTCTTTAAACACCACATTTACTGTGAGATTTAAACTTAAACTATTTCTTGAAGCAGTTCATCTTTCAGTTTCAGCAAACGCAGTCACATTTTTGCTAGTACACCTGTTGTCACCTTTATCTTCAGGGATAAATTTATGTTCAAGGGGCTTTGCACTTTGCATTTGTTTGTTATATGTATATTCTCTTTGTCTTTTACATTTTCTCACTTAATAAATCTACAAACCACTCTTCATCTTTAGCTCTAAAGTGAAATTTTAGAATTGCTAATTGAGGCCTGAAGATAAGCTTCATTACAAGCTTGTTTAACCAAGAAGCATGTCAGTTATCTCTAATATGAATTTTCATATTTTTGTGCAATGCAATTATATAGTGTTTTTGAAACTTGAAAATTATGCTAATTAATCTGTTGTAGTTCAATGGTTGCTGTGGTAATAATACAACAACAATTATCATGATATAAACAACCTATTCAATGATGTATAGTTTATTCAGAAAAGACATTTTGCAAATTGTTAGGAACCTGTTACCATTGACTTCTATAGTAGGAAAAACAAATACTATGGAAGTCAATGGTTACAGATTTCCAACATTTTTCAAATAATCGCTTCTAGTGTTTAATAGAGAATGAAACTCATTAAGGGTAAGTGAATGATGATGGGATTTTCATTTTTTAGTGATCTGTCTCTTAACCTCCTGTAGGGCTTAGTGGCCACTTACTGTACGTGGGCAGCACATTTTAACTCTTAAATGGCTATTTAAAATACTTTGAATGTTTTATATTTTGTTACAGACATACAGTGTCATCCTGTAACTGTTTTGCAGCATATGAAATGTTCCAAACACTATTTTTAACTGTCCAAAATGGGCAAAAAGGTTGTTTTTACTCTCTGATAGTTAAAAAAAAATTAAATGTTACGTATGCATTAAAAAACAGTCAGGAAAAAGTGTTTTATGTAAATTCGGACGAAGAGTCCACAAATATGGACATAATTTTTTTCTAAAAGTACATCATTTCAAATGATACTTAGGTTTTATTCGAATTTGGTTCCAATAAGCCCAAATAGCAAAGAGAAATAAAAAAAATGCGTGTAAAAAACACGTTGGGCCTTAAGAGGATAAAGTTCTCTTCAACTATATTACAGAACACCACAATGTGCTATAGTAAAAAAAAATTATACTACAGAATTTATTACAATTTATTACTTCGCTAAATTAAATACTACAGTATGCTGAGCACTCGTTAACAAAGTATATAATATAATTTATACAGTTTAATACTTTAGTGTATGGTTCAGAAAAACCATAATCATTACTATAATGTTTTGTGAGTGGTTTCCATGTATGTTTTCATGCAGTTCTCAAAAAGACACTATTTATTTAGCCTTAATTGGTTCCAAACCTTTATAATTTTTCTGTTTTCCTATTATTATTATTATTATTATTATTATTATAAAACAATTTTGTTATTGATATACAGAGTAGAACATTTTTTAAGTACCATCAAAGTAAAAGACTCTTGTTTTGTGTTTAACAGAAGAAGAAGAAGAAGAAATAACATGTGTTTGTAACAAGTGGAAGGTGAATAAAAAGGTGACAGAATTGACATTTTTGGATGAACTGAGTTGAAGTTAGTTCTAGAACATTGCAAGAGGATTCATGGTGATTTAAAATATATTGATCAGATTTTTTTTTTCACATTTAGCAAGTAAAAAACAATAGTATGATCAATTAAAAAATAATACGCAATAATAATGGGACACCTTTCATTAAACACTTCACATGAATACTATACAGCTAGAATTAAGTCAGCTTTGAATATGGATGCTCATAAGTGAGAGCCATGTGTCTTTGAAGATATTCACAGATATGAGTACTGTAAGCATGAATGTGTGAGTGTATACTGTATGTTTTGTAGTGTGTCAGGGATAATTGGATCGTTCAGGGGAAAGGACAAGGTGATGGACGGCAGTTTAACAAGACAAAGATTGCACAAGATGGGATTTCAAAGAGTGGAGAATCTATAGCTGCATGAGTGAAGACAGAGCTAGACAACGGCTGCCAGCAAATGCCTGGCACTCTGCCCATCTCTTCTATTAGAGGAAGAGTGGCTTACAACTACAAAACCTAGAGGATGTGCTGTTTCTTACTTCAACAGAAAGAGAGCAGAGCGCTGAGATAAGCCACAATTAGATGCAGAGGAGACATTTCAAACTGTCTTCCCAAGGAATTTATCCAGTTTGTTACGTTTATAATCATGCCTAATCACCACCGACTAGGATAATTAGGAATGAAGATTTGTGGATCCTCATTTAGGCCTACAAACTTTTTGAGGCAGCTAGAAGAACTTTTGTTCCTTTTCAGAAATATATTTTGAATATTTTGTTGCTCTGTGTGTAAATAGGAAAGCATGACAGAATATAATGTGATGGAATAAAAATAGTTCACTTAGAACATTGGAAGAAGTAAGTGTGTGTGAGCGTAAAACAAAGTGTTAAATATTGAAGCAGTATAAAGCATTTCAGCATACTCTTAGTTTAGACATAGACAGTTACAGATGATAAATAATGAAATAAGCTTTATATATAAAATTGTTAAATTTATACTGAAATTAAATAAAAATATTCTGTAATTCATTCACTATACGGGTACTATTATAGTAGGCCTACCCTTATAGTGAATGAATAGTAGCATAATAATAGCATAATAATAGCACTAATAAATATAAAGTACTACCATATATTTATTAGTGCTATTATTATGTGCTGGTGGTGGCGTGGAGACCCCACAATTGTAAAGAGCTTTGTGCATATATGGCAATACTCAATAAAAACTGTACCTGCACATTAATATTTATTTATTAATTTATTCATTAATTTCTTTATTTATACAGAAATAAAATTTGAAACAAAATTTTTCAAAGTAAAACGACTATTTTTTTTAAGTTTGTAGATATTTAGGTGCATTGGTTTTTACGGTTTATGTGTGGTTTATTAGTAACACCAGAAGATGGCAGCATAGTTTACCATAAGAACTGCGGTTATTTCCTCATCCATGTTCTATGCTCTTCTGTCAAACGGTAAGATTCCCCTGGGCTCCATGGGAATCGCAAAAGTATGATGTCATCTGAATGGAAAAAATGCTGGATGCTTGGATTCCATTGTATCTGTTCCCATACGATTCTACATAAAATCGATAACAAAAATCCATACAAATGCAATACCACGAGGATGATTTTAGCTAGATTGTCCTATCCTCCATTTTCTTGCAAAAGATATGTGGATAAGAATGGTTTAAAGAGCGGTAAGTAATTGAATCAGAAGGACATAACTGATATATGGTGGAATGATTTAATAATTCTGGCCGCAGGGTGGGCTTACTGATTTCATATCCTGCCAGCAGAGCTAGACACAAGCTTTTATGGCATTGCTCAGCTATAAGCCACCATAAATAAGCGATTTTATTCCCCATAAGCTTTCCATGTGATTGATTTATCCAGTGCTTCATTTGTCATTTCAAAATGGAACACGGGGTACAATTCAAGGAAACAGTTGCTTTAGTGCAGTTTTTCATTAATTACGAAAAAACAAACACCGGAAGAGATTTAGTTTTTATTTGATGTGCCCTCCGAGCATTTCAGTGCTGATGGATTTAAGGACAGGACTTGGTGACTGAACTTTTTTTTCCAGTCATAAATGAATTATGAGAATATTTGAATACATTTACAAACTGCTGGAGAAATTATTGTTTTTTCAGTCCCATCCTATCCTTTCCCATCATAAAACAGGAATGGGAATATAAATTCGACTGTCAACAATGTGCTTCTTCAGGGCAGACAGAGAGTTGGAGACAAGAGCCAGGGGCAAAAATCTAATACATCCTCAAACTCCTTTTCAGGTCAAGAGCAGCAAATCCCAGACCTGTTCCTGCAATGTTTCTATAATCTGCGAGGTGGATTCAGGTTGGAATGTCAGTTTTAGGCCAGGGTGGAAGAAAGTAAGCCGACAGCTGTGGAGTGATGGACCATTATCCCAGATCAAAGCAGGGCTCAGTAGGAACGGCACAAGAAAACATTCTAAGCTTGCGATATGAGGTAATATGTGTTTAAATACAGGATTATGGATTGTTGAAATGCTCACATCTAGTGATAAAAGTCATTTAATCATATGCACATTAACCTGGCATATATCTCTAAATCATGGTAAAAAAAAAGTTGTTCAATGTTTTGGTAACGTTTTACCATACTGCATTATGGGAAATATGGTAAAAATACAAAAAAAAAGGTAAACATTAGGAGGGTTCTACATGCAGATTTCAGTACTATAGCAATGGAATGTGACAAGTGTCATTCAAAAAACTAGGAACTAGCTTACAAGGATGCCGAATGATTTGTTTAGAACACAGATTTTATCCTTCCTACCTTCCTTCCTTCCTTCCTTCCTTTTTGAAAGTAGTTACGCATATACACAAAGAAAAATAAAATGAAAATGAAATCTAGATAGACAGGCGGATTGGTGCAGCGGCAGCAGTAATGCGGTCGATGTAGCGGTCTGTTGTGGTAAAGTCAGGAGCTGATTTACCGGTCAATCTACGTTCCTACTCTGTGTGTTCCTAATGAGTGTTCCTGTAATGTCCTAATGTATTCCTATTCTCACCTATGGTAACCGAAAGAACAAGATCTATGATAAAAGCGGCTGAAATGAGTCTCCTTCGAAGGGTGGCAGAGCGCACTCTTATGGAAAGGGTGTGGAGCTCTGACACCAGGGAGGAGCTCTGAAAAGAACCGCAGCTTTTCCACATCGAGAGAAATCAGCTGAGGTGGCTCGGGCATCTGTTTCGGATGCCTCCTGGACACCTAGCTAGGGAGGTGTTCCAGGCATGTCCCACCGGCTGGTCTGGGAATGCCTCAGGATCCTCCTGGAGGAAGTGTCTGGGGAGAGGGAAGTCTGGGGTTTTCTCCAAAGACTGCTGCCCCCACGACCCGGCCCCGGAAAAGGGACAGAAAAAAAACAAATGAATGAAATCTAGATAATGTGTCTGAAAAAGTTTAATGTAATTATTTTTATAGTGATCACAAAACAAACATTTTACTGAAATTATTGGAAGTGTGTTTGGTACTAAACTGAAAATTCTCATAACTTTGACTAATGTATGTTAGCTCGGAAATGTGGGAAGCATATGGAATGTTACAGATATAAGTAATTTACTCAAAACAATAATTGATTTTTTTTTTTATTGATAATTAAATTTTTATGTGGGCGACATGGTGGCTCAGTGGCTAACACTGCCACCCCACAGCAGGAAGGTCGCTGGTTTGAGCCCCAGTTGGGTCAGTTGGCATTTGTGTGTAGAGTTTCCATCTCTGGGTGCTCCGGTTTCCCCCACAGCCCAAAGACATGAGGTGCAGGTAAATTGAAGAAACTAATTTGGCCATAGTGTATGTGTGTGGATGAGTGTGTATGGGTGTTTCCCAGTGCTGGGTTCCAGCTAGTATCCGCTGTTTAAAGCAAATGCAGGAATAGTTGATGGTTCATTACGCTGTGGTCACCCCTGATAAATAAAGGAAGTAAACTGAAGGGAAATGATTATTATGTATGATAATAATTATGTATTTATTATGTTTTTTGAATAATTATGTTTAACTGCAGAATTCAACACTTTCTATGATTCTGCAAGTATATTTTGACCTATTTTGGCAAAAGATCAATGTCATACACAGTGTTTTATGGTATTGTACCATGTAGTTCTTTCTATCATTTTTATCAATCATGGGTCACCAATCTTGGTCTCAAACAGCCAGTGTCCCTGCAGAATTTAGCTCTAACTTACCTCAACACACCTGCCTGGAAGTTTCAAGTATACCTAGTATACTAATTAAGACCTTGATTACCTTGTTTAGGTGTTTTGATTACGCCGTCCCTCCACAAACAAGTTTGGTGACACCTGATTTAAAGGGATAGTTCACACAGAATGAAACTTGTCATCATACTCATTCTTCAGTTTTCACAAATCTGTTGAACACAAAATATATTATTCTAAAGAAAACTGAAAACTGGTAATCATTGCATTCCATAGTATTTATTTTTCCCACTGATGTAGTGGTTTCTGGTTTTCACCATTTTTCTAAATATCTTTTATTAGGTTCAAAAAGAAAAAACCCACTTTTACATTAATGTGTGTATATATATATATATATATATATATATATATATATATATATATATATATATATATATATATATATATATATATATATATATATATATATATATATATATATATAAACAAGAGTGCTGAAGAGGTTGGTGGGGAATAATATTTTATTGCTGGAGCAAAAATACACCTTTATGAGACATAACTGATATTTATATACAGTCAGAAGTCAGAATTATTAGCCCCCCCTTTTTTTTTCTATATTTTCCAAATGTTTAACAGCGCAAGGAAATTTTCACAGTATGTCTGAATATGTTTTTTCTTCTATAGATCCTCTTATTTATTTTATTTCAGCTAAAACTAAAGCAATTTAACTTTTTTTATTAACCATTTTAAGGTAAAAATTATTACCCCCTTTAAGCTATTTATTTCAACTGTCTACAGAACAAACCATCATTATACAATAACTTGCCTACCCTAACCTGCCTAGTTAACCTTATTAACCTAGTTAAACCTTTAAATGTCACTTTAAGCTGTATAGAAGTGTCTTAAAAATATCCAGTAAAATATTATTTACTGTCATCATTGGAAAGATCAAATAAATCAGCTACTAAAGATTAGTTATTGAAACTATTATGTTTAGAAATATGTTGAAAAAAAAATCTGTTCTTCGTTAAACAGAAATTGGGTTAAAAATAAACAGGGGGATAATAATTTAGGGGGGCTAATAATTCTGACTTCAACTGTATATACATTTTTTGACGTTACTCAATATAAACTTTTTAGAACTGCAGTATCATTCCAGCAATCATGGAGCTATTCCTAAAGCAGCATTCTTATTTTGTTCTTAAATTAACCACTTACGCTGACATTTCTATGCAACAGACAGGTCTTCTGTGACCTCAGAAACTGTGATGGATGGAAGTCTTTCCTGATTTGGCAGCCCTAAGAAACAAGAGTTCCACTTAAGGACAGGGGCTTCAGGACTGTTAACCCCCTGTTGCCAAATCCTTTACGTTAGTTACTTCTCGGAGGAGCTGGAGGACATAACCTTGACATGATACCGTCAGCGTGTTCACACGATGTAACGGACATAGAGTTAGTGAAGCGGTGACTGCGAGGCACTGGAACAGCTGAAGTTGAATACTATAAAATGATTTGATGTGCCTCCCTCATGCCTACACTGGCCTGTTTTCATTCTGTCACTCATGCATGGATCTACGAGGCAGCGGCTGAGAGTAGGGCAAGCTTGCATCTGTCATTTTATCCAGTGTCTTTTGCCCTTGTACTCTATTAGTTTATCAGCAAGTCTTTTATGGAGTGGTAATCGTTAACAGCATATTGGAGTGATTTCTTTTAGAGTCGGTGAGAGAGATCGATTCTGTTTGTCATTCCTGTCTGCCCACTCCTCCATCTTGGAGTGTGTGTGTGTGTGTGTAAGAGTGGTAAACAGTGGTTAGCAAATGTGCATCCACACATATACAATATTACAGTTGGTAACATGTTATCTTTTGTACATTTAACAATTAAAAATACAGTTAAAGTCAGAATTATTAGCCCTCTTTGATTTATTATTATTTTTTTTTTTGATATTTTAAATATTTCCCACATGATGTTTAAACGAGCAAGGAAATTTTCACAGTGTATCTGATTATATTTTTTCTTCTAGAGAAAGTCCTATTTGTTTTATTTTGGCTAGAATAAAAGCAGTTATTTATTATTCAAAGCAGTTAATAATTTTTCAATTGTCTACAGAACAAACCATCATTATACAATGACTTGCCAATAATTACCCTAATCTGCCTAGTTAAGCTAATTAACCTAGTTAAGCCTTTATATGCCACTTTAAGCTGTATAGAACTGTTTTGAAAAATATCTTATCAAATATTATTTACTGTCATAATGGCAAAGATAAAGAAAATCAGTTATTAGAAATTAGTTATTAAAACTATTATGATTAGAAATGTTAAGATAATCTTCTCTCCGTTAGACAGTAATTGGGGAAAAAAATAATCAGGGGTCTAAAAATTCAAGGGGGCTAATAATTCTGACTTCAACTGTATTTCTTCAAAGTTTGAGTTTATTACACTTATTATATTTATTATGAACATTGAGAACAACAATATCACAATACAAATGTACATATCAATCAATATAAAAAATATAGAATTAGTAACTATTTGTTTTCTTTTTTAGACATATTGCTCTTTAGTAAGTTTTAGAAACTCTATTCTATCTAGAAACGTAGAACAGCACCTGTAAAAAGTGCTTCAAGCTTTAATAACATTTGTTTTGGTGACATTTATTCAAACATACATACATACAAAAAAAGCAAAGAAAACAAGTCAGACAAAAATATCATGCATTAGCAAAATGCTCTTCTCTGTTAATATTGTATAACTGTCTAATTAATGTAAAATGGATGGATTTTGAGGGGTTTGTGACATGGATAAATGTCAATGTGTGTCAGTGGAGGCCGTTAACTTGGTATTTTTTTTTCACTACTGTACTTAAGTAGCCTACATATTTTCCTGTACTTTATTGGATCATATAAATTATGGGAAACCTTTACTTCACTACATTTGTGAACAAGCTGTATTTTATCTATTAACCTGATAAATCAGTTTAAACTTTGCACCTAACAATTCCTTTGTGAATTGGACTGACATCTGCTCACGAATCAAGACTCACTGATTCATATGATTCATTCAGAATGAGTCTCCAGTAAACAATTCACTGATTTTTCTAAATGATCTGAATGAAGCTCAGCAGGTTTCACATACTTTAACTTAAATCATCATGAATTATCGGAGAGGTTATTAGAGCATGACAAGTTTTGTTTATTCAAACTTCTTGCAAAATATACACAATTTTGGCTGCTATAATACTGTAAAATTTAGCACTCAGGTGGCTCAGTGGTTAGCATTGTCACCTCACAGCAAGAAGGTCACTGATTTGAGTCCTAGCTGGGCCAGTAGGCATTTGAGTGGAGTTTTGCATGGGTTTTCTCTGGGTGTTCTGCTTTCCCTCACTGTGCAAAAGCATGCGGTCTAAATTAATTGAGTTAACAAAATAGACTGTAGTGTATGAGTGCATGTGTGGGTGTTTCTCAGTACTGGGTTAGGGCTGGAAGGGCATCCACTGCGTAAAACATATGCCAGAATAGTTGGCGGTTCATTCAGCAGTGCCGACCCCTGATTACTAAGGGACTAAGCCGAAGGAAAATAAATGAATAATTACTGGCTATGAAATAGCCAATAATACTGTCAAATTTACAGCATTTTTTACAGTGTACACGCTTATATAAATAAAAAATTTGGTCTTTTGTACTTTGACTTATATTGAAGTAATTTAAGAAAAGGCTATTAAGTAATATTATATATTATATATTATAATATATGCCAGTTTAGAGACTAATTCGTACGAATTCGTACGAGTTCAGTCGTACGAAATGGTACAATTTTAAACCCCACCCCTAACCCCAACCGTCATTGGGGGATAAGCAAATCGTACTAAATTGTATGAATTAAATCGTACGAATTCATACGAATTAGCAAAAATCTTGCAGTGAGATTGTGTTGTGTGTATATATATATATATATATATATATATAATCATTCATTAATAAATTTTCTTTTTGGCTTAGTCTCTTTATTAATCCGGGGTCACCACAGTGGAATGAACCGCCAACTTATCCACCACGATTTTACGCAGCCGATGCGCTTCCAGCCATATATATAATTATTATTAACTGATAAAACATTTACAAATCTTAGAGCCCAAGTGTTTCTGTGTGCATATTTGAATAAAAGAGAGAATCTGAGAAAGGGATTATGTGCTATTTCTTAATTTCTCTTTCTTTTTTTCCTTACTCCTTCATGCTTATGGTGCTGTAATTAGTGAGATTGTGATTCGACCTCTGTTTTTTGTGAAGATGTGTCCTTTGAGACATTTGTCCATGTTGGACAGAGGAACTGATAAGTCATGCTTCTGTATTAGTCACTGAAGCAGTACAATATGCCCTCTGGGCCGTCGTGAGGGTGTCAACACTAGCCATGTACTGTAGATGTTTTAGTATTAATATATTATTCATTCCTTTTCAGCTCTTTGTGTTTGGTGGCTCTAATTTGCTAATTCTCTACATGCTATATTATCCTGTAGGCTAAGTGGTCTTGCTTTGCACACACTGTATATGAAAAGTGTGGGTTTATTCGAGAGGGAGGGCAAAATGAAACGCTCTCTTGAGTTCTGTGCTATAGATGAGCAGATAGTGAATGGTCGAAGCATCAGTTTTAACACCACAAGGCTTAAAAGTGTTTCATGGAAAGATAAATGCTTATCCTATGTTGTCTTTAATACATAAAGCAGATGAGAATGACTTTAATGTCAATTGCTTTTACGGGTTTGCTTTATTACAGTTAAATATTGCACTTCATAAATATCATATTGACTGTAGATAATTAAATAACATTTCTCACTCTCTTCTAGTGCCTTCTTACCTGCCTATAATTAAGATACTTATAAAGTACATATTATGCAGGATCTTATTCTACATCCTTAACACCACCTTATGTATATAAACCTTACTAATACCTTGTTAACTATTACTAAGCAGCAAATATATTGAGACAAAAGTCATAATTAATGGTTTATTATTACTAGAATTTTTATTTATTTATTTATTTATTTATTTTTGCAGTTACAGTAATTTATCATTGTTTGTCATTTTGGGGCTTTTTTGGACATATGTGGTGTCCAAAATACACTACCCTAGATTAGTTTGTTGTACAATATGTATGTAAGCAGAACAAATACATTAAAGATGTAAATGTATTTAGATTTATGCATTTAGCAGGCACTTTTATTCAAAGCAGTCTACAATAGTCACAAAGCCAACAACACCAATAAAGGTACTTTACTGATATTTACTGCACAGAAGTTTACTGAAAAGTACTGGAAATAATAATGACTCTGGAATATGGAAGTTTGCTTTTCTCCATAACTTTTAAAAAGTGCCAATAGCTGTCACTTTCTCTCGCTGACAGGCTCAAAGAGTAAACAGTGTTCTAATAGCAAATAACTGTATTGCAGATCGCTTGCTGCCACTGTGTGCTTACAGTACAGTAAATGAGGTTTTATGTACAATATATGAATAATGAGGCCTCATGGTGCTGTTGTTTCTTCATATTTATATTCACTAGTATTAATAGCTAAATCTTTCTCAAAACAAAAACAAAAACAAAAACATGAATATAATTCTGCTAAATGTTTTCAGACATAAATGTATTTATTTACAAAACAGTACTGAAACGATGCAGCATTGGGGGCAAATAGGCCAATATTACCAAGCTATTGGAGCATCGCCTTCTTTTGACAAAATGTAACAGAAACTCTAGGGGTTCCATAAGTCTCTCTGTTGGTTTGAAGCACATCCCCAGTGTAATTAAAAGCTTTGATTAAAAATCTATCATTCTGTCAAGCACTTCTGCCATAGCAGACTACAAAATTAATGAGTGAGGCTTCATCATCAAAACATCACAAACAGCTCTAAAGCTCTGCTGCGGGCCATTAAAGTCACATTGCAGTTAAGTGACTTTTTCTCTCCCCCAGAACCCAGATTTACTCATGCGTTGATATAAATATAATCAATGTGGCGTAATTTATCTATGAAATCTTAATGATTGCCAAAAAGTGTCTGAATTTCTATCTAAAATGTCTGAACTGGTGTTGTAGGTATATAATTGAGGATACTTTTTCCTTTAAAAAAGGTCTAAATAATAAGTGTCATATTAAAAACATAAAGTCAAGCTTAAAATCAATGAATATGTTTAGTTCAAACTCAAGTAACTTAATTTTTTATGAAAAAAAGAGAGAAAAAAGTACAGAAAATATTAACAAGAACTTATTTCTTAATAGTTTTACAGTGTCAAACTGTTACAATAAGAGTTAGAAAGGCAATAAATCCCTCTTGCTAGCATAAATGCTAATACATGGCACTAATAAAATCAAGATTACAATATGATTATATAACCCACTGTGTGATCAACCCACTGTGTGATCAAACAAAAATGCAAAATAATTTACAAATTACAAAATAATTCTTTGTGTATGACATTTTTAGATGACATTTTCTAATGCGAGATATAGCAACATTATGTTCAGTATTTCAGATTTGATCAGTGAGGGAAAGTGACATTATTTCCTGCTTTCTTGCATTTGTGACAGATCATTTATTCTGTTTCAAGGCAAAATACTGTAACATAATTGATGTAAGATATATTCACACACATTTTACAAGATAAAGTTATTTTTCAACTGTTTAATATTGTAGAATTAGGAGAATTATTATTTATTTTATAAATTAAACCCCAAAATAAGTAACACATATTTTGATTTCACAATAAAACATGATGGAATAACTATTATTTCTGACAATAAGACACTTTTTTGTGTATGGACAGAAATAATTATATTGTTATTATCAAAAGATGTTCCAGGCCATAACAAAGAGTGACAAATCATTAAAACTATTAAAAATATATAACCATTTAAAAAAGTAATAACTTTGGACACCAAATGTAAATGCAATTATAGAATCACCCATTATAGAGAACATGTCAAACTAAAGAATGTCACCATTATTCTTATAAAAGAAGGTTTCACCTCATTCTGTGTCACTAAAGCTTACCTTTTGACTCTCAGATCTTGCAATCCCTCATTCTTTTTCTTCTCGCTCAGACTCACAAACACAGTTGCATTTTAAAATGGCAAATAAGCAGGGAATTCCTCCAGTGGCTGGTCAGGAGGCGTCAGTATTGATCCAGGGGCTCATGAATATGAAAAGGCCAGGCAGGGTGATCAGATAAGTGGGCTGCCACTGCCCTCGCTGTCTCTGTTCATTTTTATACTGCTTTTCATTCTGAGCAGCTACTGAGCAATAAAATACAAGCTCAGGGTGATGATAAACCTGAGGTTGTCCTGATGAACAATTCAGAAACTACTGTTGAGGATAAAATACTACATTAACCATGATGTTATATGTATCTTGTGAATTCCCAGTTAAATGGGAATTCTTAAATAAGTAAATAAATGTAAATAACATACAGTACATACAAACAAAATTCTATAATTATTTTGGACAAGTTTAATCTCTTTCAATTGGTACAGTTAATTCTGCTTTTAATCGCTCTTTCTGTCTACATGCTAAAGTATAATTTAATTAATTGCTGTTGCTTATTTGGAAAAAAGTAATACTTTTTGATGTTTCTGTTTGTATAGAATTGTTAAAAATGAGTCGATAGTCAAAATTGAATTGGATCAAAGTGTTTTTAAATTGTTCTGACAAGAACAGACTTTTAATTTATTTTTAAATGACTTCTTAAATTTTTATTTTAACTTGTAGACTTTTATAAACAATGCATTGGATAATTAAAACTATCAGTACAGAAATACATACATTTTATAAAACATTATTTTTCTTTAATTTTTTTAATCATGAGAACCTTAAATAAATAAATATCACAGTTTCAACAAAATGTTTAACAGCAAAACACTGGTAGTTTTTGACATTTCATAATAAATAGAAATGCAATTGATTAGTATGTTAATAATTAAGTGACACAAAAGACTGGAGCAATGTCTGCTGAATATTAGCATTTTTGTATTATTTAAAAAATCTAATGTCATGTTTGTTCAATAAATGCTACCCTGGTGAGCTTCTGTGAAAATATTTGAAAGAATTCTCATCAGCCTGACGCATTTGAACTGTATACATTTACAAATCAATTTGTCATCCTTTGCATTAGCATTTTTAAAGCCTCATGATTTTAATTGTGTCAAAGGATGTGTTTTCCTCATTTGTGCAGTTGGTGTACATGTGTTTTGTATAACACACACATGCTCCTCCATGTGCTGCGTCTGTTCCTGCAGCATCAAAGCAGCTTGGTGAGATTAGATTTTGGAGGCAGATGCATAAAGTTCATTTCAAATCAGAAGCTGAATGCATCATTTACTGCGTTTGCATGCACAACAATATTCCGACTTTAATACGAATTTAAGCTTGTTTTTCAGTTCTGTACTGCAGTTAGCATTTAAAGACGATCAAAACCTTTTCGTAAAACTGTCCTAAAGCCAACATGTGAATTGAACCATATCATTAAGATGTCTTTGATTTTATATTTTTTATAATAATCCACTTTTGAAAGTTGACTACTGTATGTTAGCGTATTAACCTGATTGCAATTATTTGTATCATGAAGTTTTTGTTTTCTCTAAATGTGTTGGAATATTAAACATATTTATTATTATCCATCTGAGCATTTTTTTTTATCAGCACATCTGCCAACAAAACGGATTCTGAATGGAGTTGCAGAGACCGGCAACATCTTGCAGTTTACCACTGTTGGATGAACAGTATATATGACAGTTAAATATTTTATTATGTTTTTTTTTTCTTTCTGTGAATGCCTGCAAAGTTTCAAATAATTCTAATAAAAAAATATGCACCAACATTGTGTTCACCTACGCACACAATACACTCACACATTTTTTTTATTATTCTCCACACAAATAACAGATGTCTTCAGCAAATCATTCTCATCTATATACATAGTTCACCCTAAACAAAAGCAAAATATTTATTTTTTCTTTACTTGTTCTGAACCTTTATGAGTTTCTTTCATCTGTTATACACAAAAGAAGACATTTTAAAGAAAGCTGGAAACTGGTAGCCATTGAATTCCATAGTATTTTTGTTTCTTCTATGGATGTTAAAGGTTACAGATGTTAAGCTTTCTTCAAAATATCTTTTTTAGCGTTCAACAGAATTAAGGTCAAGGTCAACTTTAATTTTATAGCACCTTAAGCACCTTAAAGCATCACGAATGTGCTTCACAAACATGATAACAATAATTAAAAAATACTCTTTGTGGAGGAGTAAAAACTAATTAAATTTACTAAAAAAAAATTGTCTAAATCTCTTTAACACTTAACTAAAATTGAACTTCAGTTACAGCTCGTCAGTTTCAGCTCTCTGTGAGCAAAACAAAACATTTTAACATGCTCATTACTTATTTGCAACAAAAAAAAAATCTGTTACTGAGCTGCTCTCAACCAATTTGTAAGACCTGCAAGAATTCTTTCCACATTGTATCATGGACAATAATGGGGCATATCTGACATTTTAGGTTCTCTGCCATTTCTGTGGGTGCTCAAACCTTGGATTTGCATCATTGTGTTTATAAGTGCTGTGGGGAAGCACACGGGTTCGTTTGACGTTGGAGTACAGTGTGTTTAGCTAGTGTTAATGTTGTCTTCTGGACATGGGTGTGCACTCACGAACCGTACTCGAGCTCGCCTGAAACTCTAGTACAGTTCACTTCTGATATGAATGCAATCATACCAAATAATGGAAGTGAACCACCAACTACCTCAAACTTTAGATTTCATAGCATTCATTATTTTGTGTATGCCTGTGTATCACCTAATTTGGCGACAAGTGGAACTGACTTAGTGCAAACACAGTGATAATAGCCCCTTTCACACAGTAATACCAGTAAATATCCGGAAAATTTCCAGAACGGCTTTACCGGTAAATTCAAATAATCGCTGTTCACACAGGCAAGGACATTGTGGAATGTTTCCAGAAAGACAATTTAAAGATCCATTCCAAAATACCGGTAAATTCTGACATCATTAGAGTTGTCGGGGGTCGGCCATTAGTTGATGGTTTCACATTTATATAAAGCTTTAGCATTCATGCAGCTACTTTTGTCCCAAGGACATCCAAAGGCAGAAGCACTAACTGCAGCTAAATGTTTGCACATTTGACTTCATAACAAATTCTGTATTGTAAACAATTTCGATGAAAACATATAAAGGAACACTTTTGCATGTCAAGATGTACATACGTGTGTATGCTGGCTCTCATCGGAGCACTCCTTCACTTCATGTGCACACGTTTCAAGCAATTGAAGCAAAGCTTAAAGGTAAACAAACAGCAATTTATCATTAACATTTTATCAATATTTTTTCACCCAGTTGGCATTAAGAAGGAACATAGAAACATTATCTGAATATCTAGCAACTAAATGTGTCTAAAAAAATATTCAAAGGCTTTTATTTTCATAAACGTAAACAGCAGATTAAATGAACTGAATGTTCTGATTGGCTAGTGTAGACGTCTCACATCAGCACGTTCTAAATGTGAGCGTACTCTTTCCAGCAATTTCTCTCTGCGTTCACACAGTGCAGCATTCTGGCAAATTACTAGTAATGTTACAACTTCTCTTTACGTAAGTTTGCCGGAACCAATTTACGGCATTTTCAAAAAGGGCCTGTTCACACATTATCTCTTTATTGCCGGTAATTTTCCAGAAAAGTGTGTGTGTGTGTGTGTGTGTGTGTGTGTGTGTGTGTGAGGGGCTAATGTCTGCTTTTCTTCTCCAAAAATGACCTCTGTGTTCTGAAAATTTTTTATATTTTGTTGTGTGGTGAGTGCACTGGCACCGGCTTGTGGCTGCCGTCGCATCATCCAAGTGTATGCTGCACATTGGTGGTGGTGTGGAGGGAGCCCCCTCATGATTGTGAATGTACAGTATGTGCTTTGAATGTATGTTACACAATAAATGCACTATATAAATGCACATTACATTTTTTGCAGCAGAAAGGTGCAACCACGGTGGCCGGGAAGTGCAAAACAACATTACAAAGTGTAAAATACTTTTACAAAGCTGGAGACAAATTTACATTTTGAAAAAACATTTTTACCTATCATCAGACACAATTACATGGGAAAAACTATTTTTCCAAGAACAAAACAAATTTACATTTAAAAAAAAAATAAACAAGTTGCAAAACACTTTTACAAGTACCGAAACAATTTTACAATTACAGATTCCTTACGGAAAGGGAATGTACCACACACCGGAAGTGACTTGGATTGTACCCCACACCGGGAGCGACTTAGGGAAAAGTTTTGTTGTTGGCAAGGGTTGTTTTGCCCGTTTTGTGCCGAACACATGAGCAGCTTAACGCGGTTTTGCTGTACGTGTGGTGAGTGTTTGGTGTTTATAAAGGACGCGGACCAGACAGAAACACCAGACATACCGCATCAATGTTTTCAATATTTTAACGATGGCTACTCGTACACTGTAAACATGGACATGATTTCAAGTCTACACGGTGTAAACATATGCTTGAGGACTCTTAACAGTAAACTGAATAAAGCCGGTGTTACGGTTTAACTGGTGTCCATGTTAACCGAGGCTCCTTTCCAGATGTAAACAATTCACGTTTGCAGATTCGTCACTTTTTCACAGCAACAAAACATGCCCATAGCAAATAAAGATTATTATTCTTTGGTGTCAGTGTTAACATTATTGTTTATATTGTTATAACAACATTTTTTATTTATTTAAAAAGCACATTAAAGTTGACATACAACCTGAAAGACGACAATACAACACTTACTACCCCAATCATCAGCACTTTGATTAGTTTATTTTGCAGACTTATAATATGCTGTTGTTCTATTGGAGTTTTCATTCCAAAATGGCTGCCGCGCCCTCTAGTGGCTGTTTCCCAAATTGCACTAGAGTGTCGCCTCTTGGTGATTCTATGCTCTTTGCCCAAATCAAAAGGATCTGCGCAAGTATCAACCGACCTATCTAACTGAGCTACCCAGGTCTACTTAGGGGTTGGTTTTGATATATCAGTCAACACGTGCCGTGCTTCGTTTGTTTCCATGTACTTGCGTTTATATGTTTCTACATACTCTTATGCTGATATTCAGTGTTGGGAGTAATGCGTTACAAAAGTAATGTATTACAGTAATGTATTACATTTTCCTGTAACGCAGTAGTGTAAGGCATTACTAATATATTTTCAGTAATATTTTACTCGGTACATGTTCAGTAACGCGTGCGTTACAGCAAACTTTTCGCCCCCAAGACATTAACAAATAAAAAATACAGCAGTTCTATTTCCTGTTCGTGGCTAGTGAATATATGCGCGTGTTGTCATTATTTCCCTCTGGCAATGGGACCGTTATACTTTGAACGCGGAATGATTTCAGCATCTGAGCTCAAGGTTTGGGGCTATTGCCTCAGCCCAGTACGCAGTACGCGTGGCGGAAAAGCAGCAAATAGATGAAAATGGCAGATAACAGTGCATTTCACTGACAAATGTCGTAAGCTCATTCATGTAATACGAGCGAGTGAACGTGCCGGTTTGCTCGGTGGACAAAACTCCTCGCGTTAACTCAACACTTGCTGGGCTGCTCACGTGCTAACGACCTGCTCTCGCTCCGTCAGATATGCAGGCTCACAATCTGTGCCTTGTGTTTCCTCTTCCTTTCATTCTGTTGCTCTCCAGAGATCCTCCTATTTAATTGTTATCCCAATAATATTTATATGGTTTATATATTGCTACACTATCTACCTACAGGTTAAGTTAAATTCTATAATAAATACTAGTGTTTTTGAGTGTAAGGTATACTACCTATGTTTTAGGCTAGTATTTACAACGAATGCTTAAGCATACTGTCGTATTAAGAATAGTGAACTCATAAAATGAAATATGAAGTGTAGTTTTACTACAGTAAAGTGTGATGAATTGTAGTACAATATACCCCATATTGTAAAAAAAAATAAATAAATAATAAAAAACTACAGCACTGGATCATTTGTTTATATTACACTTGTTGTGTTACCATAGCAATTATAGTATTACCACAACAGAGTAATTAAAGTACTTAATGACAATATGTGTGTTCAGGGGCCCTGTGGAACAGCTTCTTCTCAAAATGAAGAGGATGACAGAGAAAATGTCCTCCACAATCTCATCAACAATGTGGAAGACAACAGACACTAGTTCACTTTGTTTTAGTTGCCATGATAAAATGAGATTGATAATGAGATTTATTTAAAGAGTGAATAGTACAGTAGGCTATATAATACCTTATCAAGTGTTTTTATTAGTTAAATTTCTGCTTGTGTTAGTTTTTATTTTTGTCTAGATGTTTTTTTATTTGATCAGTATGGTGCACCTTTTGGATGTTTAATAAATGTTTTTCAAATAAAACTTATTCTTTACATCCAACGTTTAAAACGTTGGAAATATCTCATCATATAACATACATCCAAAAATGTTTTGGTTTATTAGATTAAAAATTATGAGTCTATTTTAGTATTTTGGTTATTGTTAATAAATAGTGTCCTAATATAATTTATATCAAAAAGCTCGAAAGGAAAAGGGATCACAAGACACAAATTGTGAGTCTGCATACAATCTCACTGAGAAAGCAGTGTACTGAGAGCACGCATGAAAATTTGTGCATGAGCAGTGCATATTTGAGAGATCGTGAGAATTTGTGCGCGAGCTGCGTATGTGAGAGCTTGCAAGCAGTTTTGTCCACAAATAGAGGAAATCGATGCACAAACATTATACTGAGAAAGCTGTTCATCATGCTCACTTTGTGCATGACCTTTTTGTGTTGTAAACCACTTGAATGTATAGTAAATACAATAATGGCAACAATAAGAAAATAAACAAAATCTGCATTTTGTCATGGCATTGGAGTTTACATATCGGCCTGTTGTGTCTAATATGAATATAGCCAAGCCATTCACAGATATTGCCAGATAAACACTTTACCTCTACCATACTTTTAACAGATAATTTGTGATTCTGGCTGTCATCCTTTCTTGCATTGTCTTGAGCATTCACATTTCCAATTATATACTATATTGTTAGTAGCCTGGAGAGGTCACAGTCATTCTGCTACATCAAATCACTTTCTACTGGATGTAAAATGCTCATTATAGAACATTATATTGTTTATAATGTTAAGTTCTAATTCTGTAGTTATTTTGGTGAAAGTAACTAAAAAAGTAATATAAGTGTAACGTAACATATTACAATCCTGAGACAGTAATATTGTGAGGTAAGGGATTACATTTAAATAACAGTAATAAGTAATCTGTAATGTATTACAGTTTGGAAGTAACTTGCACAACACTGCTGATATTTTCTCAGAACAGCTCTAATATGTTTTATCGCAGTTGGTCAAACCATGATTTTTATAGTTGTAGACTCATGGTAACGTGTCTACAAAGTCACACACAAGCTGATATTTTCCGGTGTGTGTGGTACATTCTAGGTCACTCCCAGTGTGTGGTACATTCCACATCACTTCTGGTGTGTGGTACATTCCATTTCCGTAAGGAATCTGTAATTGTAAATTTGTTTTTGGGACTTAAAAAAAAGTGTTTTGAGTCTCGTTAATTTTTTTTTCTAAAATGTAAATTTGTTTTCCTCCTTGGTAAAATTGTTTTTCCTATGTGATTGTGTCTGATGATAGGTAAAAATATTTTTTAAAATGTAAATTTGTCTCGAGCTTTGTAAAAGTGTTTTACATTTTGTAATGTTGTTTTGCACTTCCCGGCCACCGTAGTAAACTCAACAGCAGCTTGATGACACAAGTGTACTGGAGTTCAGAAGGAAAAAAAAACAGTGTGAACACACCATCCATGAAGGTGGCAAGGGGGGGGGGGGGGTGCAATCAAACTGGGGTTCGGCCCAGACAATCGAACTAAGTGTGAAAGCACCCTTAAATAGACCACATTCTTGAATTAATAATTTCAGGCATTGCAAGAAATAAAGTGAAGCTACAGCAATTATTATATGTAGTTTTCTCTTTTTTTTCGTGCCTTGGATAGTTATGAAGAGACCTTAAATCAAAAAAATTACTCCTTAAATACCATTTAAAGGGACATTTATATAAACTGAAAACAATTACTGTAAAAAAGTGCAGTGCAATAAATATGGCCAGCAGGTTGTTCTTTCTGTTTTGCAGGTAGTTTGTGGAACTTTCTAGGCTGTGATGACGTCATCTAGAGAGGTGACTCACTCTGACCTCTGAGGCACATTGTCATTGGATTCTCTCAGGCCCAGCAGTAGCCACAAAATTCAGAGCAGACATATGGCCACGCTGTGCCCTACCAAATGCTCAGAGAGAGGTTTAGGCCCTGCTCCAGGACCCCAAGCCAGCTACTCTGGGCATCTGACCCCTATATCAGCTCAGCGGATTACACTGATTGGTCGGGCAGAACAGAAGGGTCACTGAAATGACCACGGGGCCCAAAGCTGCGGCCTGTTAACTGTGATTCACTCATTACAGAAGCGCTTTTTAGACTCATAGAGGGAGGGAGGGATAACCTGGAGCAAACCACAGAGAAAAGAGGAGAGAGATGGAGCAAGGGGACAGAAGAACAGACAGATGGGTCACCGGAAGGGCTACCAAATGCACAGCTTTGACCTGTTTACAGTCATTTACTTATTACGGAAACAATGTTCTGATTGCTGATTCAAAGCTGTTTTATAGGAAGCTGAAGTGGGTGTTTTTTTCCTATTTCTGAAAGCAATTATTGACTTTTGCATTGCTATGTAAGGGATGGTTTGCATATAAAACCCTTTAGGGTGTTAAGATACCAGATCAGCCTGTTGGGGTTTATACTGCTGGATGTTGACTATGCTGCTTATTGTATGGCTACTTCCCACATGAGTACATAACTGCATGCAAAATATTGATTTGAGTTGAAAAGCAAATAGCCGACTAGGAAAACATTTAAAGGAGACCGCAATACCAGTTTTTTACATTGCTTTTCACCAAGTAAAAGTGGAGAATAAATATTGAGTTGAATTAAACTCTTACCTATTTTACCAATCATTCTGCCAAGAACCTGGACACAGCAGTATTCAGTCATTTCTTTTTCCTTTGGCTTAGTCCCTTTATTCATCAGGGGTTGCCACAGCGGAATGAACCACCAACTTTTCTAGCAAGTGTTTTACGCAGCGGATGCGCTTCCAGCCACAACCCAGCAATGGGAAACACCCATACACTTACATTCACACACATACACTGCAGCCAATTTAGCCAATTTTAGAATTTGGTTTCAATTAATCTATATTGCATGTCTTTGGACTGTGGGGTAAACCGGAGGACCCAGAGGAAACCCAGGCCAACACAGGGAGAACATACAAACTCCACACAGAAATTGTCAACTGGAGCTAACCAGCAAACTTCTTGCTGTGAGGCGACAGTGGTAACCACTAAGCCACCGTGCCACCCCGGACACAGCAGTATACAGCTGCTACATAATAATAATAATAATACTAAATAAATAATAATGCTAATAATAATAAATATTTTATAATAATTATTATTACCAGAATAGTAGAAAAATTTCTAAACCATCACTTGACACTGAAAATGCAGCTATGTCAATATAAATTATCATAAATAACATTATAAAATATATTAAAATAGCAAACAGATAATATAAACACAGGCTCGTTCTGAAAACATAGCCCTATTTGCACTTCTGGAGATCTCGAATTATGTCGCCAGAAATATGTATGGCTGCATTTCATCTTTAAAACGAACGCTACGGGGTAGTATGACACCATGTGGGATGGCTTTCCTGCTCTTACCAGTTTGTCCAGTAGCTTGCCATGTATATCGGCGGACTTGAGACGCAGAGAGGAGTTGACTGTGACGATGGCGTTCGGCAAAGAACAGTTCTAGAAAGTTGGTAAGACAAAAACAGAAGCCAACAAATAAAATAAACAAATAAACAACAGAGTGAGAATGTGGTAAAATCTGGAAACATGGTAAAAAAAAATGAGAGGTGAGAGCTTTTCTTTTTCTGAATTGCTTTTTAAAACTGTTGGGTTTAGGGAAGTCAATTGGTGGTTTTGAAAACACTATTGGTTGGGTTTAGGGAAGAAGGAGGGTTGGTCAGTCCGTGGGTCAGTCAGTCAGTCAGTCATTCCTTCAGTCATTCAACAGCGGCCTCTGCTAGGTTTATGTGAGAACAGCAGGTGCGAATGGCACTCATGAGAGAAATTTAAGATCCCAAAAAGCTACACAGTGGCCTCTGGTGGATTTGCGAAACCAAAAACTGCAAAATGTATATAGCGGTATGTTTTCAGAATGAGCCTGGGTTGGATAATCTTTGATAATTAAGTAAATTGTAATGAAATTGATAATATTTTTATATATATTCAACATATTACCATTTTTGTTTCAATCTAATAAAAAGCCTTGATGAGTAAAATATTTATTTTAATCTAATTTAACTTAACCTTTAGAAATTTTAAAATATACATCAAGACATGATTCATCAAATGTGATGGTCAATAATAGATACTTTGCTCTTTAGCTATATGGTATGTGAATCAGATCGGCTTGGCAGAGCTTATATTTTTATTATATGTATATTTTTTTGCCAGTAATTAAATGTTCAGTTTGTATTTTCATGCAAGACTGCAAAAAAACTTTGAAAAAAAAAAAGCTTTGGGAAAGTCAGTTGTCTTTTAATGCCAGCATGAAGCATTTGGCTTGAGACTATTCACATTCTGCTGGAAAATGATAAAAAGCTTAGAAAAAGTGTAGATTTGTCAGCTCCATCTGACCAAAAACAGTTTTAATGGCATTAATCATGCTTAGACATTGGCTTGATTATTGAAAATAGAATTAAAAAAATATATATCTCTAATGAGACTTGGTTGCTGATGCCTCTCAGCATCTTGCAGTCTGTTTCTCATCATTTTTGCTTTAAATACAATTTCTGCGGAACAACAAGATGTTCATTTTGAGCAAGAGCAAAACAGAGGAGTAATTTAATTATAACAGAAAATGTGTGGCTTATTTCTTGCTCTCAGACAGACATGCTCCTAAAACAACAGCGCGTGCTGAGATTGCTTGTATAATGCACATTAAGTAACACAAAACATACTGAAGCTCAAACACACACACACATACACAAGATCCATGCATTCATTTGCACCTCCCTATTTCTTTTTGCTGTTGGGAAATTGCACTGTAAAATTTGTGTTATACAGGAATGTCATGCTATTTGCTTCATTGGTTTTCTCAGACGAGTGTGAGAGGTTCATGATGTTGCCCTGGAGCTTTTCTCAGCTGCTCAACCAGAATTTATCCCACATATTTCTCTTCATTTTCCATAAAGCTCACAAACTCTCTCTTGAGCTTAAGCGCATTTTTAGCAGGCCTATATTTTCCATTTTCTTGTAGTTTGGTATTTTTGTGTTTTGTTAAGTTTATTATCAAATGTATCGTTGATGCTCCATTGTGGGTCAGTGGAAGAGCATATATAGCCTATATCTCATGAGGAAAGGATGGGGAGCGGGCCTGGTGCATTGTGGGAGCAGGTTGAGAGTGGACAGTGTGCCCTAGATCCATCAGTGCTCTTGTGGAGAGCAGGGTTAAGGGCCAAAGAACAAGCTGCACACCACACTCATTCAGTTTCCACGCACAATATGAAGGTCACTGCTTTTAATTACAATGGGAGAAACAATAACATGTTGTTCTCTGCAAACAAGTTTAAATGCAGAATGTCATTACAAAAATTATTTGAACATAATATGATTATGTTATAGGATGATTCATAAACAGTTATAAAATGACCATGACCATTTCATTTTACTTTATTTATTTATTTATTTATTTATTTATTTATTTATTTATTTATTTATTTATTTATTTTATTTTATTTTATTTTATTTTATTTTATTTTATTTATTTTATTATTTTTATTTATTTTTTTTTTTATTTTTTTTATTTTTATTTTATTTTATTTTTAATTTTTTTATTTTATTTTATGTTGTTGTATTTTAAAATCATCAGATATCTATCTGGTAATGTACTGTCTTTTGCCAGTCATGTATATGGAAGGCAATTAGAGCCAAAACATTTTAAAATTAAATTGCACGTTTGAATGCTTAGGCAACACATTTCGTCAAAGGTGGTGTTTGCAACTTTGTCTACAGTATATACCGTTCCAACTTAATGTCTTACATTCATTTTTAAAATGGTGATTTCATACAGTATAGTTATTCTTTTATTATTTATCTCACATTTACTTATATTTCATTATTATATATACTCTTTATTTAAGAGTTTCTTTCAGACATACTTTTTTTGGCAATAAATAGAAATGCAATTTTGTTTATTTATTTATTTATTTATTTATTTACTTACTCATTTATACATATAATTTATATGTATTTCAATGAGTAGTTAAAATATACAAATGTTCCTAATTAAAAAAAAATACTCCATAACATGCATCATCCCTCATAACCCACAATGTCCATCACAGGGTCAAAGCCTAGGGCTCTCTCTCTGCATGCACACTCACACATACACACCCATATGCGTTAACAAAACCCGTAAGAAGCTCTTACTTTCCCTCTTTCTCTCTCTCTCTCTCTCTCTGTCTCTCTCTCTCTCTCTCTCTCTCTGTCTCTCTCTCACACACACACACACAGACACACAGATACTCGTGGGACATATTGCAGTGAAATGGCCCCAGGAAGTGTTTGGAAGTCAACAGTAGTGCATAAATAATGAATTTATCTCTTGCACACGCCCTGTTGTGACAGTTTGTCTTGTAATGCTTGGATCGTCGGATGAGAATAAGACCATTGGGGATCTGACTGCAGATGAAAGAGTGTGTTCGAGAGCTAGATAAAGTTATCATCCAGCATAGTGCTGGGCGTCTGCTAGCACAGCTGTTTCATAAAGGGATAATTCACTGATAATGCGATTGGCTTTTGGCCGCGCTGTCAACATGCCAGCAAGGTGGTTTAAATGCAGACTTGTAGGATATAAAAGTGTGTGTGTCTGTGTCTCTTTATGTGTGTGAGTGTGTACAGAATCCTGCAGGCTTTCTCTGCATGCTCTGTAGTTGCTGTCTCATTCTCACTGTGTTTTCCAGCATTTGATTTAAAAAGCAGCAGACACACTCACGCACAGACACACCAGGTGTTCTATCGTCACTGTTTTTACGTAAAGTCTGATAACTTTTATTACCTGTTCTTTTCTGAGCCGTTCTTTGCAAATGATTGTAATATGTATGTGTGTGTGTGTGTGTGTGTGTGTGTGTGTGTGTGTGTGTGTGATTCTGTATGTGTGTGTGTGATGAGGATTTTAATTGTTTTTTAATTGTCATTAATTGCTCATATTTTTATATTTTGAAAAACTATTAAGACAAAATAGTTTAGTTGGAGTTGAATGCACTAATTTGGGAAATTAGTAAACCAGTTTTTTTATGTATTACTTTTTAATATTATTTTTAAGCTGTTCTTTTTGTAATTACATATTTAGTCACTGAGCAACTTTAATTGACTATACCTGAAAAAAATGTTGTTATTTATCCAAATTTTAGGAACAACAAATAATAACGAGACTTCTAGTTGATCGTTTGGCATCAGAAGTGGCTAATATGAAAGGAAAATGCCTCTAGATTGCACTTATTGTACCAAAAATAAAATATGATCATGCCTTGAATTTTAATTATTTAATTAGGACAGTAAGGTCTTACTTTGCTCAAACAAAGTCTTGTTACTTAACAGAAATAATGTAGAGTATAGAATATGAAGTCATGGTGCAATGGAAAAAGAATTACAAGTTCATCAAGGTTCTTTGGATTCATCTCCAATGCCTCCTCCTCAGACATGCTCAATAATGTTCATGTCTGGTGGGCTGGCCAATCCTGTAGCACCTTGACCTTTTTTGCTCTCAGGAACTTTAATGTGGAGCCTGAAGTATAAGAAGGAGCGCTATCCTGCTGAAAAATTTGCCCTCTCGTGTGGTTTGCAATGTCATGGGCAGCACAAATGTCTTGATACCAGCTGTTGATCTTCCAATCTACTTTGCAAATATCTCACATGCCCCCCCTACTGAATGTAACCCTAAACCATAATTTTTATTCACCAAACTTGACTGAATCTTGGGTCCATGTGGGTTCTAATATATCTTCTGCAGTATTTTCCAATATATCTTCTGAGGATTGGGATGCAGTTCAACAGACTGATTTTTTTTCTAAATGATCAACTAGAAGTCAAGTTATTATTTGTTGCTCTTACAACTATGGGATTGACGACAAGACTTTTCTCAGGTAGTGTACATACAGGATTAGGGTTTGGTTTAGTTAGTTGTGCATAATTATGCATAACTTACCATTGTTAATAAATCTAGTGCATGTAACATGTAACAAGGAAGCTATGAAATAAAGTATTACCAATTTATTAATTATGTAATTACAAAAATTAGAACTTTTATTTATTATATTATCTTGATTTTAGTTTTAGATTTAATGCATTAAAAATCTAAATGATTGTATCTAAATAAATAAAATGAAACACGTACGGTTAAAATTATTAGTGAATTTCACACACAACTAAATACTGTAGGAAAAACAATTTGATTTTGAGATCTTTTTGAGATTGAATTTAACAAATGTACATTATTTGTTTTAAAAATTATTCTCACTTGCAATTTAAAATAAATAAATTAGAAATGTAAAGTACTGTATGAAAGAAGAACTTTTCAGATGTGTGACCTGTAATGTGTGTTTATAGGAAGCCTTGAAGAACTAGTTGACTGAAGCATAGTCTCTGCACTGAGTTGAGAGTAATGGTGATTGATGGTGTCATTAGATTACAGAGACCTCACAAGGCTGATATGTTGAAAAAGCAGATCTATGAGGAGGAAACACGGCTCAGTCGTGTCTGCAGTATAAATGTAGCCTGAATCATTAAGATGGCAATAACGGAGGGCAACCATCCATCTTTGTTTACAATGTTGCTGGTCTCTTCACCCAAGACAGTAGGCAGTTTTTCCAATGTAATTTACAGTGATTATATAGAATGGCCTGCATGCTGAATACCATGAACTGCATTTACATGATCAAAGCTGGCGATTTAATAATGTTCTTTACACATTGTTAACAATATACTGTGGTTTTTCTCAGAAATCTGTTAATATTTTCTCAAGAATTTGTTACTATTTTTAAATGATATGACTAAACATTGTTTATTAGTAATATCGTATATTGCACAACACATTTTAGATAATGTAATATCTATATACTGTATATATATATTAATTAGTTCATTAAGGAGGTTCATTAATTAGTCAATTCATTGATTCATTGATTCATTCATTCAATCATTTTTTTCGATTTAGTCCCTTTATTAATCTGAGGTCTCCCCAGTGGAATGAACCACCAACTTATCCAGCTAAGTTTTACGCAGCCGATGCTCTTTTAGCTGAAACCCATCACTGGGAAACACACATACACTCTCATTCACACACATACACTACAGACGATTTAGCTTACCCAATTCACCTACTCCGCATGTCTTTTGACTTGTGGGGGAAACCAAAGCACCCTGGAGGAAACCCACTCAAACATGGGGGGAACATGCAAGCTCCACACAAAAATGACAAAAATGTTGTCAAAAATGATGTGTTTACATGAAAAAATAGTAAATTTTTGCTCACATGATATCATATTAGTTTCACATGAAATTGTTGCAATTCACTTTTTTTCCCACATGATTTTAAATCTAATTGTACAAATGATTTGGTATGGGTCTTTTGTTAATCAGTGTTATTTGAACCACTTCATGTGCAGAACTTCATTGTAGATTTCGTGAATTTTTACAAACTAATTTCAAGAGAATTACGTGATTTAATTGATCGTGGCTGGTCTCCCATCCATAATCATTAGCAAGCCCCTCTTACTCCTTTATCTTCTTACTGAAGAATCCCCCCATTCACCCTATCTCCCCCTTTCCTCCTTAACCAGGAGGAGCTGTTGAGAACCGCCTGATCTCATTTCCGCTTACATGCATATCAACCAGGCAGGAGCCCTGGGCTCAATTATCTCTGAGCTCAGGGTTCTTTTCAGGGACAACATGCCAAGCCTACTAATATTATCAAGCAAACTCTTGAATTTCTTTTTGAGAAATCACTATCAAGATTTAAATCCCAATATTATTATTATTTTTTTGGTCTATGATGTTTTATTTTGATGAAATAAAATTAACCTTATATTAAGTGCACCTTAATCATAATCATAAAACATGTTTTGTTTTCTTTTTCAATAGGAATGTATATGACATCTTTAAAACTTTTATTTTCTCTGCTTATTTTATCAGCAAATTCAAACAATAAATAGCAGATCCATTGATAAGTAAGGTTGTGAAGCTTAAGTAAATGCAAAAAAAAAAAAATTCTCTTTATACTTTTATTCTTCTGTTATAACACAAAATAATAATGACAGTCTCATGTGCTCTCAATCAGTATCAACTTCAAAAAGTAGTATAAAGATGAGCACAAAGATTCTTCTTTTTCAGTTTGTTGCAAATTCAGTTTCCATGCCATTACAGTTCACTTTCAGTTTACTAGCCAGGGTTCTATTTTATAAACATGTTGCATGTATAGAGTCTCATCAATAGGCGTATACTAGGATATGTATTAAAGCTGTTGGCAGCAAGAAGGACATATACTGTAGGATAGAGAGTTTCTTGGATACACTTACCTGACAGAAATCATTTTCAATGAGAAGGCGAGTGGAATTTTGAGTGGGTGCAATCCACTCACATTGAAGTGTACAAGTGGAGTGCATTTATTGCACATCTCTTTGGTTATATAAAGCACTGGAACAGTCCCAGTGCATTTTGCGACCAAGTGTAATTTTGTCTCATATTATGCCATTCATTCTAGCAGTAGTGCTGTCTTAGAGTAGCTATAACCCTGAAGTGTGCACTCAAAGGCCATGTGTTGCCACCTTCATGCCTTCATTCCAGAACAGAATTAGTGTCTTGACTGATTGCTGACATTTCACTCACATCTGCTTTAATATGTTAATATCTATGCTGACCTGCTATTCAATTCCATCTGACCTTTCACAAGCCGCAGTCTTAATTGAGAGGTTTATAAGTACCATTTATCAGGTAGTAGGATGGAAGCCACGCTGTAGAAGAACCCCAGAGAGCTCCTCGTGTTTGAAGCTGAATAACATACTATCATGCATGAACAGACATTCCTAGAAACCACTGACATTTTAATTAGCACTGAACCGGTGTGAAAATACTGCTCTTATAAATGTCTTTTTATGTGCTCTGTGTTGTAGTTATGAAGGCTGTGCAGGTTAATATATGGAGCAGAGAGATGAACAGAGTCATACTGCTGAATAAAAACAGTAAAGAGTGTACTAGAGAAATGACACATGAAAACTGCACTCTGAAGAGATGTATCTTCTTATAAAATGACCCAGAACGCCATATTTTATAGGGGGTGGGTTCCAGAATTTCTGCTGCTTCAGAAAAAAAAAAAAGTCTTTGACCTCTTTTTAATTTTTCATATTGTTCCTTGTGGTAGCACGGTGACTCAGTGGTTAGCACTGTTGCCTCACAGCAAGAAGGTTGGTGGTCCGAGTTCTGGCTGGACCAGGTGATATTTCTGTGTGGAGTTTGCATGTTCTTGCCATGTACGCAGGGGTTTTCTCCGGGTGCTCCGGTTTCTCCCACAGTCCAAAGACAGATTAACTAAATTGGCCATAGTGAATGAGTGGAGTGTTTGGGTGTTTCTTAGTACTGGGTTGCAGCTGGAAAGGTATCTGCTGCGTAAAACACATGTTAAATTAGTTGGCCGTTCATTCTACTGGGTGACCCCTGACAAAACAGCAATGGCAGATTTAAGCATGGGCAATATGAAAAAAAAAAAGTAAAAATCAATTGTGCTCCAGTAAAAGCTTTGAAAATGAGATATGATTTACTTTATGCAAGTGTATTCACTTAGAGTTGTAATCACAGAATAATGATGTTGTGGGCCATTTATATTTGGCATCTTTTGCATGCGCAAGTTTGTTATGGTCTATGAACAACTGAAACAACAGTTTCACCAAAAAGACATTTGTGTGTGCCTTACACACACACTACCATTGTGAATCCCGGTTGCAAGTCAACCAAACTAAAGTTTCAAAAGTTCACACTTAGCGGATGATTAATTATAAAGCTTGTTTGGCATGCTTTCCCAAGAAAAAAGATCCCTGAGCTCATAAGATCCTTGAGCCCAGGGCTCGCTCCTGTTTGAAAGGCGAGAGGGAAGTTTGAGCTTAGGTAGATCTCGAGAACTCCCTAAGATGCAGTAGCTAATGAACAGATAGTGATTGCTCTTAAGAGATAACTACTTACTAGGTGCATGTCTATGGTGCCAATTTGGATTAGTCAATTAACTTAAGTTGAATGTTTACGGGAAAACTAGGGGAAACCCATGTGAGCACGGGGAGAATGTGTAAACTCCGCACAGAAGTAAGGACTTGAACCAGTGACATTCTTGTTGTGAGGCAACAGTGCTAGTAACTGGGCCATTGTGCCACCCATCTTGGAAAGGAGGAGGAGTAGGGGTAGAAGGGGGGATTCTTCAAAACGAAGATGGCTGTTATATGGAACTTAGGGTATTTATAGTAGCTTAGGAATCGTTTGATTGGAAAATCATAAATTGTATAATGCAGAACATCCGCAAGCAATCATAAGCATGTGATCCTCTTGAAATTAGTTTATAAATAATCTTCAGTTATAGAATATAATGTTATTGAGTTGGGTCTAAGATAGTTCTATAAAACATATATGTTTGTGTATTCTATAGAATTGTTATAATTAATTATCATGCAAAAGATTTCTTAAATGATCTTAGCATATCACTCCACTTATGTGTTTACATTGTGTTCAGTTACATTTATTATTTATAGGTTGTATATGGTTGATTCGCCCAAGGTGCCATTTAAACTACAACCGCCACTGCAAATCAGGGACCAAGTCGAATAAAAATGAATGAATGGATAAATATTGTTCTTTGTAGATAGAGTGCAATATTGTAATACTCTGCTTTAAAACTTGTTTTACTCAAATGTTTTTGTGTGTACACATTGGGTGAACATGTTAAAAACAAAGTTGCTACGTATTAGTCACTTATGAAACTATACAATGTGAAAATTTTGTCTGACAAACATTAATTTATAGATGCTCATTCTTGGGTCCCTATACAGGGTTGTATGCAAGTTGTCTGCCATGTTGGAACTATTGGCATTTAACAACAATAAAAAGTTTTGTCATAGTAATGTAAGGTTGAGTTAATACCAATCCAATCCCGATCCAAAACCCATTTTAAAAGGTTCTTATTTTAGCCTTCCTCACTCTCCTTTTTTCATACTGTGTAAAAACTATTTTTAATTCATTCATTCATTTATTTTCTTGTCGGCTTAGTCCCTTTATTAATCCGGGGTCGCCACAGCGGAATGAACCGCCAACTTATCCAGCAAGTTTTTACGCAGCGGATGCCCTTCCAGCCGCAACCCATCTCTGGGAAACATCCACACACACATTCACACACACACTCATACACTACGGACAATTTAACCTACCCAATTCACCTGTACCGCATGTCTTTGGACTATGGGGGAAACCGGAGAACATGGAGGAAACCCACGCGGACGCATGGAGAACATGTAAACTCCACACAGAAAGGCCATCTGAGCCAAGGTTCGAACCAGCAACCCAGCGACCTTCTTGCTGAAGATTTTGTTTAAATGTAAATAAAACCAGAGGGTCACACTTTACAATAAGGTTCATTAGTTAATGTTAATTAATGCATTTACTAACATGAACAAACAACGAATAATACATTTACTACTGTATTTGTTCATGTTAGTTAACGTTAGTTAAAATACAGTAGTTCATTGTTAGTTCATGTTAACTCATAGTGCATTAACTAATGTTAACAAGCATGGACTTGAATGTTAATAATGCATTAGTAAATGTTCAATTATGATTAATAAATGCTGTACAAGTGTTGTTCATGATTAGTTCATGTTAGTAAATGCATTAACTAATGAACCTTATTGTAAAGTGTTACCAACCTGAGAAATATTTTTTTTTTCACAATGTGCCCTCTTGTACATCTTCTTAAGATTTTCTGGGAGTGTCATTTTTGGTCAAAACAGCAACAGTTACTTTAAGTCAGAATTTGCCAGAGGCTTGAATAATTTTAGGCTTGACTGTGTGTGTGTGTGTGTGTGTGTGTGTGTGTGTGTGTGTGTGTGTGTGTGTGTGTGTGTGTGTGTGTGTGTGTGTGTGTGTGTGTGTGTGTGTGTGTGTGTGTGTGTGTGTGTGTGTGTGTGTGTGTGTTTGTGTGTGTGTGTGTGTGTGTGTGTGTGTGTGCGTGCGTGTGTGTGTTTGTTTGTATATATAGGATAGTGAGCAATGAACACTGTGTAGGAACCCTTGGAGTTGGAATTGGAGCAAAGTTCAACCTGCTGTCTGCATGCTTGTAGAATGATCCTATTAAGTAAAATAAGAGCGTAAATAAAAATAGTATGCAGGATAGCATCACACTGGGTTTGAAAAATAATGTGTTCATTTATCCTCTTATTTTCTGTTGTTATTTTTTTGTGTTCCTAACTTGTCACAAATTGGAAATGAAGAAATTTAAATCAAATTTGAATGAGTAGTTGATTAGAAGGCTTGTCTGAAGTGCCAGCAGTTAGTTGGGAACAAAAAACAGTTACCCAGAGATTTAACATGACAACAGCTGTCATGTCTGCAGAAGCCCATCATGTCATCTGCTTCTTCAACACCTCAACATAATGTCCTGTAGGTAAAGCATACAGCAGAAAAGAGGAGCCTGCCTGTAGGTTTTAAACTATTTACAATAATAAAAAATAAAAAAAAACATTAGTTGAAAAAAATAAAAACTAGTCAAATCCATTCAATTTTCAAGCTCTTGAAATTTTCACATCTCAAGGACACCATATGAATCAGATTGAGTCAGAGTTCCATCTACTATTCATTGCACGGCAATATATAATGAAGCAAGTTGATCAGTGAACACTTTTAGCAGGACTTGCAGAGTCATTATTGATTAAGTCTTGGCACATTGTCTTCTCTCGGTTTTGTACTGTGGCACTAGAGTAGTTGTGACTCAAAAGGAGGATTTTACTCCTTTTAAATGGTTGGCATGGACTTTGGAAAAGATGAAAGCGTAGCTGTATCTTTTTGAGCAAATATGTTTTTTTTTTTTTTCAAAAGTACCTGTGACTTTGCTCCAGTGGGTTTCTTAAAAAGTTGAGGTCATTATTTATAACTTTTTAAGTTTTTAGACATTTTCACAAAGATTAGTTGTAAGTAATGCTAATAGTGTTTTGAAGCATGCAAGTGTAATCCCTCTGGCTCTACCTGCCCCACTCCCATTGGGATCTTCACCGCTGGAGGTGAGTCTACTAATTAAAGAAAGCCAAAGTCAGTTAACAGGGCAGTGAGGTTTACTTGCACATCTAATTTCTGTTGCAGTCACCCCTGTAAACCTTACTCCCACACAGGTCATGGCAGCAATTGATAGTTTTCAGTCACATGACCTGTGCAGAGACCTGGAGCCATGGGCCATAATGGCAGCCTACACTGGGATTACCATAAAACACAGCACAAGCCGATTTTCAGATTTTCTTCTGTTTCCAGCTATGAATTACATTTGGATCAAAAGTCAACACAACCAAAAAAGAGACATGAAAACACATGGTACATTCTGGGCATTTGCTATCCATATACAGCACCTGCTGCTTTTCAGACATCAAACATCATCATCAGGTGCCTGCCATAAATCTAATGTGGTGATGTTTACATCTGTATTGTGAAGAATCCTTCAGCGATTCAGTCATTGGAGATGGGTGTATAGAACATGAGTGTTTGCTTTTATGTTTGGTGACTGTTTGTTTTGCTTAGATCAATGTTTACTGGTAATTTAGGGAAATTGAATTTGTTTACTTCTCATAGATTGCACTCTATTTAATTCATGAACTGCACACAAATGCAAATTAGAATAGAAACTGTAAACAAACAAAAAAAACGTAAAAAAACAGGATGGACAGTTATAGGTACTTTAGATCAGGATGGATCAATAATGCTGCCATTTGGCACATATGTATCCTAACTGACTTTTCTTTCTCTGATAGAATTCTGTATTTGCATGTCTCCGAGTTGGTTAGTATCCTATTTAAAAAAAAAACTATCTTACATTTTGACTAAAATAATAAAAATTCACTCAGATCTTGACTTAGATGGCAGCAGGAGATAGCATTGTTTTGCCTTCCCATAATGGCTTGACATCACAAGAAAGCATGTAATCTGTTTGGTTCTGCTCATCCTGCTTCTGTAATACAATATTTAATGTAGTACATAAATCAAACTTGGATAAATAGATTTCTGTGTGCAATACTAAATGCCAGAGTTTCACAATTTCACTGCACATTTTGTATTCAACAGTAAGTGCACTGCAAAGTGGATTCCTCAGGGTATTCCACCATGATTTCAGTTTGAAGGGTGCATATTTGTTCTATTCCAATGCCTTTTTAGCGTGTGATATGTGAATTAATATAGCGTTTATTTATGGAGGTATATTACGTCACGCTTTTATAGTAAGTTGCTGCAAGCAATGCCATTGTACAAATCAGTAAATGAATGTTCTAAAGTGAAATAGTTTCTTATGCTCAGGTAGAAGGCAATGGAGTAAAAGAAACTATACTGTAGGGAATGATGCACACTGCATAGGGATGGGTAAGTCAGAAAACAGTTCATGCATGGAGCTAACTATATCTAAATCAGGTGTTTAAACAAGAGTGGCATGCAAAATATGCAGATCATTGTGGCATGAGGACTAGGATTGAAAAACTGCTATATGTTAACAGAAACTTTAAAATACAATTTCTATTTCCATTAAATGTTATATTTAAAAAAAAAAAATATATATATATATATATATATATATATATATATATATATATATATATATATATATATATATATATATATATATAATTTCATTTAATTAAATATGAATTCCTTTCACTGCTAAAGACACCATAGATAATTGAAGTGCTGAGATCTGGTTCTATATTTAGCTGTAATTTCCTTGGTTTCTGTATTCAGTGCAAATGAAATCCATGTGTGAAGTGGAGGTGTGAAAAGAACACAGAAATGTGTGGCTGCAGGTGTTAAGGATCAGTGCAATTCCATGTTTTAAACGGGAGACCTGACTCTCTCTGCACTCTCAGGAAACACCTTCAGCTTGGCTATAACAGAGAGAGACATGCTGGAGGATCTCTGCTGGGGATCTTGTTGACACTCTGCTTGAACAGAAGCAGCTCTTCCTCGCGTCAGAATGAATAACTGCTGTTTGGATTTGATGTGATGTCTGGACTGCAGACCTTGATTGATCAATGTTAAACTTTACTTTACCTGTGGATCTCTAATAAAATGTACTATGTATCATTATAAATATCTATCTATCTATCTATCTATCTATCTATCTATCTATCTATCTATCTATCTATCTATCTATCTATCTGTCTATCTGTCTATCTGTCTATCTGTCTGTCTGTCTGTCTGTCTGTCTGTCTGTCCGTCCGTCCGTCCGTCCGTCCGTCCGTCTATCTATCAGCTTTACCGCTGAGGGTTACTAATGTGAATGCATAGATATTTACATTAGATGTTGTCTACGCTATTGTTGTCTATTGTAAGGAATGTGTCAATAAACCAGCCATTTTAGTACAGGGTAGTGCTCCTTTAAAATGAATGTGGGACCAAGGTGCAGTGTAGGACTGGCCATCCAGAGCCAGAAATATATACACATTTATACATATATCTGTGATCGGGTGTTTTCAAGGTGGTCAGTATGCAAATATTTTTTAAATTACAAAAATTATCAATTTACATCACTTTTCTACAACGATGGACACGTGACCGCACGGGCATTGCTGACAAAGAGATGTGTTTGTGTGCATGTACTATCCACCCTTCTTGTTAAATTAGATCTAATTCATGTCCTGAAACACACCCCTTCGCCTGCTTTTACTTCTCTTTCTAACGGAGGGAGCGATTCGTTAAAAGTTTGTAACATGCAAAAACATAAAAATATTAAATCTTGCCTATGAAATGTGATGCCTTTGTGCGTTGTTGTTTTTTTTTTTGTTCATTACTACACCCGTACACAGCGCTAAAGTCCAACATCTTCACATTGGCTTTAGTCTGACTAAGTGCAGTTAAATGATATTTGTGCTAGGAGCACTGTACAAATGTGGTGGTGCTATTGACACATGCTCAGGGTCCGTATGTGATATCTAGTGTATACATCTATAGTGTAAATGAGGCGGTATAAACGGTTGCTTGTCGCTGTGAGTTGCTCGTAATGTGAATGAGGTTGTAGTCCTATCATTCTTTGTAACATTCTACCTATCAAACATCTTATCTTGTGCACAAAACCATTATTGTGATATAAAAAATGCATTACACAGTGTTACGACCCTGTCTTCTCTTTCCTACCTTTCGGTGGCCTCGCCATGTGACGTCACCGTTAATTAGTTAATTTATGGGTGGAGAGAGTATATATTTGAATTTTTTGTGAAGAACGGCACTTCCTCTGGTGGACCGTTATTCCACAGAGAGGTCATTTTGCTCCAACTCTTTTGTGTTGCCGTCTTATGTTTGTTTTGTATTAGTTGAGAGAATTTCACCTGATTTCTTATTTATTTCAAATCCCTAGACAGTTTGTTATACTTTATTATTCCCTTTAATAAATGTTTTTTTCATTATATATCTTTTTGTGTGTCTGATCCTTTTTATGGTACGGTCGGGAGCGAGCTGGCCGTAACATAAATTGGGGGCTCATCCGGGATTCCTTTATGCGGGTGAGTAGTTTTTTTTTGGATTGGCTATTCACCTTTATATACTAGAAACTCCGGTTAGAAAGAGTGTATCCAGCTGGGTTGTGAATACAATCCTTCCATCGGTGCACTGTTTGTTGTTTTGTTTATTATTTTGCCTTTCTTATTTTTGGAGGTTATCCTAGGTGGAGATTTTAATCTCTGTCGGGGGTACGCTTTCGGACTTCTGGTCTAAAGACCGATTGTCACTGAGCTCAGCGTTTAATGCCGCCCCGAGCCTGGTACACCTCTGAAGACTAGATAGGAATTAGTTAGTTTTCTTCTTAGATAGGAGCTGGAGTTTCTCTGAGTATAAAGGTGAATATATTTTGTTACTGACAGCGTTTGTGATTCGTGCGCTTCTCTCTTCCTCGCGTACCTACGTGTCCGACTTGTGGTAAGTCTTTGAAGTTTTTTTTGTGAATGGGTAGATGCGTAACGTTCAGTTGTAGTTCATTCCGAAGCAGTGGCTTATGGGAATTGTAGTTTTTGTACAGAGGGCAGTTTCCGGGTGAGTACGGGAGTGTTTGTTTGTTTATTTGTGTTGTATTCGTGAATGCTAATACAAAAATGTCTTCAGTACTCGATGATTTTTTTGCTTGTCCCTCGGAAGCTTTAATTGAGCGTTGTACAAAGGAAGAATTAATACAAATTGCCGAGCGTTTTAGCATCGATCTCACTACACATGATAAGAAAAAAAAGGACACCCTTATAGCAACTTTGAAACGATCTCTGGTTGAAAGGGGAGTTTTAGAGGTAAGAACTGCTGTTCTTTGTGAATCTTCAGTGTTTTCTTCCTGTGATATTGATGTGGAAAGTGAGTTAAAATTCCCAGAGATGTCAATACAAGAGAAACAGCTGTATTTAGATGCAGAAAAGCTCCGTGCTGATCGCGAGGGTCGCGCTATGAAAGAGAGAGAAACAGAACGGGAATTTGAAGCTAGGAAACTAGAACAACAGTTGTCTGTACGAAAATTGGAACTTGAGTTAGAGAGAGAACGGGAAGAGAGAGCGTTTCAGTTAAAGAAGTTGGAGTTGGAATTAGCAGCAAAACGAGCGGAAACACCGCGAGCTGACGTGCATCCGGTGCCAGAACAGTCGTCTGCATTAGTGTTTGATGTTCATCGTAACATGAGATTAGTTCCGCCATTTTCTGAAAAAGAGGTAGAAAAATATTTTGATCATTTTGAGCGTGTTGCTTTATCGCTGAAATGGCCAAAACAGTTTTGGACTTTGTTGTTGCAGTGTGTTTTCACAGGAAAAGCTCAAGATATTTATTCTGCTCTCACCCTGGAACAAAGTGGTGAGTATGAAACTGTGAAAACTGCTGTATTGCATGCATATGAACTGGTGCCTGAGGCATATCGTCAAAAATTTAGAAATTTAATCAAAACTGAAAATTGTACATTTGTTGAATTTGCAAGGGAAAAAGAGAGTCTATTTGAGCGATGGTGCACTTCAATGAAAGTTGAAACTAAAGAGCAGTTAAGAGAATTGTTACTTCTAGAGGAGTTTAAACACTGTGTTCCTTCTGCTGTAGCTACTTATTTAAATGAACACAAAGTGAGTAAACTTGCAGATGCTGCCATTATGGCTGATGAATTTGTTTTAACTCATCAGGGCACATTTAGTTCAGCCAGTTTTCGAAGTGACATGAATAAGTTTAGGTCTTGTCAAGTTAAACAAAAGCCTGCTGTGGTTGGACAAAATATAAGGGCACCTGTTGTTGGTAATATTGGAAAAACCACTGTTTCAAGAGACCTCATCTGTTTCTATTGCAAAAAGTCTGGCCATAAAATTTCTGAATGCCCTGTTCTGAAAAAGAAAGAGAAATTTTCAAAACCTGTTTCTCTTGTCGCCCCATCGACTGTAGATGACACTTTCATAGAAAGTGCTGGTCATTTATCTCATTCCTGTGGTGCATTGTTTGACCAAAAGGTGAATGATTTTGTTGATTATACACCCTTTATCACTGAAGGAGCTGTGTCTTTATTAGGTTCTGAGGAAATGGTCCCTGTGCGTATCCTCCGAGACACTGGATCAGCACAGTCATTTCTTTTGGAAGGAGTGTTGCCTTTAAGTTCTGAAACTGCTACTGGAACTTGTGTATTGGTAAGAGGTTTTGAAATGGGATTTGTTGACGTGCCATTACACAGAATTCATCTTTCCTCAACCATAATCTCTGGTGATGTTGTAGTTGGTGTTCGATCTGCACTTCCAGTTCCTGGAATTACATTTATTTTAGGAAATGATTTAGCTGGGGGAAATGTTTGGGGAGAGAGTAAGGTGACTGCTTTGCCCATAGTAATATCTGCACCTAGTAAATCTGATGTTGAAAAGAGTAACATCTTCTCTAATTTGTTTCCAGCCTGTGCAGTCACCCGATCGATGGCAAAACAACTGCCTGAATACCAAGCTACAGATGTTTCACTTGGTAACACTTTCTTTTCCACTGTTGATTCGGGTGAATTTACATGTGATCTGCCAGAGAGTCCGGAAAAAGACAAAAATATCTGCTCTTCACTATCCCCTGATCTGGAGGAACTTACAAATTCACCCCAAAGTCTAGACTCTGATGCCACTGAGGTCTTACATACTGCTTCTTCTGATGTTGATAAGTATCCTTTAACTTCTCTGTTGCAGGTTCCCAGAGAGGAACTAATTCATGCACAGCAGCTTGATGACACATTGAAAACCGTAGTCTCCCAAGCAGGGTCTAATATGGGTGATCTTTCTTCTTATTTCTTTGAAGATGGTCTACTTTGTCGGAGAGTAGCCATGTTTGATGATAATTTAAAGTCTAGAACCCAGATTGTAGTCCCTCTTGCTTTTAGGGAATCTGTGATGCAGTTAGCCCATCAAGGACTCGCTGGTCATACAGGCGTTCGGAAAACCTATGATCGTATTATGCGACAGTTTTACTGGCCTGGAGTAAAACGAGATGTGGCCAGATTTATACGTTCCTGTCACACATGTCAACTTACTGGTAAGCCAAACCAAAAAGTGCCAACCGCTCCATTACAGCCTATTCTTGTGACATCTAACCCTTTTGACCATTTGATTATTGATTGTGTTGGTCCTTTACCTCGTTCCAGGGCTGGTCATCACTATCTCCTTACCATTATGTGCCAGACTACTCGTTATCCTGCGGCTTACCCACTGAGATCTATAACTACGAAGTCCATGCTGAAGGCCCTTACTAATTTTATGTCTATATTTGGTATCCCCAAAGTGATTCAATCAGACCAAGGTTCTAACTTCATGTCCAAACAGTTCGCAAAAGCCCTCCGTCAACTTCGAGTTAAACACAATATTTCTAGTGCATATCATCCACAGAGCCAGGGAGCGCTTGAAAGATTTCATCAAACCCTGAAGTCTCTTTTAAGGTCATATTGTGTGGAGCTCGATGGTGATTGGGAAGAAGGCCTGCCATGGTTGTTATTAGCTATACGTGAGGTAACTCAAGAAAGTATTGGCTTTAGCCCAAATGAATTAGTTTTTGGACATGAAATACGAGGGCCCACTACTGTTTTGGCTGATGTGTGGCATTCATCTAAACCTCCAGACAACCTTATAGATTATGTAAGTGGTTTTCGTCGTAGACTTTATGAGATGCAAGCTGTTGCTAAAAAGAAATTGGGTAAGTCACAAAAGAAAATGCAGCAACACTTTGACAAGAAGGCCAAATTTCGGAGTTTTCAGACAGGTGATCAGGTTTTAGCGTTGTTGTCTCTTCCTACTAATCCATTCCAAGCGAAATTCACTGGACCTTACAGCGTAGCTAAACGTCTTTCAGACAATAATTATTTGTTGAATACTCCTGAACGTCGGAAGAAAGTTCAGGTTTGTCACATTAATTTGTTGAAACCTTTTGTTGCTCCTGTTTGTTCTGCCTCTGTCAGTGTGGCGCCCCTATGTGATCATTCTGGTTTAGAACATCTCTCTGTGTTCCCTTCTCTGTCTTGCAGTATGGGTGAGGACTTATCTGAGAAAAATGAGGATGGGAGTCTTCTGTCCCAAGGGAAAATAGATGGACGCCTTAACAACTCTCAGATTCTTTCTGATTTGTCTGGCCATCTGTCTTATTTGACGGAAGATGAGAGAAATGACATCATTGAATTAGTGATGTCATTTCCTTCACTTTTTTTGGATGTCCCTGGTCGCACTACTGTCATTGAACATGACATTGATGTAGGAAATTCTTGTCCTATCAAACAAAATGCTTATAGGGTCAATCCAATAAAACGAGAGCTTTTAAAAAGAGAGGTGAACTACCTACTTGCTCATAATTTGGCTGAACCAAGTTTTAGTTCCTGGAGTTCCCCTTGTGTATTGGTGAACAAACCTGATGGTTCATATCGGTTTTGCACCGATTATAGAAGATTAAATTCTTTTACCAAACCAGACTGTTTTCCCTTGCCTCGAATAGATGACTGTGTAGATCATGTTGGCTCTGCCAAATATGTAAGTAAGTTTGATCTACTTAAGGGCTATTGGCAAGTACCTTTAACTGCTAGGGCAAGAGAATTATCTGCTTTCGTTACCCCAGACTCTTTCCTTCAATACACTGTGATGCCTTTTGGGGTCCGTAATGCCCCCGCAACATTCCAACGATTGGTTAATCGTGTATTGCATGGAATGTCTGGATGCGAGGCTTATCTTGACGATGTCGTTTTGTATAGTTCTACCTGGTCTGAACATCTTGATCAAATCAAAGACCTATTTTCACGTTTGGCAGAGGCTAATTTAACAATCAATCTTGCGAAGTCCGAATTTGGAAAAGCCACAGTCACCTATTTGGGTAAAATAGTGGGAAACGGGTACGTTAAACCAATTGGAGCAAAAGTTGAAGCCATTTGTAATTTTCCAACTCCCAGTAATCGGCGTGAATTACGACGATTTCTTGGGATGATTGGTTACTACCGGAGTTTTTGTAAAAAACTTTGCTAGTATCGTTTCACCTTTGACTGATTTATTGAGTCCAAAAATTGAGTACCAGTGGTCGGAGACATGTCAACAAGCCTTTGAAAATTGTAAGGCCTTGTTAGCTAGTTCCCCAGTTTTGACAGCTCCCAACTTTGAGAAGTCCTTCCGTCTCGCAGTTGATGCTAGTGGTTGTGGTGCAGGCGCGGTTCTTTTGCAAGAGGATTTAAATCAAGTAGAACACCCTGTAAGCTACTTTTCAAAAAAGTTTAATCGTCATCAACAGGTTTATTCCACCATTGAAAAGGAAGCCCTTGCTCTTGTTCTGGCTGTACAACATTTTGAGGTTTATTTAGGGTCGATCGCCGCACCGATTGTTGTTTATACTGATCATAACCCCTTGGTTTTTTTAAATCGGATGAAAAACCGAAACCAACGAATCATGCGATGGAGTCTAATTTTACAGCCTTTCCATCTTGAAATTAAGCATGTGCGCGGGAAAGATAATGTGATTGCGGATACACTCTCTAGAGTATAGCTATTCATATTGCATGTTTCACTTTTGTTGTTCTTTTTGCACTTCTAGGGCCCAGAGGTGCTGGAAGAGGAGGAAGAGTGAGCTGTTTTATGAAAGGATTTATTTCTGTAATTGTTTGCTAATTTTTTTTCTTTTTGATTCTTTGCAGAATCTTTTTGAGGAGGGAGGTGTTACGACCCTGTCTTCTCTTTCCTACCTTTCGGTGGCCTCGCCATGTGACGTCACCGTTAATTAGTTAATTTATGGGTGGAGAGAGTATATATTTGAATTTTTTGTGAAGAACGGCACTTCCTCTGGTGGACCGTTATTCCACAGAGAGGTCATTTTGCTCCAACTCTTTTGTGTTGCCGTCTTATGTTTGTTTTGTATTAGTTGAGAGAATTTCACCTGATTTCTTATTTATTTCAAATCCCTAGACAGTTTGTTATACTTTATTATTCCCTTTAATAAATGTTTTTTTCATTATATATCTTTTTGTGTGTCTGATCCTTTTTATGGTACGGTCGGGAGCGAGCTGGCCGTAACAACAGTAGAACTTAATTTTTATATATGCTATTTTCTGTTGAATTCTATGTGAACTTGCTTTTGGATATCACCTCAGCATTATTAACTCATTATAAATTTCCACTGCTCCTCCGCTGTACTTCTTCACACAGAATTAAAATATCCCTGCATCTGGTGCCAAATAAATCAGCTTACCAGTGCATCGGCCATGGGAAGGTATCAATCGCAGGTAACACAGCACAGGTCGGCTCTCCGTCTGCTTGAGTAATGCAGGTAATGAGCCGCACATCCTTTTGTGTCATGAGCAGAGGCAGAGAACTGAGAGAGAAGAGAGAACGAGAAAACTGGCCTGAGGAAGTCATGGACCTCTGTGCCCTTTAACAGCAGGCTGTTATATTTGCTGTAGGCTTTGCACATGGTTCTACGCTCCCTTCCATCACATCCCATAATAATCTGAATGATTTATTTAGCCTTTGTAAGAACAATGTGTGTTTAATTGGGCTTTTAAAATTATTTTGTGGTTGGTCTGGATTTAATATATATATATATATATATATATATATATATATATATATATATATATATATATATATATATATATATATATATATATATATATATTGAAATTAAGTATTATTATTTTGTCTTATAAATTTTTATTATTTCTAATTTAAGATTTTATTCAATTATCTTATTGTTTTTTGTAGCAAAGCATTATTTATTTATTTATTTATTTATTATTTTTTATTACCTGTGAGCAAGAATAAATCACTTTAAAAAATGTAAAAACATGAAATTAGTTGTTGTAATCTAAAAGCCTTGGTTGTGTTAAATTGCAAAGATCTAGAGTATTCGTTGTAGGCCGTGTCCTTGGTGACCTCACAAACTTTGATATTTCGCCACAAAACAGGAAGCTTTTATAACTCAGGAATACATTGTCCGATCTACCTCAAAATCCACACATTTGACAAGAGTCCTGACCTAAACGCGTGTGCATGCCAATATCCAGTTGCAGTTTTAGTGCCACCTGCTGCCAACTGGAAATTACTGGAAAAAAACTCCTACAAATTTTATCAGATTAAATCCAAGTTTTGTCAATATTAGGTGAGGTCCCTTTCATCGCTGCTTGCAATTTAATTTATTATTTGTTACTGTTGGTTCATCGAATCAATATTTTTAAAACGCTATTTTTTTACTACACAGCTCTCTTGGAATATTTGATTCTGATTGGTAAATTGTGACATTCTAAGGTATGACTATTAAACTATATATTGATAAGCTTATCTGTCACACTCTATTTTTTACTGTCTGTATGGTGAGTTATTTAGAGAAAACAACCACTGAATAACACAGACTAATACGGGAACTGTTTTTATTTTTTCAAATCCATATATTTACATTTGCATCTTTCTGCTTGTTTGTCACACTTTAATTTTTGACCGCTAGGCGCTGTCTTGTTAAAGAATGATGCATAGGTTAGTATATACTTTAAATATACGGTTTAATTTCTGTCAGCTTTGTTCTTTTACTATTTGGCACCATCTTGTGTCTGAAAAATGTTTAAAAAAAGTTAGTGTATACTCCATCAGCTGTTTTCAACTTATAACAATGTTTTGTGTCTTATTTTTATGTTTTGTAGCAAATAGCCATGTATACATTAAGTGGGATAAAGTACATCCAGGATGGTTGTTTTCACAGCAAATAGAGGACTTCCATTTTATACAACAAGCCTGATGCTGATAAGCTTAATGAGGTTTATTTTGCGAAAACAAACTCATGGATGTACATTTTCCCTAACATATCCAATGCAATCTCATGATAATATAAAACTTTTTGATTCATTGGCCGATTTGTATAACTTTTTACGATCTCACTTATACATTTTAGTACAGTTTGCTCATTTTCCAATGAGGGGTAGGTTTAGGGCTGGGGTTTGGAGACACACCTCCATTTAAAATCACTTGTTTTCATATTTAATAGATTATACAAATTAGCCACTTTTCTGACAATACGTAACGTAGTTAAACTTCATTGTGAGACTGGGCTAAAATATCCTGTGGATTTCATACATAAATGCCAGCATAGTCCCTGGAGAATTTGGTGTGTGATCCCCTGGCTCTTTGCCACAGATCTATATCTTAATCATTCAAAGAGCATGTCCAAATTAAGCATGCACTACATGCCGCTGCAGCCCATAGCGTTTAATGCACTACATTATTTCTGCATCTGCTGTGTGCAGTAAAATGTGCCTTTAAATCCTTCACTGACACCAGAATTCTCATCCGTCAACTGGCTTTTATACCAGTCACACAGAGAAAGCTGGAACCAGTGCCTCTGTTTATAAGGTTGACAGTCTCAAGCTAGTCTCTGTTGAACAAATTTTGGATGGGAAACATGTTTCTAAAGCACTGTTCATCTAATAAGGTTTAGACTTTGGGATAGTGATAGCAAATGTTGTCAATGTTTAAATCAATTTAGACTGATGTTAAGTATTGAGCAGCAGCCTATGTGGTGCAAAATATAGGAATTTATTCAGTGCATTTCTATAAAAAATGTTTAAATGAGTGTTTTAGAAGATGACAAGATGTTCCCACAAAAACAAACAGTACTTCTTAGGTAAATTAAAAAGTATTGTATAACTAGACCGTAAACATATTTACATATGCATATTAAAAGTTTTTAAATCTTAAATCTTCACGCAAAGATTTTTAATTATGAAATGCTTTAGTCATCCTACCACTCATCATTTTAGTCACCATCATTCATTTTAAGAGTTCACACTTAGCTATTGCTTGATATAATTCACAGATTTGACATGGTGTCCCAAAAGAGAACCCTGAGCTTAGAAATACTTAACCCCAGGGCTTCTGCCTGGTCATGTAGGATGATAGGGCTGGAGATCAGGTAGGTCTCAAGAGCTCCCTCTGGTGATGGAGGTAAGGGGGAGATGGGGTGGATGGGGGTTTCTTAAAAAACAAAGATAAGGAAGGTAGGATGAATGGGTTTATTTATTGGAGGCTAGAATTCATCTGATGGGTCTAGCAATAATGTCTGTTTGTACTAGCAATGATTAATGATGCGAGGCCAGCCGCGATCGGGGGTCTACAAAATAAAGAACATGGTCATTGATTAGTGCATGTTCATAATTATTAATGTAATAACATGAGCTCTGGCGAAGCAGTGGCGCAGTAGGTAGTGCTGACACCTCGGCTCAGTTGGCGTTTCTGTGTGGAGTTTGCATGTTCTCCCTGCGTCCGCGTGGGTTTCCTCCGTGTGCTCCGGTTTCCCCCATAGTCCAAAGACATGCGGTACAGGTGAATTTGGTAGTTCTTCTAAATTCTTCGTAGTGTATGAGTGTGTGTGTGAATGTGTGTGTGGATGTTACCCAGAGATGGGTTGCGGCTGGAAGGGCATCCGCTATGTAAAAAATAGCTGGATAAGTTGGTGGTTCATTCCGCTTTGGCGACCCCGGATTAATAAAAGGACTAAGCTGACAAGAAAATTAATGAATGAATGAACATGAGCTCATTCCCGAAGGCCAGTGACCCACACCCATCCTGATGTCTCTGAGGACTTTTTTAAAAATTTGTGCCTCCTTTTGACAAACAGTTTGAGATTTATGATATTTAAGTCAGTTAAGCCATATGAAGCATTCACTGTAAAAAATTCTGGGTTCCACACAACTGATTTGTGTTGGGACAACATAAAAAAATAAGATACCTTATTATTATTATTTACAAATTTAAGTAGGTTGAACATAAAACAATTCATATTTCCCAAATAAAAACCAAGAATTGGGTTGTTTCAGCTTATTTTAAATAAGTAGTTTAACAAACAGCAAACGTAATTTTTCTGAGTGTTGAATTAATATGAACTTTTGTCTTCATACACAATTTGAGATGGTTCATTCTACTAGTTGTACTGATAAAAAAGCGAATAAGCCAAGATTGAGTGAGTGTTATGCTAAGAAATTAACATGTCAGCTCAGAAGACAGAAGGAACATTTTTCTCATTGACATGTTAACAAACCGTCTCGCTCATATATATCATGTACAGCTGTTTGATTCTCCATGAAGAATCTAAAGTAGGACATCACAAATAAATGTCACATTTCTAGACATCCTTCTGCTCTTTATCCTTTCTTCCATTTTTTTATTTATATCCTATTTTTTGTTTCACATACTGTAGAATTCTTTCATTCTCTGTCCTGCCAAAAGGAAACTCATAGTTTCTGCTCCAAATCACTGTGTTCCTCTGAATGACCTTTCTTTTTGGACTATTTGAAGGCAGTTCACGTCAGGCAGACATCTGCTGTCAATAGGTAGTGAAAACCCTTCGTTAAAATGCATCTCGTTCTGTTTTATCTGTGCTTGTGGTGCTATATTTGGTTCGAGCAGGTGTTTGGATTACAGCAAGATGTTTGGAAGGAAGGAAAGAAAATATTGGTATGGCATTCTTGAGTCAAGCAGAATAGGAAATGATAAAGCTGTTGCTTAGGTTTTGTCCATCCAAATGGATCGTTAAACTTTGTGATTTATAGCCACCATAATGATATAGATTGAAAGAGACATTGCATTTAGTCTTGTTCAAATATAGGAGAGAGAAAAAAATGAAGGTAGAACAGGCAACTTCGATTTTGCTCATAAGGAATCAGGTGTGCTTCCTGTGTAAATCACATCCCTTCAAATGTTGTGTAAATCTGCAAGGGCCCTGAAGTAATTCATCTAAATTTAGGCAGATGACAGTGATGGCACTGGGATGTGAGCTTCGCTGTTTGTTCTTCTTCTTTTCATAAGCTCCCTTGTATGCAGAAATACCTTGTCTTTATGTGGTGTAAGCTAAATTTTCAAAGGTTTACATAAAGGTTTACATGAGGCAGACCTATGTACTGTACACTGTAAAAATAAATGTTAAGTAGTGGTTATATGATTGCGTATTTTCAACATTTTCCAAAGCTTATGATTTATAAGAGTTTTCTGATTATTTAATCTTTGGGAAATATAGTACTTTGATTTCTGCTCCATCAGCTTTTGGTGCTGACAGTTAAACTCTGGTGCAACAAAGAGATTTTATAGGCATTTGTAGTTGGTTAATAGTAATTTGGTTGGTTATATAAATGACCAAAAAACAGATCATGAGCTGCCAGTATTATTTCGTTCATATTTATTTCTGAGAGTGCATCTTTTTCTTGCAATCTTGTCTCTTTCATTAAGGCACACTTTTATCAATTTTACCCATTCATTTTATTTTATGGGTATATAATTTACTCTTGTTTTATGATTTGTCTCTTTGGTATGTGTAACTTTACTGATATTGTATGTGTAATATTGTGTTTTTTGCCTTTTTTTTAATCTTGGCAGTGTGCAACAAATGAAAATTGTGGCTAACTCTGGCTTATTTACAGTTTTACTGTAAATTCATGAAAATTAAAAATAGTTTTTTTTTTATTTATACAACAGTTCTGTCTGGTTCTTGAATCTGATTTGCTGATAGCGGTGTGATATTCTGCAAATAATAGCACCTGGTAGGGTCAGTTGGCATTTCTGTGTGGAGTTTGCATGTTCTCCGCGTGTTGGTGTGGGTTTTCTCTGGGTTTACCCCACAAATAAATTAAAATAAATTATATAGCATATTTATTGTGTATGGCCATACACCCAAAGCACTTCACGACCATGAGAGTTGGATTTCTCCACACCACCACCACAGTGTGTAGATTCCACGGCGCGATGATCCGACGGCAGCCACCGGACAACGGAGCCAGTGCGCTCACCACACACCAGCTATAGGTGGAGTGGAGAGACAGTGATACAGCCAATTCGGTAGATGCACTATACAGTAGGTGACTTGAATAAACTAAATTGGCTGTAACCTATGTATGTGAATGAGTGTGTATGGGTATTTCCTAGTACTGGGTTGCAGCTAGAGGGGCATCCACTGTGGTGACTAAGCCGAAGGAAAATAAAAATGAAAATGAATGACCAATCAAAACCAGTCAATCCATGGCTGCGTCCGAAACAGCATACTTCCATACTATACCGTATGCTAAAATCAGTATGCAAGCCGAGTTGTATGTCCAAATTCTTAGAATTCGAAAATCATTATGTGAGAAGTACCTAGATGACTTACTACTTCTGGCGAGATTCTGAAGTGCGCATCCTATGCACGCTGTGCTATCCCATGTTGCCCTGCGAGAAAATTAATGAATGGGAGTAAAGCGACGCAACTGACGCAAGTAGGTCACGTGACCATGACAAAAGAGTGGATTTAGTACATCCAAATTCCATTCATTCTTATTACATTGATACTGTATAGAATGTACTTTTCTAACAGCTGAACAGTACGTTTAAATTCAAATGCAGTACCTACTGAGTATTAGGCAGTTTCGGACACAGCCAATCCTTTGCGGCATACCACACATATTGAACAATGTAAAAATGGATGATTGTTCATATTCCTATGAACTTTCATGAAAATGACAGCCATTGTGTGCCTGCCACCGACTGATCAGCCTGACAAATGCTTTCCCCTCAGTGCCAGCTGTGTAAATAGGACCTAACCAATAACCAAAGTCAATTTCTCAAGGGTGGTCACACGTTTGGATCAGATCTCATTTCACATAATTCCCTCTCTCTGGAGTGAGCGTTTTCACCAAGCCCAACCCTTCGTTTATTAACCTTCAGATTTGCTGCATAAGCCGTTTCCTGGGCAACCACTTCTCTACCCTTTTCCAGAGCCCATAACGCTTGCTCATTCTTAATACGCCTTGAGCATTGTCCTATCAACCTAGAGCTGTTAGCACACAATTTGATACTGTATAATGCAAGTATGCTTTTTGTTTGTTTGTTGGTTTTTCTCTCAAATGCTAATTGGCTTCAACAGCTCTAAAATCATTGCTCCATTATGACTTTTGTTTCATTAAGGCATCATGACTAAGAATTGCTTCATTATGCCTTTACGATATTATGTTTATTATCAAAATTCTCATTGTGATCACACTCCCCTAATCATCTCATTTCTCTCTTTATGAGCACTGTTTCTGCTGTAAAGTTCTGTCATATGAATAGAAAAAAGTCACTATACGGTTTATTGGATTTTGTTGGACCTCTGGAGATTTAACCAGGTGTGATAGATGGTGAAGTTAAGAGATGTAACTTCATTGTAAAAAAAAATCAATTTCTATAACCCACAGGGTTATATTGGATCTCTACTGTCAGCTGCACTAACCGTGAGATGGGAGAAATGTGCTCTGATTCAACTCTGATATTAATACTTTGAAAGAATTGAAGACACAATTGAATTTGTGAGCAATGCAGGAGACCTTGTAATCCTAATTTCATTAAAGAAAATATTGTTTAACTTTTAGTCCTGATTTTACACAGGGGCACATTATTACACGTGTTAATAATGCAAATACTGTATCTCTACTCCAATCACATGCCAGTACAGCCAATCACGTGGCAACAACTCAATAGCAATCAGCTGACAAACAAAACAAATCATCAAACAAATCATCCGGATAAGAAACTAATAGGATTTAAGCTACTTTATAGTCGTTGTTGACAGGCAAGCTGCTCTGATTTAATCAAAGCTGCAGTTCTACTGTTTTTATGCACAACCATTAGGTTTCACACAAAGAATGGCTAAAAAATATAAAAATAATCAGCGGACAGAAGTTCTGGTGAAAATACCTTGTTGATGCCAGAGGGGATATCTACTTATTTGTAAATTTTTTTAGAGTTACACACCATATTAAAATCTATTTTACCCATCTCTGGGCAAAGATTAGACTATTAGATTAGACTATTAGCATCTCACTTGATCTCACTTTTTGATACATTTCCTACACTGTAAAACCCATCAGTCGACTTTATCAAATGAAATGAGTGTAGTTAACTCAAAATTGACAGAAAGTTAATTCTACTCATTTGAAAAGAGATTTGAACTCTGTGTTGAAGGTAATGAGTTAATTGAATACCTCATGACTTCAGCTTAAATGAAGTAAGGTCACAGTACTCATTAGGATTAGTTTTTGAACTTAAATGTTTTGTAGCAATTGGTTTCCTCAAACAATTTGAGTTACCTTGTTGGGATTTACAGTGTACATTTCCTATTTAATGTATTGCAGAAATATTATGCAGTGCCAAAAAATGTCCCCAGCACCAACACCTACACTTGTACCACCACATAGAATCTGCATAATATCATTACGCCTGCAGCAGTCATGGTACGGCAGCAAAGTTTCTTGATTATTACGTTGGAATGGTAGTATAATTTCTGGCATGATATACCTACAGAATAGTCAATGTTTAAATAGAAAAATAACCAAACATCTTTGGCCATTTTTAAACAAGATACAATTCAACAAGCTAAGCTAAGCTAGGCTAAGTGCACCAGACCCAGACATTGACTGAATAGATAAAAAAACTCAATTGTTTACCTCTAGGGGTGATACTGTGATGCTGATTGTCAAAAAATGTGTTGCATATAAAGTATGCCACTAACAAGCAGACAAAATGTGTTATCGTCCATGTGATTTCTGACAGTTCCCCTACATCCAGCACATACTGTATGGTAGTTCATGTAGTGTCATGCAACTTATTTGTATGGTGTTAATTTATTTTCATGTTACTTCTGTATAAGCAAACAAAAGGAAGACATAATAGTATTGCTCTGTATTAATCTGAGCCAGTAGTTTCATGCTGTTCATGGTCAAAATGACATTCAAATAGCTATTTAAAAACAACGTGACAACCATCATTGCTATAAAAGTTGAATTGCTGCTATATTTAAATAATGTTACAGCAATAAACATGTTAAGACCTCCCAGAAGACCTCCCTTTCACATTCAGCCGAAGTACTCTTGATTTCACACCTTGTGGAGATGATCAAATCCTGCATATCGTTATGCAGACTTATGTATTAAAATGAATGTGCTTTGGTGGTCAGTGTCTTTCTTCACCTTTGCACACTGCCACAAACAATAAGCCAACTCAATCTTTTTAAAGTACCGCAGTGTGAATTTTCCTTCATAAGGTGATGTTTTAAAGAAGTGGAAGGAACAGAGAGAGCGAAGGTAATAAATCCTGCTCACATGACATTTATTCTACAACCGAAGACCTGTATTTTCACTCTTTCATCCCTAGAGAAAAATATAGATGAAAAAGACATTTATGAAAAATCACCTTTTGATTTTTTTGTGCATTGTCTATAGCTGCTTCTCTGTCTAAAAATGGAGTTGTGAATGTAGAAAAAGAAAGTACCATGAATATTGTGTTAAAGCTAAGTGCTGGAACATGATTGATGCAGATAAAATGCTGCTCACCAGCATTTTCCCTGTTTATTTGCATGTTCCTTTCCAACAGAGATTTGCAAAAGAGACTTGTTTCATGCTGCTCATTGCTTCATGCCATATGCAATATTTACATGTCAGTAGCTATAAATGATACATGAGCTATTTGCATATTTAACTAGGTTGATCACAAACTGATTGCGATGTCATCACATTTATGATGTGTTTAAATATAGGTGGAATGGCTGCATGGCTTCACGTTTAATTGAATTTTCATTCAGTGCACATTTTGCAACAGTGCTGTAACCCAGAACAACACATTGAAAATGCAAAACTTAAGCTACAGAGCTGATTTGGATGCTCATATGTTCTTGAGCAGTTTTTAAAATATCTATCTATAGTAATGTTTTTTCACACAATTTTTTATTTTTTTTTTTTGCTATAGCAAGAGGCCTTTTGGTGTCTTCAGTTGGCTTAAAAAATTAATCCGAAAACTATAGAGAATTAATATATTTTATGTTATGATAAAAGCTGTTGAGCATCATGAGATTTTAATTTTTTTTTATTTTAAATGCTCAAGGAAGTTGGATGTTTGTTGACAATGTCTCTTCAATATTTATAAAATTAGCTTGTTGTTGGTCAGGTCCCTTAAAAGTATGTCTTTAAACATATTTTGGCCTAAACACACAGTGAACCCAGTATACTGAGGGTGGTTGGTTTACTTGAAATTTACTCTTAGCAAATAATTTCAATGTTGGTTATAGTTTATTACAATACTAGTTCAGTTTTAATACAGTCAGTTTTGACAGACTTATAAGCAGCAGTCAGTGTCAGAATGAAATGGCTATTACAGTCTTGCAGCCTCAGTGTATATCTGGTATACATTCAGAAATTGCATTGCAGGTTCAGACTTTGAGTTAAAGGTTTTGTTTTAAATGACCTGATTTTCAAATGTGTCAAAGCAAAACTAAATTAATAAAAATAAATGTAAACAAATCCTGTGTTTAGTTACAATGTATGAAAACACAAAATTAAATGTTACTGGGGTTAATTGAATGGCAAATTAGTATAGAGAGCTTGCTTAAACCAAGCAGGTTGTATTTGGGTCATAGGAGATGGTGATTTTAACAGTTTCTGACAATAGAATTATTTTTTTTTTATTATTATTATGTTATATTGATTGAAGTAAAGAGGTTGAGACCATGTCCTTGGCAAGCTTCAAGCATGAAGTAGTTTTCCTTTTTCTTCTCTTATAATCCAATTTTTTTGATTACAAAAAGTTATTGGGAGCATTTGTTTTATCCTCCTGTTCAAAACTTAGTTATTTGAGTAAAATAACACAACAGCAAAATAACAATTTCAAAATGGTACAAAAGTTCAACCTGTCATGTAGAAAAAAAATCAATTTTAACATTTAGCTTTTTAATTAGATTGAATACAGTCAGTTTTTTTGTGATTTGTTAGCAACAGTCAGTGTCGGTATGGAACAGTTGATTGTCTTGTGTAGAGTCTCATGGTGGATGACAGTGCTGCATTATTTTAGATTTCAGAAAGTCTAGTATTTTAAATATATTTTTAAGAAGTTGATAAACTGTAGTCTACCTTGAAATTATCTGCTGGGGGTCATTTTCAAGTTAACTGACTACCCTTAATATATTGAGTTCACTGCGTGTTTTAGCAAAATTATGTTAAATTATCAACAAAAAAAAAACTCTAATATTATAATGTCAGCATTTCAGCATGCTTAGAAGATCCTCTCAATAATGTCTTTATTCCTGTGGCTTTATAGAGCTGTAGATCAGCTCAGTATTTGGGGACAGTAGAATGAGTTAACACCCCAGTCATTAAATAAAAATGACCCTCCTCCAGTTCATGCCTCATTAACTCCTTCCAACAACCAAAGGCTGGTCGGAGAAGCTCCTCAAGAGGGTAATAACCCTGCCAGCATCTCCCTAGAGAGCACATCTCTGCACCAGTAAAGGTCAATAGTGACATCAGGATTGTTTCAACAACACAGCTTAATCCATTTGGTCACTGTAGGGTGATTGGAGTAAATGGATGGATTTAGCCTCACAGGTAAAGTTTCTCGCCAGCAATAACAAAAAAGTAGACCTTTTTCCATAGCTTCTTTATTTACAGTGTACAAAATCCAACGTTATCTCATGGCAACTTGTAACTTTTTGATTTGGTGGCTAAATCGTATAAAATCGGTCAACCTCATTCATACAATTTAGCTTGATTTGGTTATCCCTCAATGATGGTGGGGTTTTGTACCATGCCTCATTTAATTTTATTATTTGTATTTTTTGACGACTGAACTTAACCACTAAAGTTAGCCACTAAACTGATGTTGTTAAATTAAGTCTTGATTGCATTCTAAAAGCAATAAAGTACAGTGGTTCTAGTAACTAGATAAAATATGTTGTTTTAGCTAGGTAAATTGAGTTAGAATAACTATGACAATTGAGTTGTAGTAACTAACAATTAAATTAGGAGAACTGTGAACTTTAAATTAGGAGAATAAGAAAATTTAGTTGCTGTGTAACTAGACAATATGTAATTGTTAACTATAAAAATTACAGTAGAATAACCAAAAATAAAAATAAATTGAAGTAATTAGTCAAGCAGGCAAAATTAAAACAACACTATTTTTGTTGCTCTTCTGAATTTGAAACATGTTTTGTTTTGTCTGGTTCTAAGCTTGGAAAAATGGTACCTTATTTCCTCTATCCGAAAAAATGGTAAGAAATTACATATATTACAGTAACCTTTGTGCAGTTGTAGCAATTTGTATATTTTTTCATGTTTAATGCAAGAGTAATTTCTATCTAAGCATGTAAGCGTGTCAGACTCAATTAGGCAAATCAGTTGAGCTGTTGGTACTGATATAGCAATAAATGTAGATCCTCTTAAACCTTTCACTCCTAGAGTGATCAATATATTCAGGCCTATGGGAGACTTCATTCAGATAATCTATATTCTCTTCATTAATGACTTTTATGTTAGTCTTGGGGGGTCGGGGCTCAGGGGTATGGGTATTCTATTAACTTTGATTGAAAAGCCTCTTATAAAAAGCTATAGGTGCAAATTATATATGAATATTTTTGGAAATAATTTATTTATTCATTTTCCTTCAGCTTAGTCTCTATTTTTAATTTAATTTAATTAATTGATTTTTAATTGAATTTTATTTTATTTATATTTTATTTTATTTGTTTTGTTTTGTTTTGTTTTATTCAGTCCATTGTTTTAAGACATATTAGTATTCCCAGCATGATTTCACCCTTGTCTGCAGAAAACACCATTATGGTTTATTCCAGCTTTCTTTGACCTTGCCCATTTCAGAGGGCAAAAAGGTTAAACTGTCATCATAAGTCATGGCACTAAAGAGCAGTAATAATGCAGTATGAGGATGTCAAGGGTCTTGGAGCTCAAATGCGATCAAGCAGAGCAGTTACGCTTACATGCATTACACATTTAAGGTCCCTATCCTCGTGTAACAAACACAAGTGCTCTCAGAGGCTCTTTGCACTCACTGTAGTGGTTGTTGCTCACTTAAATGAGAGGAATTTTATTCTGAGGGTTTAAGGACTAATAAAACTTTTTGTGGTCCTTAATATCTCCAGAGCACATGCTTGCTCAATTGTGAATATTATATACTTTTTTAAACAGCATATACTGTGTATGTGTATTAATGTAGCCTGTAAATAGTATCTTAATTTGTGTGCTGTTGGTTTTCAGATATACAGTAAGCTACTCAGGAAATTGGGATTGCTAAACATAAAATTTTCAGCTTCTTGATGACACCATGGTTTATGATATTGTGAAGACAAAAATATTTGTTTAAGCAAAGTATAAATTAGATTTAATTTTTTGTGTACAAACAATTGTTTAATATTTATATAGTTTATATATATATATATATATATATATATATATATATATATATATATATATATATATATATATATATATATATAATTTATTTACTTACATTATATGTTTATATATTACAAGATTGTATACTATTTTTGAAAATGTTCAAAGAGCTCATGGTGATTAATATTAAAAATAAACATTCAGATGATGGTAGTTGTTATTAGTAGTTATAATAGTTAATATTATATGTTAATAGTAACATTGATAGTATTATAGCTTGTATTTTTTTATTTTTTTTATTCTTTTAAGTGAATTATTATTATTACTATTATTATTATTATTATTATTAGTAGTAGTAGTAGTAGTAGTAGTAGTAGTAGTAGTAGTAGAAGTAGTAGTAGTAGTAGTAGTAGTAGTAGTAGTAGTAGCAGTAGTATTAGTATTAGAAATAAAATAAAATAAAATAACAAATAGTTGCTACTAGCAGTTATAATAGTTATTATTAGATATTTTATAAATGGATATTAAAAGTACAATACAATAGCTTGTATTATTTTATATTTTATGTTTAAACTGATTATTTGAATTACTGATGATGATGATGATTATTGTTATTATTATTATTATTATTATTATTATTATTATCATAGTATTAATCATTATAATCATCATCATCAAAATAATAATGCAATTATGTTTCTTATTATATTTCCCTTTTATTCATTCTCTATTCATATTTACTCTATTGTTAACACCATTCTGACATTTGAAAAGAAACTGATAACCAGGTAATCAGCTAGAAAGCTAGAGACATGGGAATTCAAGTCAGTGTTTTTCCTGTGTCTTCATTTAGTCAGTACAATAGTAAACAGATGAGCTCTGGCCGTGTCGTCAGTCTGTTCTGATGATTGAGTTCTGATAACAGATAGTAGTCACCGGACACTGTTTGTAACCACTTGCAATGAGGGATGAGCACATTAATCACTGATGGCCTTCAGCAGGGCACAGCATTTCAATCCAGACACGTGAGTGGAGTGAACGGCCTCTGTTAGTGTGGGGGACACCATAGAATTCAACCTAATGGGACCTGATGTTTTATAGCCGTTCTGCTATTGCTATTACAGTCTCACAGCCTCAGAGTATATCAGGTATACACATGCAGAAATGACATGGCAGGTTCAGGCTTTCAGCTGATGTTTCAATCACCAGATTTCAAAAAGTGTACTTTCAAACCATCATACACAAACAAATAAACTGAAAAACAATCCTGTGTTTAGTCACAATGTATAAAAGCATGAAATGAAATGTTACAGAGGTTAATTGAATAGCTAATTAATTATATTAATAATAATTTCTTACATTTACAAAGCTCTTTTCTGAACCAGCAAATGGTTTTACACATTTTTTGGGGGAATTTCCTCTTCCACCACCTGGATGAGGCAACGGCAGCCATTCTGCTCCAGACCTTGCAAACTACACCAGCTGATTGGTGGAGAGGACACGATGAAGCCAATTATGATATGGGGGTTGTTAGGAGGCCATGATGGACAGAGACCAGTGGGCATATTTGGCCAGGATGCCGGGTTAAACTTCTACTCTTTTTCGTAAGACATGCTGGAATTTTTAATGGCCACAGAGAGTCAGGACCTTAGTTTAACATCTTATCTGAAAGTCGGGACTCACTGAGCAGTATAGAGTCCCCATCAATATACTGGGGTATTAGGACCCACACACATTGCACAGATTGCAGGTTGAGCACCCCCTGCTGTTTTCACTAACACCACTTTCGGGAGCGAAGTAGTTTTACTATGTGGTCTCCCATCCAGGTCCTAACCGGGCACAGCCCTTCTAAGCTTCAGTGGGCAACCATGTGAGAGTTGCAGAGAGCAAGATAAAGTAATCTACAGAGTTTGTTTAAATCAAGCGGGTTGTATTTTGTGTTTTAGGATGATGGTAATTTTATCAGTTCCTGGCAATAGCATTGTAGTCAGCATTATTTTTATATATAATTTCATTGTTTTGATTCAAATATAGATGTTAAGGCCTTGAAATATGAATTGTTTTTACTCCTATAATCAAAGTATTTCAAACAATGCATGCATTTGATTTATTCTCATGTGTTCAAAAATATAGGGATTTGAGTTTAACTTTGCTAAAATAACAGAAAAGGCAAATAACAATTTCAAAATGAAACAAAAGTTCACTCTATAAACAGCATCAGCTGTGAGTGTCTAATCAGTGGAGACTTGGAGCAGGTGTGTGTGTGTTGCATGACAGGATCTGTAGTCCATAAAGTGGCGGATTTGTAGTTTGTGTAAATGAAAGTTTTCCAGGAATCTATGGTGGTAAGATCGCTGGTGATCGTCACAACTATCTTGGTACAATTACAAGAACAAGGATTTTGTATGGCTGATTAGCTGGGTTGTTCGTGGTTATTCAGTTATTATTTTTCATGTTAGCCAATTCATTAACAACTACATTAGTGTATGTGTAAGTAAACATTAATGAAGCTGTTAATTTAAAGATAGGCATTAGAATGTGTGTGAATTAACATTAACCAACATTAAATAATGATCAACCACCGTTAATCAACATTAAATCATGTTATCTAATGCATCAACTAAAACATTCATATATGTTTAGCTGACAACTGATGTGTTGTACATTGTTAATTCATGTTAACCAATGCATTAACTGACTTTAACTAATACAACCTTATTGTAAAGTGTTAAAGAATTAGCTAAAATTCATGTTTAATCCCTGGGCAGGAAATACAAACCAAATAACAAAAACATAAGCACAATATCATGATTAAAAAAAATTACATCAAGATTTAAATTATAACCTCCCACTTAATGGTCACACACCTGATGCATTTTGACCAGCATATTAACTGCATATTAACTGCAGAGTTTTTCTCTCTTACAGAAAAACACAGACCAAAAATTTCAAATCTATTACAGAATTCATCACCTCTAAATGTAGCTTCTCTTTGTCATTAAAAGAAAATGACAGTCAGTGAATCTAAAATGTTCACTGTTTTCTATCCTTAACTAATGGTGTCAGCTTAGATCATGTTTATTACCATAAAGTTGCCTAAATTGGATTTTGGGACTGCCAGGAATGGTCTACATGGAGCTCCTATCATTTTCCATTTTTCTCCAAAACATTTGAGAACATTCTTTTCAGTTAAAGAGAGTCAGTCACATATATCTTAGATGGCCTAGTAGTACAAGAAAATAAAATTAAAACATTAAAAAAATATATTTTAATTTCAACTAATTCCTTTCAATTTGATGTAAAACAGGAAAAGCTGGGGTTGGATGATTTGAGCTTTTTATTATTATTTTTGTAAATGTGCATCTGTGTTCATTTGTTCATTTTGATATCCATAGACTAAAACAGCAAAGTTATTTCATTTCGTTTGTGGCAGAATTTGCTCTTCTTGCCTGTCCTCATGGCAGCAGTACAGAGGGACACGGTGTTCCCTGAGAGGACTGTTTGGAAAGGGGAGGAAGGGAGGCTGCCGCATATGTCTGGTGGATTAATGTGTAATCTGAAAGGACAGTGCACCCTCCTTTCCATGATTTGTCCTGTTATGATAGTCCTGCTCCTAATTACCTGCAGCAATTGGGACAATCTCACCAACCTGCAACCTTCATTCCTCTCCTGATCTCTCAGGGTTGTTCCCATGACTGCAGCCGGTGGCAGAGGTACCGGAAAATCAATAGTGCTCCAGGTCTCTGCCAAACATTACAGCATCTTAACAAGCTCAGTCTGCTGTTTGTGTTGTTTGAAAAGATTTTCATCTTGTCACCACAATTTATTTATGATTTCTCTCTGTGTATGCTTACAATTACCTCATGCAAATATTAAAATCACAAGTGTGTGGGCTGTATGTAAAGAAGTTTTTTAAAAGTAAGTTCATGAAATCCTGTTCTTCATCTACAAAAATTATTCCTGACAGGGGCAGAAACCAGAATAGGTTTTTACCACAACACATTTTTTACGCACAACTTATATTCAAGTAGAAAAATCGGGCAACTGATTCAAAATTTCAGCAATGACTTGTTCTTATTACATATTTTGAATATTGAAAGTACTATACAATATCTTGTATTGTTTTTATTTTATCTCAAAGCAAAATGTTTTGTGGTACAGCATGACATTCTAAGCATCATTACACACGGTCAATTAATGAACATACAGTACTGGAAATAGAAACTAATTCAAAAGCAGTAAATGCAGTAACATTGTCTTTGCATTTTTTAACGCTTAAAAAATTGAGGTTCTGAATTCACATGAGGTGTTCCACAAAGAATCTTTAACATAGAGCCTTTAAAATAACTTGAAAGCTCATTTGTTTATTAAAGTGTTCCCAGTGCTAAGAACAAATGTATTATTTATACATTTTATAAGATTATTTATAAATTTGTTATATTAAAAACTATCTTCTGACATGTTTTTTTGGAAACCTTAAACATTTCTTCTATTGCTACACTGCAAAAACAATTACTTTTGTTTTTAAGATTTTAGACTTTGGGGTTCTTGTTTGCCTTTAGCATTAGAAAATGTGCTCTTTACATTTGTCAAAACGAGTGTTGCCTACTGATTAATCACTGGTAAAAAAAAACCCCACACTTATGAGGGAAAACCTAGACATTCACAGGGTTGTTTCTTCATGCAAAATAAATTTGAGGATTGAAATTAATCTAGATGCTCCATTTTAGAGATTTAGTGAACGTGGCCCAAAGGGTGAACAGTGTGTACAGAATGCAACATTCTGAAAACGTAGCACTATATACATTTCTCTGAAGATCACGAGTTACATATGGCTGCATTTTATCTTTTAAAATGTCTGGTAACTCGACATATGCTTTAGAGATGCAGAGAGGTGTTAACCATGAAGACAGGTTTTGAGTTTGGTGAAGAACGGTTCAAGAAAGTGGGTAAGACAAAAATCAAATGCTAAAAATTAAAATAAACAATTAACAAAACCCAAAATCAGACGAAGACTTGTTTTTTCTGGATTGCTTTTTAAAACACTTTTGGGTTTAGGGAAGGGAGTGGGTAGGTCAATCGCTGCCTTTTAAAACACTATTGGTTGGGTTCAGCGAAGAGCAAGGGTGGGGGGATTGGTCAGTTGGTCAGTCAGCAAGTCAGTTAGTCAACAGCATCTTCTGATTGGGTTCAGCGAAGAGCAAGGGTGGGGGGATTGGTCAGTTGGTTTTCCTCCACATTCCATAATGCAAAGCACATCGGCCTACAGCAACTGGATCATATTCTCACCACAAACGAACCACTCCAGGGTTCGTTTGAAACCGTACTGAGACCACCTCTTCAAGGAGGTCTCGGTCCACTTTTCTGGTCCACTTTTGGTGTGCACTTTTGTGCGATTGCTACATTTACACCTGCCCAAACGAACTGCATCAAGAGGGAAAACGAACTCTAGTGCGATTCAGTCAAACTAAATAAGGCACTTGTGAAAACACCCTAAGTTGCCCTTGATGATTTTTTCTTGACTTATGTTTGTTTGTTTGTTTGTTTGTTTGTTTGTTTGTTTGTTTATGACGCTTTCAATACCGCCATATGCTTCAAAATCAGCTTGTGAATTGTTGTCTTCCTTTGTAATAAAAAAGAAATTCAGTGTTTTCAGAGAGGGCAATGTTATTTACTGTAAAATAACATTTGAAACACATAAATGCATTCATAGCACTAGAATATCATTAATCATTATGTGCAACCTTGACTGTTTGGTTGCAATTTCTTGTTCTTACATTAGATTTAATGTGTGTGTCTGTGTGTGTGTGTGTGTCTGCGTGTGTGTGTGTGTGTGTGTGTGTGTGTGTGTGTGTGTGTGTGTGTGTGTGTGTGTGTGTGTGTGTGTGTGTGTGTGTGTGTGTGTGTGTGTGTGTGTGTGTGTGTGTGAATGTGTGTGTGTGTGTGTTTGTCCTTTGCACAAAGGCAAATAAATAAATATGGCAGCATTTCTGCTGCTTCAAGAGGAAGCACAATCAATAACTGAATAAAAGTAATATCTTTTACAGTCCACAGTACAGAAACCACAGTAATATCGCTCAAATTACCTTTTTGTATCCTTTGCTCTTTTTCAAATTTGAGATACTTTTGATCAAATAATATTTTTTTAGTTTGAGCATTACTCTAGCATTAGCTAAAATGATTATGAAGACAAGCACCTACATCCTCTCACCTTTTCACAAATGTAGTTGCAGTTCACTGACCAGAAAGACTGTTCAAAGTGACTGTAGGATAATTCTTTCCCTAAATGTGTGCTCTATATTCAGTGTCTCCCATGAGGCAGCGGTGCATGTTTAATGACTGCAGGGAAGCAATTAGTAGCAGGTCAAACGTAGCAGCAACACAGGTAAATAAAACACACCTCTGTACTGAATGACAGAGACGGATTACAAACACATACATGCACAGACACAATCTGACATATACAGATGACAGCATGGGTCAAATTGTGTGTCTGAACTGGCAACTGTAGGATGAGGATGAATGTGAGGTTAAGTGAGTGTACTTTCAGAAGTGGGCATCTCTGTGGACCTTATTAGAGATCGCCTGCCTTTCTCTCTCACTTTCTTAACTGGACAGACAGCTCTTCATACCTCTTGTTCTAGATATTTCAGCCATCAGCAATTTAGCAGGGATGCACACCTTCATTCTGTGTCTCAGTGCATTATCTTGTCTGAGTTGCACTAAGACATTCTGCCTCAGCAAATGTAGTTTGTTGTTTCAGTGTTTTCAGAGTACGTAAAGTTACGCTAAATGTATCCATCTATCAGTAAGGCTATGCAGTATTCTGCCAACTTAATTTGACTCTATGGTAGTTATTTCAAGTAACAAGTTATTTACATGCCATTATATGAAGGCACTTTGTACAGAAATCATTTGGAGAAAACTAACAAGAAATCTTTATGTATTTTGGGATATGCAGTTTTTGCATTAGTCATTATGAATTTGAGCAGTAAGTTACAGTGTTTTTTTTTTAATTCATACAAAAATGGTTGAAAGATTCTTGGACGTACATGTCAAGGAATTTGCTGAACAACCTATTGAACATACTCTAAAGTTATTACCTAAATATTGATTCAATTAATTCATTAGTTTTTAAGTGACTCATAAAGTGGGTTAATTATGTGAATCAGATTGTGGAGTCTTGAATTAATAATCTGAAATTAATGATTTGAATCTGTGTATAGTGCATCATTAAATCATTCATTCATTTTCTTTTCGGCTTAGTCCCTTTATTAATCTATGGACGCCACAGTGGAATGAACCACCAACTTATCCAGCATATGTTTTATGCAGCGTATGCCCTTCCAGCTGCAACCCATCACTGGAAAACAACCATAGACTCTCATTCACACACATACATTACGGACAATTTTAGCTTACCCAATTCACCTGTACCGCATGTCTTTGGACTTGTGGGGGAAACCGAAGCACCCAGAGGAAACCCACACGAACACAAGAAGAACATGCAAACTCCACACAGAAATGCCGACTGACCTAGCAAGGCTCAATCAAGTGACCTTCGTGCTGTGAGGCGACAGCACTACCTACCTACTGAGCCACCGCATCGACATCAGTGATTTGAATTGTTGAATTTTATAACCTGATCTAAATTCAAAACATGAATCAGTTTTTTATTGAATCAAACCATTGAGTCAGTATAATTTCTAAACAAGATATTTGAATGTTTGAGTTGATTTTGAGTACTGCATTACTAAATTATTGTTTTGTTTGTTAAATTGTTCCTTGCAGATCTGAATTCATGATGTGTGTCTTTTCAATTAATCAGATAATTGAACTGTTTAATTTAGCTGAAGAACCAGACATTTGAAGAAATTAGTTAAACTTGAAAAGCCACTGTCAACATGGGTTTACTTGGTTTGGAATTTGTGGAGCTGCAAATCGATGGATTTGCTCTTCAGTGTTTGGACTTTCAGCAGTAAAAAATAAACCACAATGAACTGAACTAAACTGACATTCAACTCTGAAAACTGGACTGACAGTTTCAATCTACTAGAATGTCTATGTTCAGGTACTTTGACACAATTTACATTGTAAAAGCGTTATATAAATACACATGAATTGAATTGAATTGAATTGAATTGAATTGAATTGAATTGAATTGAATTGAACTGAATTGAATAGTAGGTCAATGATTCAGTTATATTAATTTGTACATTTTATTAAGGCTATGAACTTAAGTCATGGATTGCATCACTGAATCTGTGTTTTGAACCACAGCCCTTAATCACTATAATTCCATAATCAAACAGATTACCGAGTCAGTGTAAGCTAAACTTTTGAATCAGTTGCAGAAGGTTTGAACTTCAGAGATTCTGACTCTGAGACTAACATTAGTGCAGTAAAGTTTTTCCCCTTTGTTTGTTTCTTGTGGAATGTCAGGTTTCAGGTTTTTATTTCATATGAAGTAGTCTACTTTTTCTTTAAGAGTCATTATAATTCATAATTTATATGATTCATTTCTTGCAAACAATTGATGATTAGTTTATGCTGTTTTTATCATTCATTTTAGCCGAAATTATTTTTGACCGGTTTATTATGTCATTTGAGATTCATAATTGGAAATCCATGTCCATTCCAGCCACTTAAATCTTGAGCACAGATCCTCTGCATAAGGAGAATGTCATTATCCCGCTCTGCAATCCCAGACATTAATGGGAAAGAACGTTTTTAAATGCCTGCACTAACACAATCTGATAGGACAGACTTCCTCCGCTTTCTCCTGCTCGCACCTCCTCTCCAGTGCTCCGCACGGCCCTTCATTGATGTGACAGAAATCTATCCTCCACCCAGATTGATCTGACTTGGGCTCGAATCGGTGACATTTGCTGAGGCACGAAGCCCACTGGTAATGAAACAACTCCGACAGCAGTCACAGCTGGCTGGGTCCTGTGTGAGACAAGGAATTGCACATTAGGAAAATAACATTATCTCTGTCTAAGCTCTTGTAGCTGCATCCCAGCAGAAGAGAATACAGACGGTCTTAGAGTTCTTAAATGATGTTTTACATTGTGAACTCATTTGTGAAAAAATCACATTTATTCTTTACAGTAAATGTATTTTTTATAGACCAGTAAAAAAGAGATGCTCCAGTGTATACACATAAAATTTCAGTCTGTGCGTCTGCAAGGACCACACACAAATGCATAGATTCATGCAGTAGTTGCTTGCTGTACAACTCCTGCACATCACCAAAGTAGTTTTTACCTTGATTATAGTCCTCATACATCAAAACTTATAAGGTTCTGCATTGCTTTGTCAAGCAGTCAGATAGTTTGCACATCATCTGGCCATGAAGTGGGATATTTTAACATGCTGGTTCTGAATTTCACGCATAAAGCGTGAGAGTTTGAGCTCTACATGTGGCCAGTATATAACACTCTCTTTTGCCAGCTATTAAAGTAATATTTATGCTGGTTGAAAATCTATTGTTTGGAGTTATTGATCATGCATTAATTTTTCTGTAGTGTCAGAGGTTTTTCAGCTTCCTTACATTAATGTTCACTCTTTTCTCTTCTCACATTTCCTCTCAGATTCAACAAGAATAAAAATAAACTGAGGGCTGAAAGTTTAAGATGTAGTTTGAAGTTCATACTGTATATCAGAAGGGTTACAGTCCTTTTAAACCATGAAATTATTTGCTATTTATTTATTTAAAGGAACGCTATGCTTCTGTCATGTTTTCCCTTGTGGTTGATAAACACAGGCTGTTAACCAGTGTCATAAAATTTTTGTTGCGCTTTCCCATAGACATTTGTTGACTACGGTATGGTATGGTTCGGTTTGGTACGCTTTTATGGCCGTTTCCACTGCCAAAAGGCGTACAGAACCGAACTGTACCGTACCACTTTTTCGGCACCCTTTTGAAAGGGTACCAAACAAGAGAAAGGGTACAAAAAGGCGTAGCTGGACGCGCAGCTTAGCGCTATTAGTTTACAGAGATACGTCATACGCTTACGCAACAAGTCAGAATAAAAACAAAAGAGCTGCCATGTTTAAAATACACAGCCGAGAGAACTTATATATATATACATACAATAACGAGCCATGGTCGACCCCGGCTCAAACAAACTTTGTCGTCGTCTTGATGAACAGCCACAATGCCAAAAAGAAGAGCAGATTTATCCCGTGCCCCATAGTTTTTTATGAGCCAGTCTGAAGCGTGAGCGGTTTCATTTTCTTCCTTGCGCTCGCCGCGCTTCTATATCTGAAATAACAAACTTTTTGAGCTCATGATAATAACGTGCGCTTGATTATTGACGTGCTTTTGAAACCCGATCCTATCAGAAACTGATAAATGCGAGAGTGAAGTGTGAAAAAACAAATAAGAAGCCGAAAAAAAAGAAGCACATTATTTTTCAGCTAACGTGCCATGTTTAGCTATTATCCTCACCTTATAGACTAATATGAACTCAGAATAAAGAAATGACTCTTTAACAAAGGTTACGTGTGCTGCTGAAGATTACAGCCCGTTTTCACTGACTTTAGGCTATATTTTGTGTTGTTTTTGTACCTAAATAAGGACTAAATGTATGTTGTCTTTAGTTCTTCTGTAGTTGTTTAACATATTGGAGACTGTAAGGGGCTGTATGTGTTCATATATGTTGCATTTATTTATTTATTTATTTAATATAATTACAGACGTTTCAGTAGGCTATTTCACACTGTCATTGATCTGCAGTTATATTCAAATCCTGTTCATAGAAAAGTTAGTAGTAAACATTTATGTGATTAAAAAATGTAAATTATGAATTATAAATATATAAATTATGTGATTATTATGTTATGTTATTAAAGTATTTATGTGTAAAAAGCATCTGTTTTGTGAGAAGTGCTTTTTATATGATATATGAACAACCTGTACAGCTTTACTGTAGACATTTTCTCAACAAAAATTACGTCGGCTGAGACTTTGTCATACACCACACCCATCAAAAGGGTACCCTTGGTAGTGAAAACGCAAGCCTGATAAAGGTGACCCGTACCGACCCGAACCGTACCGTACTGAACTAGTCAGTGGAAACAAGCCAGTAGATGAAGGGAAGCTCAGCTTTAATGTTTGCAATGAGACAGTCTCATCGCCACAGAGCCTTAATTCGTCTTTGTGGATTGTTCAGTGTATGTTTTATTCATGTGTCTGTGTGAGCACCTCAGTAAAACAGTGTGACTACCTCCTAACGAGCCTCTCCAGTCAATTAATGGTGAATTCCCATATAGACGTGACCTACACTAGAATGAAACGTCCTATATGACACTACAGCAATTATGCCAACTCTCAAATATGCCACTGAAAGACATATCGCCTGTTACTGTATATCCTACTTAGAGACACAGTCGGTCAATTTTCCTTCTGCTTACCCATTAGCATTAGCCTGACTAATCGCTCAACCTCGATCTGAATCAATGAACTCTAAAATGAGGAACTGACTTAAAGCAGTAATGCAACAACACACATCAGCAGAAGACTGGAATGATGTTGAATTAGTGAAATTAATTAAATTGTTTATTTGAATTTGATGGATCAGAATCTAATTCATGATTAAAAGTGTGATAAATACCTTGACAAGGGCTGTTTAGGTCATGGCAGTGTAATCTTTAGACGGCCATTTGTATTTATTCTGTTGGCCATATTGTGTGCACAAAAAGACAACTGCTTTTCCTCTGGTTTAGCACTGTACTGGCAGTGTTTTTGTCTACCCTTTAGTTAAATGAGAACAAAGGATAGAGGCACACTTTAGGCTGTGTTCTGCAGAGAGCACTGACAGTTAGTAGATAAACTAACAGATGCTAACTGATAAAGCTCTCCGTGTGTGTTATCAGTGCTACTGCTCTTTAATAAAACCAACTGTGCTCAGATTTTCACTCTCTCAATTTTAAAATAAACATAGAAGCTATGGAAATTTGGTAATTGTGAAAACTGGTAACTATTTAACAGTTAGTTAGTTAGTTAGTTAGTTTGTTACCCTAGTAGCAAAGAATTCTGGCCCAGATTTGGCATAAGCTGGCACAGCAGGCATTCATTCGGCACTGGCATACAGCATGTGGCCAAACATGGCCCGGGTTTGGCAGAGGCGGCACCGTCTTTAAGGCGGCACACAAGATTTGGGCCAGATGAAAAACGTAGTATTTGGCCCAGATTTAAAAATTTGATAAGTGGGCCATGTGAGTTTGGCCAGTCTTGACCCACATTTAAAATACACTAAAATCATTTTTGAGTAAAGAAAAAAAATTCTACCAATCAAGTCACTTTGAGAAAAAGCGTCCCCATAGTGTGCCTAAAGCGCATCACTCCATGGGTTTATCAATTTCATTGCAATCGTGACACACCAACCTATCTGGCCCAGTTCAGGCCCAGTTATGAGTTACTAACTTGGCTGAGACTTGGCCCAAATATGGTCCGTGTTTGGCCCTTGTCTGGAAGCCAGATTTGGTCCAGTCATGTACCGTAATTCACTGCGGCATGTGGGCCAAGCAAAACCTGATTGTGTGGGCCAGAGCTGGGCCAGAGAAATTTTGCTATGTGGGTAGTTAGTTAGTTAGTTAGTTGCTGTAGTTAGAATCAGAATCAAAATCTGTTTTATTGCCAAGTGGGCTTACACAAGCAATATGTTTTGGCTACAGAAGCTTCCAGTGTACATAAAGTGACATGTGACAACACAAAAATAAATATAAAAAAGACGATAAACATTAAAAAGAGATGCTGTTAGACAAAAACTCTGGATGTTGAATTGTATGTACAGACTTGTTATAAATATACAAGTCATAGGGTGTTGTGTTCAAATGCGTATGAGAAAGTATTGCATTGTATATTGTTACAAGATGCTTTGTACAAATGCCTATGGAAAAAATATTGCATTGTATAGTGTTGTAAGGTGCTGTGTACATGTGCGCATGAGAAAGTATTGCACATGTTTATTGCACATTAGGAGGATATTTAACAGTTTATGAGGTAGATGGCCTGAAGAAAGAAACTTTTCCTGTGTCTGGCTGTTTTTGTGCTCGGTGTTCTGTAACGCTGACCAGATGGTAACAGTTCAAACAGGAAGTATGCTGGGTGTGAAAGGTTTAGTTAGTTATTTAGTTGGAGAAAAATCTAAACTTTGCTTCACAATTGACCCTAATGCCTATAATAATCAAAGATCACATGACAAATGGAAATATAGATAGACAGATAGACAGAGAGGCAGACAGACAGACAGATAGATAAGATATTTTGTAAAATAATTTATTTCTTCATTATACTGCTAATACTACTACTACTACAAAACTAATAATAACGCTTTTTATTAATATGCTTGACTATTGTAAAATATTTAAAATGATAAATTCTATTTTATAAAAATAATGACATTTTATATAAATTTACATTTATTTTAACATTTAAAATGTTATGCAACAGCTGTTTGTGGGGATTTAGTGAACCCTTTGAGCATCTATTACACATGCACGCAAACAGTGGAATCATGGATAATGAAGCTAGAGAAAAGTTGTTTAAACTAGGCTGCTGGGTTCATGGTCTGGTCAAGGAAGATGATATTAACTGTAGACATTTCAACACATTATGTTGCTCATTATTTTGCATATCTCATTTTGCGTTCCAACCATTTCCAAAACAAATGCACCTAATGAAACCATGAAATGTCATAGCGATGCAAAATATAATGGTAATGGTCCTGGCCCATAATATCTTTTTCCACACATCTTCTGTAAGTGACCTTAGAAGAAAGCTGTCCCGTTTTGAATTGCTAAACACAGCCATGGGAAACCCAAGCTGTGCTTTGAAGAAATGAGAGTGGCTGTGTGAAAATATAGTATAGGAAATAGAGTGTGTGTTTTATGTTATGACTTTTTCTCTGCCTGTCAATCATCTTTGTGCTCATGCGGTGGGTCACAGATGCCCAACTAAACCAAACATGTCACCTTTGATCGCATAAAAAGCACTGGGAGCACTCAGGGCCTGACAGAAAGAGTATGCATATGGTTTGGTAAACTCAATAAAAACAGCCATAGAAAGTAAACAAACATGATATCAGTGCTCTGTTTTAATGCATTAAGTATTGCATAATCACAGAAGTGTTTTGTATGGAGTCAGATATTTATTTATTTATAATTATATTTATTTACAACATATATACACACATATAGACTATATACAACCCAGCACACAGTGAAATAATATTAATTAAATGGCTACACTGGCAGCGTAGCCATTAAGCTGAAATAAACTAAAGCTGGGCTCAGACTACAGGAGTTTTAGGCTAATTTATGCCCGATTTTCACCTCTCGAGAATCAGAGATGACATCTTGTCGAGGACTGTGGAGATTATCTTTTAATGTGAGCCATTTAGAGACAGAATCTCGCACCTCACAATGTTCTAGAACATGTATGTTGAACACACAGCCTTCCCATGTTTGATATCCAGAATTTTTTAATTCCAAAGCTAAGAACTGGATAGAACTGCGTTGGTTTTAATAAATAAATATAGGCTGTATCATTTTTTTTTTCAATAATTTTGAATTATGCTTTTTTTATCAGCTAGATTGAACAATTTTGCTTTTGAACTAGATGTATCACGGTATTATGGAGATATTCTTAGCTTTTAATATTTTTATTATTATTATTATTATTAGTAGTAGTAGTAGTAGTAGTAGTAGTAGTAGTAGTAATAGTAGTAGCATTAGACGTTTAAATTCATTTAAACAATGCACTCTTTTCAACAAGCACCAGTTTTTCATTCTGCAGGCTGTTGCTCTGCATGTATGTGAAAGAAAAATGGACAGAGAAAAATGAACAGACATAAATAATATAGGCTCACTTTGTGTGTGGATATGCTGCATTTATTTATGTACATACGCATTTAGAACTGCCACTTAAAGGTGTGCAAACGGGGAACCTATATTTTGCATGAAAGTATATTGCATGTGGCAGTTGGTTAAATATTTGTAACCTAGCCTAAAATAAATAATAAATTATAATTGTTGATAAAGCGAGTTTTTCTCGCTTTTCATATCTTGTAGTGTGTGCACGTTTAGGATTTGTGGTAATAAACTCGCTAAAGATTCTCTTCATGCGTGTGCTACAGCCAGACTTTATTATTGGTTAGGATTTTAAAACTCCTGTAGTCAGAGCCTGGCTTAAGAATGTTTTATTTTCTTATAATAGTATTAAAATAAATTACAAACTAGCCACCTCTGACTTTTTATTCTTGTAGCCTAACATAAAATTGATAGGCTTTGATTGGGTTTTTGCAGATCTTCTTAACTAGATAGCCTGTTTGGTTGCAATACTTTTACCTGTTATTTCCGTGCTGTATTTTCAGAGTTATCACAAAGGCTTCAGCTATTCTAACTGTTGACTGCTACCAGTCTATGTTGTATGGTGTCTGTGCTTCGATAGCTGGATGAGAGCGAGATGACATGAGACCTCATTCGGTGTATGACTGCATGTCACAATGACATTTCAGCTGCAAATGTTGAATATTATCTCATCTAAATTGACTTTTCATTCAGTTGAAAGCTGAAATATTGCCTGAGAAATGACATAACCTTATTGTTTTAGAAGAGAGCGGCTTTAATGTTAAAACACTTGACACAAACAGTTGGCTCAAAACACTCTTGTAGACCTATTTATTATTTATTTGTTTAACATTCAGTGCACAATAATGAAGAGCAAAAAAGAAAGGAATAACAGTAGAAAAAAGTTATTACTGCAGTTTGCGTGATTTCTGTGGTTGTCAGTGGTGTGGTTTTGCTAAACCATTTTTGTTTTATTCAGAAAATAAGAAGATTATATAATTTAATATTTAATATAAATATTAATATATAAGCTATGTAATGCTCTTTGGACCTAGGTGTTGCTGGCATAGCTTGGAATAATATTTTAAGAGTTCACACTTAGATATTGCTTGATAATAATAATCGGCATGCTGTTACAAGACACAACCCTGAGCTCAGAGATAACTGAGCCCAGGGCTGGTCAATGAGCATGTAAGGGGGTACGAGATCAGGTAGTTCTTGAGAGCTCCCCCTTGTTCAATTCAATTAATCTTTATTTGTATAGCGCTTTGTAAAGGAGGAAAGGGGGAGATGGGGTGGATGGGGGATTCTTCAAAAAATGAAATTAAGCGAGTAATGGCTGTTTATAGTGAGTTTGGAAAGATCCGATTGGCTTACAAATAATTGCAGATGAGAGACCAGCCAAGATCAACCACATCACATTCTCCTTTCAAAATTAGTTTGTAAAACTCTGCTTAATTTTACTTGAAAATACAAAAGATTGTGATTGTTTATGAGCATCAAAAGTGGCTGATCTGTTCGGCAAAATATTTTACTGCGTGTTACCGCATCCTAAACGACTAAAACGATATAACTAAAGAAATCTCCACTGTGCTGAGCGAAAGTGCTTACTGAACAGAGCATCATCGATGACATAAGGATGCCCAGGCCCGAATGTAATGTGAGTGTGGACCGTCAGGGGGACAAGCATGCTTTGGCCCGGTTCAAGGCAACTGTTCATAGTGTGAATACGCCCTCAGTAGCGTCGTCATGGTTGGGTAAAATTGGTAAATAGGGGAGTACAACAAATACACTTTTTACAATCCTATTTGCTTAAATAATAAAAGAAAAACTTTACAATGGCGTTATCAAATCTTTCAGAAAAAGAAAAAAAAATAGTGTGATAAAAAAAAATAGTGTGATAACGACAGCCAGAGGAGAGAATAACGTCAAATTTACTCTCAACCCCAAAGACACTGCATTACAAACACCGTCCGGTTTTTGTAATTTATGCGAAGATAATATAATAATCCAATCAAAATATTTAAAACTTTCAAGGATTTAAAATTATGATGACCGGTAAAAGCATCATAACAGTGTTGTGAAAAGGGTCCATCGAAAATGGTGTGGAATATTGATATTTTTCAAAGTATAGTTGGAGTTAGAAATTCAAGTATCATGACCATTTAAAAAATAATCTGTTCTTAAAAGTGTGGTCACAAGTTCACCTGTTCACAAAGGTGCAGCAAAATTTTAAAAAATAAATAAATAAAAAAGAATTTTCATGCAAAAAGACCTATTGTCCACACTGTTAATGCTTTTTGTAAATTACATAGTATGTTACTGTACTTAAAAGTTGCATTGTTAAAATTATTGTACATTTTAAAGTAAAGATATGCAATACTGTATTGTATTGTATAGTAATACATACAGCAAAATAAACGGTACTTTAAATGTAAATACATTTTTTTTTGCTGTAACTGATCTATAGTAAGTTACTGGCAAACTGCTGCCAGTAAGTTACTGTAGATTCTACAGGAAATTGTTAACAGTGCATTGTTAAAATCAGAGTCACTTTCAAACCAAGAAGGTTTTCTTTTGGTCTGCGAGGTGAATTTGCATGACAAACTTGAACTTCAGAGAAATATGTATCATGCAAATATCTGTTGAAATGTATAGAATTCACCCATGGGAAACTCCTGAAAACAGCAATAAGAGTGACAGCATTTAGAATGATTTTTGCTTTAATCATTAACTCACACTTACAAACTTAAGAGATAATATTTGAAAAAAACAGATATTATCAGATATTAAAGCACACATCAGGCATCAGCCACTCTGCAAATGTATGACTGTGTATGTGAGGTTTCACTTAGATGCGGGTCAGTTTAATCTGACCCGGAATCAGATGATCCAGATTAGAGCAGTAAAGCTGAATGTTGCCTAATGCACATTCTGGACTATCGCTCCATCGTGACTACATGTAATCACACCATCTCTTCCTTGCCCGATGCCACAATAGTACTCACCCCAATCACAGAGATTTATGGAATAAAGAGCAGATTTTGAAAAGATATTGGTATACACAGTTCTCCCTGAATTAATGCCATGTCCTCTGTTTATTGAGCGTCATTACTCACTGTCAAAGTCTCAAGATCTTCACTGCACTTTATTGCATTTTCAGAAAATATTTTTCTCAGCGTTTTTATCCTCTTTATTTATTCATGTATTTACACTTTTGCTTTGTTTTATTTGCTAGCATCATCCATGACCTCTGTCGTCCACTTGCTGTAAACATCATTTATGCTTGTCTTGTTTGTGGTTAATTAAGAAGGCACTGCACTGCCTTTATGTCTGCTGAACAAATGCAATTAAATGCTCATAGTAGGGACATAATTTATATTTATGACTCATCATCTGCCATTAAAATGTCTAGGCCTGAAACATCATTTACATTTTTAGCTTTATTTATCACTTAATTGACTGATTTGTCCATATTCAAAAAATAGATTTGTTAATTTCTAAATCAGTATGTTTTCTCCAGTCTGGGTTTTATTAGATTTAGCAGTGCATCTTTCTACAGGTTTTGCTATTATGTCGATGGGTGTTATGTAAGTCATTCATTTAGAAATCAAAACAGTTTGTTTGAAAATGCAATCTTCATATGCTATACTGTAATGTGACCAACAACCATCTATTGGCTAGTGTTCATTGAATGTATCTCTTCTGTATGTGCTAAATGACAAATAACTATACAGGGATGTGTTTCTGAAAACCTTCTTTGCAAACTAAGGTCGCATTTTCCATCATTACATACATTGATTTTCTGTTTCCTAAATCCATCGTTCCAACAAACATTCGCAGACTGCATCTCAAAGTTGTACATTTGCAATTACACCTCTATAGCTGTAGTTAGAAGTGTTGTTGCTGGCTGTGTTCTATTCTGTTATCCCCCCTATGCCCTATTCATTTAGAAAATTCTAACATTTAAACTTGGAATGATTAAAAAAAATAAAAAATAAAAAACATTAAAGTCATCTCGCTTGGGTGTGATTTGCTTTGAAAGTATTTTAACAGTTTAGTTTTGGCGTTCCTCATGTTGACAATTGCGTTCCTTTCGCAGTGCACTTTGAAAACATTTATGCCATTTTGAATGCAGCTGATGAATGCTCATGATGAAAGCGAGGTGGCCTATGATTTAAAAGCAGAATTTACGTTGTGTCTCTAAAGCTTGAGAAAACAAAAATATATAGCATACATTAATGCTTTTAATTTATAGTAGGTTATTTATTAAGAAGTGTATCTGTATATGACATGGGCCTGTTGGTTAGAAGATTTCTTCAGTGGTTTGAATGTGTCAAATTGTAAAAGTAGACTTTTCAAATTTACTAAAAAATAAACTAACATTATCCTACATAATAATAATAACAATAATAACAATAATAATAATAATAATAATAATAATAATAATAACAATACTACTACTACTACTACTAATAATAATAATAATAATAATAATAATAATAACAATAATAATAATTTGAAATCGTACAATGATTGTTCACCTGCGAGTTATGTTCTTGTTTAGGAAACGCACCCCAGTACAAGAAATCCCAAGGAATTATATAAAAACAACATAGACTTATTGGACATATGTGTAGCAAAAACTACTTTCTACACAAGAACAGTGGCCAAGAGAACTCAACACGCTGCAACTTAAGAAAACAACCAAATAGAAAAAAACACCAGAAAATGTACTTGTTTTAAATTTCACAATGCTAACACAAATGTAAAAAAACTGTGCAAATACTCACAAAACATGCACATTAAGAAATGTTTTGCAAATACGCACAACACCCAGCTGGGATTTGCTTATTTTGCAGTGAGTCAATGAAGTTATAAGTGTCTTTTTTGTTTAACATCCTGATTATTACCTTGTCTTTAGCATATTATTAGCCTAAATAAACTGACAATTAATTGTGAATTGTTTAAATAAGGTCAAACTAAATTGCATGTAAGAATAATATTTAAAAAAAATATATGTAAAATCAAGGTATTGTAACACTAAATGGACAAAGTGCACTTTACTCTTACATTTGCATTCGATAGCACTATTGGTTGTTAAAGGTTGGTCTGTGTTTTACCAGGTGATCTGTATGACAAGCCCCAGATGTGTATCTGAAATGTGTATCATTCATCAAATTTTAATTTTGTGCAGTTTTTTCTAGCCTTTTAATGGGATGATCTATTTCCCAAATGAAAAATTGTACTTTCCATCTGTGCCTGTTCAATGCTTCTGAGCAGTATTTCTCTTCAAGTGAAGCTTTAACCAAACCACAGATATAAACAAATGTCAGTTCTGCTTGAAATGAATGTTGATAGGTCTAAACAAACATGCCGTTTCCCTGTGCTCACAGTTGCTCATTAATTTCAAAATCAGAATCTCTCTATCTGTCTTGATTTTTTTTTTTTTCATGTCTGGCTCCCTGTCTGTCTTTTACTTGCTAAATGGACAGGTTGTTCTGTTGTTTTACAGGAACTTGCTGTAAGAACAGAGGGAAGAAAACACACTGTCCCTCATTTCTTCTTTTAGAACTCACAGTTTTGAATGTTTAATTTCTTCTCCAGCTTTATAATATGGGTTATTTTTTTTCCTCATATGCCTCTATGAGGGGAAACACTGGCATAAAAAGTGCGGTTTTCAACATAATTGAGTGTGTTAATGTCATGCCACTTGGCAGATCCAAAGCTTAACGTGCCGAGTAGTCTTTAAGAGAACACTCATTTTTTAAGAACTTCACAAAAGAATTAATCATCTTTATATTTATCTACGGGTCCTTTTTCCAAAGTTAAAAGATAATTAAGTGCTTATCGCAGGTCATAAGATTACCTTAAACCCATTATCTCCTCTGCACTCCGACTTAAGTCTTAATGTGGTATCATGTGTTCTGGTTTTATTTTGGAAAAAGAAAAGTTTCAGCCTGACATGTTGAACTGATTCTATGACTAAAGAGTTTGGATGTTTGATTTATCGTTCTGCATTTAAAAAACATTTGCAGTCCGAAAATGGTAATATTATCATGGTTAACCAATACTCTATCATATAAATAGGACTTGTAAATTATGCCATATAAATACTTGAACTGTAAAGCTGTTAGGTGTCATTTAGAAAAAAAAAACATATTTATATATGTATATATTAGTGCTGTCAAAATTAACGTGTTAACGCATGCGATTAATTAAAAATAATTAACGAGTTAAAAAAATTGACACCATTAACGCAGTTGCAGTTTTTTTTTTCCCTGTTGTGGCCAGGGGCAGACCGGGCAGTTTCCCACTGGGTTGACGTACTTTTTGGGCCGGGCTGATCATCTTCTTATGATGTGATCGGCCCATAAAACACTTACCAGACTGTCATGTTTTTCTCCCTAAGTGATTAACGAGCTGTCACGCTCCTGTGAGCTGTCACGCTCTGAAAGTAAGATGTTTCTTTTCCGGACAGAGCGGCCATGTGACATAATCTGCAGCCCATTGGTTCTTTTCTTTATTGACATTGGCTGACCCAATCACAAACTTCCATGTTGGCCTCTGTGTAACCTAGGTGTGTATTTGTCAAAATAGTCGAGAGTCACGCCTGTTACGTGCGAGAGAGCAGAAGCGGAGAGCAACTTAAGCAACTTTTTTTTACATTTAGTTTTGTAGTTCAGGCCCAAACATATATTTGTTGCATTTTTCAATTGTTTACGTTGATTGACAATGTAAAATCTTTTAGCTACATTTGATGTTTCATTGTTGAGTTAAACATTTTTTAAGGGTCTCTGATACATTGCTTTTATTATTTATCTTTATTTTATTAATTAACATTAACTGTGAGCGTCAGCAGGCAGTTTTTGTCATGTTCATTATTTATTAGGCTACCTCAAAACACACAGGCACCCACATTTCCAGTGTGGATTATAATTTTATTATAATAGTAAAAAAAAATAAGTTTTTAATTTGTCAACTCTCGTTATTTCCTATAAATGGCTTTTGTGCTTTTATAGAGTGGGAGCTGGTAAACATATTCAAGTGCGTGGGGTGATGGGGAGCATTTTGATTGATGTAGTGGGCCGCTCTGGCCCAAAATGCCAGGGCCGATTATTTTATCCCAGTCCAGCCCTGCATTTACAGTTGTACAATAGTTTGTATTCAATACTTTATTATTATTATTATAATTTTTTATTTTCCATATCTGTAATGCCTGTATTTTGGCATATTTTTGCAGTCCACTTAGAATCCAACATGGAAATCAATGTTTTCTTTATTGGCATTGATTGTTTTGTAATTCAAATGGCATTAACATGGCTGTGTTATATATATAAATATGGCTGTCAAGCCAGGTTCTTGATGGTTTATTGTGGGTATGTTGTTTACATAAAGAAATCTGTGTTACAAGTTTAAAAAAAAATTCTAATAATGAATTATATTTTGAATTTAAATAGTATTTGTCTTGCGTTCACATTAATTTTACATTCGAATAGCCAAAATTACAAGTTTCAGTCTTTTAAATGCAATTAATCGCGATTATTATTATTTTTTTAAAGTGCAATTAATCGCGATTTTTTTTAATCGATTGAGAGCACTAATATATATATATATATATATATACAGACAGACAGACAGACAGACAGACAGACAGACAGACAGACAGACAGACAGACAGACAGACAGACAGACAGATAGATAGATAGATAGATAGATAGATAGATAGATAGATAGATAGATAGATAGATAGATAGATAGATAGATAGATAGATAGATAGATAGATAGATAGATAGATAGATAGATAGATAGATAGATAGATAGCTGAACATTTGGGCACCAGGTTTGTGCAGTTACAGTATGTTGTGATAAAAAATGTTCAGGTGTCATCACATTTTGGTTAGAACAGACTGGTTTTGCATTTTGATGTTATCCTTGCCTCACTCTATTAATAAATCCAACACTATTGGTGACTACCATGTTATCAAGCAATTAGTTTCATTTACAGCAATTCATACTTTATATTGCTTGATTTAATAGTCAGAATATTTTTTTTTTGTATAATTTGTCATGTGGTAATCATTATTAAATGAGACATAAAGAACATTAGCTCATGATCTTTTCATGCTTTTATTGCATAGATAATGCACATCAGTTTAGCTTTATTGTAAAGTGTTACTACAATTTTCATTTATTTACTTCTTTTAAGCTATAATTAAAAACTATAAAAAAAAAAACAATGGCAATTGCTATAGTGTCACACCAAGAATCATTCAATTGTTACTGATTAATTGGTCAGAGAGCATGTATTTTTATCAATGTTGAACAGCTGCTTAAGGTTTTGTCTCAAGATTTGGTCTAAACAAAGATCAAAAGAAATCTATTTACTTGAAATAAATATTGTTTAAACATTATAAACATTTTTGCTGTCCATTTTGATAAATAAAAATAGTACTTGATACGATAATTATAATGTGTATGTACCATTTTATTTATAGGAACTTATTTATGTATTTGTTTGTTTAATTATCAAAACTCTATAGACTTAACCCTAACTCCAAATCCATAAAATAAGCTATTTTATTCAAATATTACAGAAAAAATACATAAAAACCTTCTGAAGACATGCGATAAGCTTAATGTAAGGGGGATTTTGCTGAAATTTACTTGCTTGCATTGCAACCCAATAGTCTTATAATAATCTCATAAAAATAATCTCATAGCAAGCCATACAGCGTTCTCTTCTGTAACAGTTTACTAGCTATCTGCAAATGTTAGCTTATGTGACAAATAAAGTCAAATATCATTTGCTATTTATTGGAAATCACCCACTTCATCATGGTTTCTAAATCTCATTCAGAGAGCTACATTTTAATGTACCACATCGCAATGCATTTAGAATTGCACAACATTGACGTCAGACAAAACACAACTCATAATAAGGTGACAAGTTCAGTTTTTGTAGTGCAAGATAAAAGTGTCTTGAAAAGTCTCTGCAGTTTAAGAGAACATGAAGACTAAACGGATGAAATGACAGTCTTCAGATGTGCGGTTTGATTTTCCGGGCTCAGAGTGATGGTGTTGCTTAGAGACAGGAGTTCAGTATTGCTTCTAATCAGGGCATGATTCCCACTGAGCTTTCCTGTCAAGCCTGGGCTCCTGTGGAGACACTGTGCCATTCTGTATGATCTCCCCCACAGGCACAACAAGAGTTTGATGGGTGGGCAACTTCTGTCCGGACATTTCAGACACTGCTCTGTGGGTATACAGCGACCTCCTGTTGTGAAGGAAACCCTCTCTCTCCACCTTAGCACAGCCCAGTGTGTATACTTAAATGCACTTTCTTTTCATATTAATAAGTTTACATTACAGGCAACAATCTGCAATATAATACTAATACTAGTATTATTGCCTTCAGTGTGCTGTTAACTAGAGAACTGCTACACAAGTCAGAGATTTTTTAATTGATTTTAATTGTCATTTAATTGAAAAGTACCTTCTTAATATAAAGATTTATTCTCTGATCTCATCCCCAAGCTTGACTGATATGTGAAAATACATAATTTTTGTGATGAACTATCAGTTGTTTCAAGTAAATTGTTTGACTTTAGCTAACACTTCTAGCCTTGAGCTAATCTCATAAATTGATATTGTTAACATCAATTTAAGATGTTTATCACATTCTGGTCATGGCTTGTTATGTCTCTGTCACTTGAGGTTTTGTTTATTGAAGGACTCACTTCATCACAAATAGTCTTTGAGCCAAATCCACACCTTTTTTTCTGTTGTTTTGAACTTGCTGACAATCTGGTGACAGTTCCTTACTATGGCATACACTTACTTATGCTTTTATCAATTGTGGTAGTATATTCTATAAGCTTTTACACTGTAATTTGAAAAGCTAAATAGCAATATTTCTGGGTCTGTATAATATTGTGATGGTGTTGCACATATTACATTTAATTAAAATGTCAATATAATGACACAGTTTATAACACATCAGCCCTACTGAAGATTATAATTACCTTTAATGTTTAAGATTATCCATATAATTACACTAATATCACACTGCAGTGTAAATGTTAATTACACCTGATTACCTACATTTATATAATAAAACAATGAAAGGAATGTTAGATGGACTGCCTATAACCAAGTTTTTGTTTGCATCTGTGTGCACAATCACAAGTGAACCGGTATGATTTATTCATGTTAACAAATATGTAACATGTTTTATGAAAATGTCATATGGTCATTATATTTTCTTTAGCTATTTATTCATCTTGTGCTAAATCAAGAATAGTAGAGAGTAGGGTTTGCTATTCATCCCTTAGAAAGACCACATTAACCCAATATCATGTTTAATAATTCTGGATTTCAAAATGCTGGTCATTTTTCAGGACATGAGCATGTCAGCTGGCAACAGTTTGAGATTTGTTTTGTCTCATACTGAATCAATCTTACACCCACGGTCCATACTGGGGTCCAAAGAGAACCTCTCAATCTAATTTACTGCCATTTGGATTATAGGTTTCAGGGATTGCTCCAAACCAAATCAACTGCCACCACAAAACAGATGAATCAGTTGCTGACTTTGGGAAACATGAGTGAAATCAACCATTTTGTCCATCTTAGCAGAGAATTTCAGTGATTGTTTTCTCCACAATAGAGGTGTACTGTACAAAGTTGACTCTTTTATGGTTACTGTCACTAATTTGAATCATTCATTGAGTCATTGAAACACACGCAAGCCACACTCTGGCTTAGTTCAAACCTATCATGGAGTAATAATGCCAAATCATCAGTAAGTGACTTTTGTCATCAAATACTTGAGTGAAGTGCAATGGCTTATGACTATAAATTTCCCTCTACATTACCTGGGAAGCGATGTATTGATCTTTTCGTATACTCTTCTTGTCTATACCTTTTGACAAACAGCACCTATTAGATTCGAAAGAATTCAAATTGAATGTGTAGATTCACTTTGAATTGAAATCTTATTTAAAACTAAATTGAAGTTCACTTGTCAGTGGTTCAGTGGTTAACACTGTTGCCTTACAGCAAGAAGGCTACTGGTTCGAGTCTCGGCTGTACTAGAAGGAGTTTGCATGTTTACATGGGTTTCTTCTGGTAGCTGCTTTGGGTCAATTGTGGTTTTCTTTGTAGCTTTCATTACAGTATACATATTTTTTGGACAATAATCAAAGGATTATCTGAGTGTTGTCAGATATAGCTGACATTTTCCAACTCAAAAGTCCAAAACCCACTCGCACACATATAAAAATGCCCAAAATATTTGATTAATACTTTATTTAATTTATTTCAATCTAAATTAAACTATTTATTTTAATTGTCATAATTTTAACCATACAGCAACCAACACCAGCAGTCACACAACATAACCGGATCACATCGAAACACTGCCCCCCTCTCACCCACACACTACACTTGTGTAGATTACACTACCTATTAGAGTATATCTTACTTTCGAAATGACATTTTAAACTCTTTTGGACCTAATTAGATGCTGTTTGTCAATAAGACAATGCTTCTATGTTTGTTCTTGCTGTTAATTGCGGAAAAAATTATCAATAAATGTGTTATGAAAAACCGCAGTGAGTTTAACTGGAGGCGCTGCTTGATGCGTGTGCACGTGAAAAGGAGACAGATTTTTCCGGGGAGTCCTATTTTGATACAGCTTTTCTTCACCTCCTTGTGTGGATAAGGCCACACCAATGCACTATGCACTGATCACTACTAGCCAAATGGAGTAGGAGCACAGAGTTATGTTTTGCATTTAACAATTTATGTTTCAAAACCGCCCAAATATTTTAACCTGCCTATATCATTTTTAACCCACACAATCTGCCCAATATGGCAACACTGCATTCTCTATATCTTTGTGTTTTTTCTACTTGCTTTGGAAAAAATTGAAATTTTACGTAATTTTTGCTCCATTTTCCACCATAAGAAGCTATAACAAAACAAATGAAATGTCCATGACAGCTCATCTTATAATTTAAACTGGTTTGTCAGTGTGTTGCGTCATACAACATCAGAGATCGGTTTCACGCAGGCCAAAACTATTTTTTCTATCAGTAGTTTTAAACCTGATCAGAATGTTATTGGTATATACACATATGCACAAATAAACTGAGCTAATAGAGTAAATGTGTCAGGTTCTAAAATATACGCCAGATGTGAAAGCAGCAATAAAATACTGTGTGTGCAAAGCTTTAGTGGCAGCTTTAAAATGTGAGCATTTGTTTAGTCTGCATGCAAAATCAGCATCATAACAAAATGTTGCACCAGACTAAATAAAGCCTCTTTAGCCGCACTAGATTTCTAAAACATCAGCAAACCTGTGATCTTCTTGTAGATCACCTCAAAGCTAATTCTACCTGAAATCTCTCTGTAGTTTTCATTTCTGTTTGATATTTTATTTCTGGCTTTGATCTCCTCTAGGGAACGTAAGGTCACGTCACCCCTTGTTTACAAAGCGGCTCTCTAACCAGTTCCCCCTCTCTCTTTTCCTTTAATAAACTTCGAATGTGTTCAAAGATTATGCCTGCCTGGGTTTGTCCAATTAGGGCTGAGTTTGATTTATAACCCTGTCGCTTTGGAAAAGTAAAAGACATTTTACATGCACCACTGACATCGGAATAATTCAAAAATGTAGTCCTAATTACCCAAACAGACCATTTAAAGACCACTACCCCATGATGTACATCTGTCATTTTTTTTTTTCTATTTGCATAGCCAACAATGAATTTAATATGCATAAAAATACTCTCTCATTACACTCAATAATTACGTTTTGTGCATTACCATCAGTTCCTGATGTCATTTAAAAATAACATGGCTAATTGTTCCTCAATTGTCTTTGCACCTGGACTGTCTTTTAAACGTGGGAGTGCGATCAAATCCAACAAATATGGCTAATTGATAGAGGCTATAAATAGCCAGCAGAGATAATATGTGTGGGACGGTCTGTGGTAAATGTATAAACGCTTCTATTGTTTGTGTTGCTGTGTTCAGAAGAGTGGAAGAAACAGGAGGACGCTCCACTGCGCCGCCAAAACAAGTGCATATTCTTCCAAACACATTACCCTGGGGGTGATGTCATCGCATTCACTGCCTGCCCTGCCCCCATACACTGCTATGCAATGCACGCCAAATCAGCCATTTTGCTGTTCAAAGGATCCAGGTTTATTTTTGTATAGATAATGAATCTATAATAATAAAAAATCAACAGATCATGAATTTACTCTTTGCAAATGCTAAATAAATTATTCATAGTGTAGTTATTATGAAGTGTTAACAAAACTGGTTATACCTGGATTTGTCATTTACTTTATTAACTAATTATCAACATTTGAGTAAACAATATATATATATATATATATATATATATATATATATATATATATATATATATATATATATATATATATATATATATATATATTTGAGTCTAAAAGGAGACTGCTCATTTCAGAGTCAGAACTCAGCTGTTTTTACAGAAGTGATTTAATATTCATAAATAATATCAAAAGCAAACAACTGGTATACTGTTTCAAAAATACTGTGAAAATCAAATGTCAAAATATGGAAACAATAACTTTATGTAAAATTAATCAAAATACTTAATCTGACAGAAATACTAAAAAGATTTCAAATGATTAAATACATCTTGATAGCAAACAAAAAAAATTTTAATGTACAATTTTTTTTAACAGTTTAAAGCACTTTTACACTGTAATAGATATACTATGTTATTTTTGTTTCGCTTTTTGTGTGTGATGCATATGTGGAGGTTGATCTGGGCAATGAGAGCAGTGCTGATGTGCAGATCCATCAATGTGTGCGAGGCGCTGAGGAAAACAGTACTCCGAGATTACACTGTTTACTGTGGCAGAAATAAAGACTCCTTCCTCCACACCTCACACAATACAATTTAGTAACTGTCACCACACTCCATCACTCAATCCACACATATACACACTGCATTGACAAAACCAATGCTTATGGCAGCCTGTTTGTGTCAAGAAGCAGTTAAGCCAATGCTTCACTGAAAAATTGTCAGCTACTGTCATTTTTTAGAATCCAGTAAAGGTTAATTTACAATGTATAGCTTTCTTTTGTACACTTCTTGCAATGCATGACTGAATTAGGGGATTTGGCAACCTGAAATGCTCTGGGTAACCTATACACAGTTGAAATCAAAATTATTAGCCACCTTTGATATTTTTTCTGTTTTGGATATTTCCCAAATTATGTTTTACAGAGCAAAGAAATTTTCACAGTATGTCTGATAATATATATTTTTTTACTTCTGGAGAAAGTCTTATTTGTTTTATTTTGGCTTGAATAAAAGCAGTTTTTAATTTATGTTTTTAATTTTAGGGTCAACAATTTTTTCCCCTTTAAGCTACAATTTTTTTCGAAAGTCTGCAGAATAAACTACCATGTTTAGAAATGTGCTGAAAAAAATCTTCTCTCTGTTAAACAAAAGTTGGGAAAAAAATAAACAGGGGGGCTAATAATTCAGGGGGTTAAATAAATCTGACTTCAACTGTACTTACACCCACAAAAAAAAAAAAAAAAAAAACAGTAAAATTAGAGAAAATCAATTTATATGTTGCACTATGAAATGCATGTGGGGAAAAAAAGCGTAAATCTTAGCTTACACATTATTTAAGATCAAGTTCATCTATGAAAGGAAAGAATATCTACATGATTCATGATTATTCATGTATTTCACAAAAGTGTTTCTACTAAATGCACATTCACTTACATTTTAATAGACACTGAAACAAATCCTGACAAATGAACAGCATGTATTTGTACAATACTGACACACTGATGACATCTAAAATGTAAATTGTTTATATATGTGCATCTTGAGTGTTCTATGAATAACTTTTGAATCTGAAATTGTGGCGTTAACATTTTGATTGTTGACATGGCATCTCAATCTCATTTATTACATGGAGTTATCTATCGTTATCTTTATATCTTACATATCTATAAGAAATTGTTTACTTTCAAAAGAACTAAAACAAAAATAAATAAATAAATAAAACATTATATAATAATAATAATAATAATAATAATAATAATAAACATTCAGTAATTATTTGACCATTGCTTATCATGCAATTTATATTTTGTTTTACATGGGACACAATAGGCAGTTTTATGAAACTGTGACTCAAAATTAAGATATAAAATATACCAAAATGCAACAAAAAATCACAAAAGGAATCATTTTGTGTAAGTGTGTGTGTGTGTGTAGTAATCCTTTAAATTGTACAGATCCAAATTCAAGCCTGTTTTAGTTGCTTTCACCTCCATCCTCACCAGAGCTTATAAATTTCATAACCCTCATTTGTTAAAAATTAAAAAAAAACATTTCTTCAAGTTCAAGATTTTTTTGAGACAGGTTTCAAATGCTCATTGACTTCCGCTTGCTTGGCATGTTTCAGGTGGTATGTGTTTAAATTAGACAATATATTTTCAGTAATTGATTATTTAAATTGTGTTCTGTACCTCACAATGAACATTGTACAGTATTCTGCCATGAAATATGGTATTCGAAACATACAGCTGAAACATTTGTTGTGCTGCTTGGTGTTTTTATTTTTGATCAAAGCAACATTCACATCCTTCACATGTCCTAACATAAAGCTTGATATTGATGGCATTCAGTGTTTACTCACATCAATTCTGTGTCTCTTATCCAACATGTTTGTAATCTAGTTAGCAATTAAATTTACTTTCATCTGATCTCACGAATGATTAAATCTTAAATTGAACCTTAAGGCTTTTACTGTTTACTCTTTTTAGTGCATCTACTTCATGTTAACATCAAAGTCTTTATATTTCCTTAATATTTAACTATTTTGTTTTTATAAAGGCGCAGTGATATAATACCATGAAGAAAGGTTGTCATGTGTACCTCTTAGCATGGAAATAGTGCTTTGAAAGTAAGCTTTTTCAAAACGAGTGTGAGTGGGTGGCTCTTTGTTTTGTTTCAGTAAAGTACAGCTTTATGAACATGATATGAAGTGGAGACACATGGCCACTGCTTTGCACATGAAACAGAACGGCAGACGCACAGAACGGATCAAAGGAAGCTTTTGGTCCAGCAGGCTTTGTGTTGTCCAATGTTTCCCAAACGAACTGAATGTGACACACGGCTCAGACTGGCTATCCTTTCGGCTGTTACAAACGCCACACTTAGATTTTACCAATAACAGTTGACATATTACAAAATAAATTACTGCAGCACAATTATTTTTACTTAAACTCTGAATGATTTATTTTTTTATATATATAGCGATTAGAAGCAACATTCGTTATTTATATTATGTATTTTTTTGTGCAGTGTCATACAAAAGGCTACCATAATATCCACACTCACACATATTTTTATAATTATACTTTTTAAAATTAAATTAACTTGGCATGCAATCTTCAAGAGAACAGGGAAAGGTGTTTATTTGCTTTACCAACAAAACCTAAATAAACCTAAATAAACTAAATAAACCCTTGTAAACCTCACTCCTCTAAACCTGAAAAAGTGCTCTTGGGACAGATGTTAGAGCAAACAACTCCTATGCGGAGAGTTTTCAATTTTAGCCCAGTTTGGAGTGGGTTTGGTGGTGTAGGACCAGTGGGGTTACACTGGTGCCATAACCCAGATTTGACTGAGATTTAGGGGGGTGAGTAAAAGGGGCCAGCTAGTAAAGTGCTGTGCTGGTAAACCTCACACCTCTGAACCCAAAAAGGTGCTTTATTGACGTTTTTGTCTTTTATTGCAATTTTAGAAGACAGAACATCCAAGGGGAATAACATTAAATTGACAACAAAATACATACAATATATATATATATATATATATATATATATATATATATATATATATATATATATATATATATATATATATATATATATATATATATATATTTAAAAAATTACAATTATTTAAAGAGAAGATTTAAGGCTTTAAAATAATTAACAGCTCTTTTTGCTTTGGTATTTTTTGTTTATTTTAGCGACAGACATTAGATTTCATGGTTAAAGCAACCGACTCCCAGGCGGCGAGTTGCGGGTTCGATCCCAACTCAGAGCAGGTTGGGGTGTATAGGACCGGGGGGTTACAAATAGGGCAATAATAATTAATGTATTTCGTTAGTATTGTCGATTTTCCTGTGGTGCAAATGTGTGAGCTTTAGAAGTGCAGCTGTTCATTGCAGGTGTTTGTCAGATACATCAGGAGCTCAGGATGCCTGACTCATGATGTTATATCACTGAGGACAGATTTCAAGGAGACAGAGAGAGCCATCAGTTACAGAACCTAAGAAAAGAAACACTTTCACATCTCTCTGAGAAACACGCCTCAGTTAGTTTTGCGTGTTTCAAGGGCCTCCATTTATTTATTGTGTTACCATAGTCCTTGAGTTTTAAAATGTTTAAATGTCTAATCACAGTCAATGCTACATGCTGTATAAAAGTACTGCAAACGTCTGTATTTCTGTATTTTTCACTATTGACCCTCAAAAAGTCAGATATAGAAAACAAACTTTTGGATGTTGTTGTTGAAAGCTTCCAGTGCAGAAATGAATGTTACATTTTTCCTTAAAACTTTTGTGAATGTGAATGTTGAATTAACGGTTTTTTTTTTTGTTTTTTTTTTTTAAAGAGAAAACACGTCTATTGTCATGACTTGTGATAAGACGCTATTTCATGACATTTATTAATATGACAACTCTGTGGCCTTAGACATATAATAATCTATTATACACTTCAGAATCTCAATGACACACACCCAGATTATTCCTGCAGTCCTAACAACTGCTCTTCCTTATTATTCACCACACACCACACCCATGAACCTTCCCCTGATTACTTATTACATGCACCCGAAATCACCATTTACCATAAATTCTCACCTCAATCACTCAGTCAGCGGCAGGAGTCAAAGACGCATGGTTCCCCTCGTCTTCTCCTTTGAACTCTCCTGTGCTCCTTCGTGGATGTTCCTCTTCTCCTTCGTCTGTGAATGCGTTACATCTACTTAAGTGAAGTGACTATTCTTATATTGGCGTTTAACCACACAATTGAGCTTATCTACTGAACTGTCTGTTTGTGAGATCGCTCACCCTCCTCAACGCCATTCACCTGCTCCTCCTACTGTTGTTGTTGCTATGTTTAAATAAACGTCCTTGAATTTTTACCTTCCTTGTCTTCCTTGTGTGGCCGTGACACTCAGTACAAGTAGTAGGTCCTGTTTCCCCCCTCAAATATTAATACAGCACAATCAGACACATTCATTTGGAATGTATGCATGCCTAATATAGTAAAGGTAAACATATTAGGATGAGAAGTAACTGCTAACAAACATTGCACATGTAATTCTGCATTTTATTATTACATGTTTATAACAATTCTCACTATTAACTAGTGGCTTATTACCTGTTATTAATATACCGGATGTTTATTAGTACTTACTGTAGGAAATTCTGCATGATTTTATTCCACTGTAAATCTCCAATTTTACCTAGTATCTAAACAGTAGTACACAAGCAGTTAATTAAAATTTTAATCGAGGCATATGTGATAGTTATTACTGTATTAATAATGATAACTGTACCTTAATAGAAAGTGTGACCCTATTAATAAATGCACTACTGTTTTGTTTTATTACTGACACATACATCACATACAGTAACATTATTAAAAACAACCCAGGCTCATTCAGGAAACGTAGCCCCGCGGACGTTTCTGGAGATTGCGAAATACGTCCCGGGAGGTACGTATTTGTGCAGTTTTTGTTTTCGTTAATTTTTATGCAAGTTCTTGCATAAAAGGCCGCCGGAGGCCGCTGTCGCGCGAACGTCCGTCCGTCCGTCTGACTGACTGAATGAATGACTGAATGATTAACCGACCCAATCGGCCCCAATCAGCCACCCTCCTCCTCCATCTTACCTAATCCCAAGCGACGATTTACAAAAGCCATCCAGAAAAAAAAAAGCCCTCGTACGTATTTGATCGTGTTTTTGGATTTTACAGCATTCTCGCCCCATTACGAACTTGTTCGCTTTATTTTTTGGATTCTGTTTTTTGTTTTACCTGATTTCTGGAACCGATCTTCCCCAGACTCGAACCCGGCTCCTTGTCCTCCGGGCAGCCGCTCCGCTGAGGGAACACGATGAGCTAACCAGACAAACTGGTTACGGTGGGAAAGCCCTCCACAAAGAGGAGGTGAACCATCAGCCGGCGAGCGCGAAGAGGACCGACTTATCCAGCAAGTTTTTACGCAGCAAATGCCCTTTCAGCTGCAACCCATCTCTGGAAAACATCCACACACACATTCACACACACTACGGACAATTTAGCCTACCCAATTCACCTGTACCGCATGTCTTTGGACTGTGGAGGAATCCGGAGCACCCGGAGGAAACCCACGCGAACGCAGGGAGAACATGCAAACTCCACACAGAAACGCCAACTAAGCCGAGGCTCGAACTAGCGACCCAGTAACCTTCTTGCTGTGAGGTGACAGTACTACCTACTTTTCAGTATTTTTTTTTAATTAAAAATATTTTGTAACATAATTGATGCATTTATTGTCACAATTTAATGTCCTTGATGAATAAAAACGTTTTTTTTTCTTGTTTTTTTAATAAATCATTGTACATTTGTCAAATGTTGTCAAATTCAGTAGTTAGTTTGGTCAAAAAATTAAAGGAATAGTTCACCGAAATTTACTTGTCTTTAAGAAATCTTTATTTTTCTAACATTCTTCAATATACAGTATACTACTTTAAAAGTTTTTAAAACAGAATACTAGTAGTGGCCTGCTTTTAGGCCTGTCAGAGGAAATGAGGGATCAGAGTGTTTCAGTGGCATTTTACAGAAGAATAACTACGTAAATCCTGTCTGTCCTTGCCTGAGGCTTGTCCTGCTTTAAGTTACAGTCCTCCATTGTCTTATTACAGTGATTCTCAGCCCTCCTTTTTGTAATTCATTTGTTTTTCATCTTTGAATCTATTCATATAAAGCCAGCAGCATCAACTGTGCTGATTTGGGCTTGTACAGAACCCAAAAACACACGCCCACCTTTGTCCTTGAGTTCCTCCTGCACAAACAATGAATTCCACCTGTGTCTATCCAGAGCTTTTTCATTCCAGAGAAGAATCCATTCTAGCCACTGTGACAAATGAGAAGTGTAATGAAAAAAATAAATAAATAATGGAAGAGATGGTGGTGTTGAATAAGTTTGGTTCTGATTAAATGTTCTCATGAATACTCATGATTGTTTTTGTTTCTTTACCTTTGTGACTTTACCTAAATAGGGTAGTTTTGTATGGCGCCATGTTACAAAAATATTCAACTTTGTTCAAGTGTTGCTCATATAAAAGTGTTTTTTAAAGTTTTATCTAAGTCTAGCCCCACTCTTGGAGATTTTCTTGGAGAAGGTAAAATATGGGACAGTTTTTTTTTTTCATTATTACTATTTATTTATTTATTTATTTATTTATTTATTTATTTATTTATTTATTTATTTATTTATTTATTTATTTATTTATTTATTCATTTATTTATTTATTTATTTAGTTATTTATTTATTTATTTAGTTATTTATTTATTTATTTATTTATGTAATCGGAAGTTTGTATCCTGATTCAAGACTTTTGACTTTTTTGTTCAAAAAAATCAATTGTGTGATTAGGGTATAATTTACCAAGCATGTACAAATTGGAGTTCAAAGTCTGTATACAAATGTTTTTGTCATCAAATCATAATGCACCAAAACTTTTGTACATTATTTTATTCAAATGAATGATATCTGGTTGGAGAACATCCGCAGATATACTTAGAATTCACATTAAAACATTAAAAACAACCAATCATTCAATTAAGTTGGCATGATTTATATAGATCAGAGGTCGTGTTAGACTTTCTCATTGTCCGTCATTTTGACAGAGGGTTGTAAAAGTTCCGTCATAACCTATTATTGACCGTCAATTAATTTGCATATTTTTTAATCACTTTTTTAAATTCATATTTTAAAAATAAACTTGCACGGCAAGCATATAGGCTAAATTATTAATTTATTTATTTGACAAATTAACAAAAACTCATATCAGCCTTATCTCATATCTTCCTCCTGCGTCGACCTGAACTGGGTGCTTGCCTGTACGTAAGCAAACGCATCAAGAGAAACTGATGCAGAGGCAAATATCATTAAAATTTGTGTCTTTGGGAAAGTCGACTTCTCGTGACAGTGTTAATTTTGTTCTGGAGGTTTTGTTGCCAGAAGCGGCCCGGACTCTATCGGGCCAGATATGGTTAACAGGAATTGGGCCAGTGCTTTACAGCTGCATCACAAACGCATGTGCAAGAGCAAGCTGCGGGCCATACTCGGCCCGGATAACACTCGCCAATGCTGAGTCGGAGCTGGAGCCGGAGGCGCCAAAGGGCAGCCGAGCTCGGGCCGATTACAACCTGCTATCTGGGTAGCGCCACTTCAGCCAGCGTTTTGTAGTTCGGAAACATTTCTCTTAAGGAAGTGATCAGAAGTTTGCTGGATTTTCTAAATGTGGGATTTCCCGGTATTGCAAGCACTCGTTTCGCCGGAAACAAATACTGCAGCACACGCTCCTTCTGCACTAGGGGCACAGCTTCACCCCTCTGCGTTCGGTAGTGCATGGTGCTCACAATGCACTCCAAACCACCTGACCTACTTGTTGCCTTGGTTGGTCCTTAACATCAGCTGTTGGCGACTGAGGATTTTTGTCTGTTCTTGTCCACTGCATCACTTCCTTTTTTCATCTTTATTATTAATATCACAACTATTTGGCTGTTTAAAGAAACTTCTCACACTCAGCTGCTGTGAGATTTTTGCAACTGTGCGCAGCAGAGACAGAGCTGACAAAACAAGGGCAATCGCCACCAGCTGGACAGGAGTGGGAATTGCAGTTAGCTGCAAATTAAATAGGTCCCTCTCAGCATAATCCGTCAAAATGACGGATCACCTTCAGATTTTTCCGTCAATGCGGAAAAAAATGCATCAATAACGGAAAATATTAGGTTAACTCAACCTCTGATATATATATATATATATATATATATATATATATATATATATATATATATATATATATATATATATATATATATATATATACATATTGGTGGATATGAATATATTAACACAGGCTCATTCTGAAAACATAGCCCTATGCATTTCTGGAAAGCCATGAATTATGTAGCCAGAGGTACGTGTGGCTGCATTTCATTTTTTAAACGAACGGTACAGGGCGGTACGATGCCATTCCTTTTTGTGCTTACCAGCTGACCGATTACCTCCATGTGGATGACTTTCCTGCTGTAACCAGTTTGTCCTGTTAGCTCGCCATGTATTGTACGTCTGCAAACTTGAGAAGCAGGAAGGAATTGACCTTGACGATGGGGTCAAGTTCGATGAAGAACGGTTCCAGAGAGCAGATAAGACAAAAACAGAAGCAGAAAAAATAAAATAATCAAGTAAATAACAGGGTGAGAATGTGATAAAATCTGAAAACGTGGTTAAAATCAGATGAGGGCTTTTCTTTTTCTGAATTGCTTTTGAAAATTGTTGGTTGAGTTTGGGGAAAGAGGACGTTAGGTCAGTCGATCTGTCAGTCATTCAGTCAGTCAAATAATCAGTCAACAGCAGCCTCTCGTGGATTCCTGAAAATAAAAACTGCAAAAAAACGTACCTCCTGGCACATATTCTGCGGTCTCCAGAAACGTATATAGAGGTGTGTTTTCAAAAAGAGCCTGGGTTGGAATATAATAAATATATAATTAATTTATAATATATATGTCACAATCACCAGCAATCTAATCCTTGCAGTTCACTGGTATTCATCCAGATCGGAAAACTACACACACACACCACACTAAAGAACTATACCTAGTGATGCACCGTTCACACACACCTGTCCTGGGATCCATTGATCACAAACACTCAGCCTGAAAATCATTACAGACTGATTACAAGGAGTATTTGAACAGCACACACGTTTTCCTTGCCTTGCCTCGCCCTGACTTGCCTTGCCTTACCATGTTGGACCCTTGCTTTATTTTATTGTTTATTCCTGTCCATTGCCTGCCTTTGACCATCCACCTGTTTATTGACCACAATTTTGGATTTCATATATGCATCTGTTTGCCCATATGTTGAGCGTTGCTTGCCTGACTATTCTCCTAATAAACCTGCATTTGGATCTGCACTCCTTTGTCCAGCGTCCCTTCACATTTATATATATATAGTTTATATATGGTTTATATAGTTTATATATAGTTTATATATAGTTTATATATAGTTTATAGTTTTTTATAGTTTAGATGCAAAGCCATTTGATATTTTCTTATAAAATTTGTAATAAATACATTTTTCACCAAGTCGTGTGTGTCAGCTCTGTAATTTTACAATTGTAGTGACGGATAAGTTCTTTTCATTGCCTTGCAAGTGACCCAACTGAACATAAACATAGACGGTTGAGAAAAATTCTAATTTTAGGTGAACATTTCAGACGGCATTTAGAGGTTTTTGCATCTGAACTCTACACATATATATATATATATATATATATATATATATATATATATATATATATATATTCATTCATTCATTCATTTTCTTTTCCCCAAAGTCTCTTTATTAATCTGGGGTTGCCACAGTGGAATGAACCGCCAACTTATCCAGCAACCTTAGTGCTGTGAGGCGACAGCACTACCTACTGCACCACTGCGTCGCCCATATATTTTTTTCACTGTGATTGACAAATTCTGCACTGTGCCGGTACTTTTCAGTTAGAATTTGATTCGTATTGACTACACAGCCTTTGTTGTTAATATCTAATTATAAGGAATTAATAGTAGGCTATCAGACTCTGCAAACAATATCATTTCTTCGCAGAAGAACTCGATAGGGGGCCTGCCTTCACTCTAGCGGGGGGCCAAGCAGTTTGTGATACGCCACTCTAATAAGACTGGATAGCTCTAATCACAGATTAATTAAATACAGTGATCCAATGATGGCCTGTAAGTGAAGATGAACTGTGCTGAACGCCCTCTTTTAGACAGGAAGAGTGGTGTTAAAAGAGGAACGATGAAGGCTGGAGACACTGATGGAGTTGCTGAAGCTAGCAATAGCGTCTGTTTCCTCCTAGTCTGCTATGACTGTTCCTTCTCTCCTTCATTCCACTCGATTTCTCATCCTTTTCCTCCACCAAGCTGTGACACAAATCTCATTTATCTCATTTCCTGTTTGTCTTACAATGCAAATGAATGCGGACCGGCTTACTGCATTCTCCCAATCATTCTGCCTCACAGGAGGAGACGCGTGCAGAAATTGAAATCTTACTCCAGCATTTGTCTTCCAGACGGCAGAATGCCTGAGTGGTTGTCAGATAGGCTTTCTGATACTTGAGGGCTCAATAGTAGAGACTTTAAGATTAATTCCTTTTTAAATTGTGAGTAAATGAGAATAAGATTATACAGTTTCCTTGACTGGTGTGTGTTTTTCAAACATCTGAATGGTTTTAATTAATCAGACATCTTAATCTAATCAGTGTTGTCACAGAGAAGAACATTAAATATCACACTGCTAATGCAAAAAGGAAAAAAGAACAATAATTTATAAATAAATTGACTTTTATTCTCATATTTTTGTTTTAGATGGTGTAGATTTTGCTGGGACAAAATCAAGCAAGCTTATGCAATGAGGTCCAATATATTAATAATTGGTAGCTTGAAGATGGATGGATCTTGTCAAAGATAAATTACAAAAATGATTAGTCGAGAACTTGTATCTGTGGTTGAGCTGCTATGTGAAAAACCAAAAGAGGCCACACAAATTTCTTGACGGTAATCACTAGTGTTAGGCAAAGTTGCTGTATATTCTTGCTGTTTTTCCTCATCATACTCAATTAAGTCATGCAGTAAGCAAGAAGGTGCAATGGAGCTGCCATCCAGAAGTCAAACAGTAGCCGTCTGCATAGCCTGGGCTTCAATGACATTAAGAAGAGGCAAAGTTGCAAACTATAACTGATGTAGAAGCTAAGAGCATAAGATTTAGAGAAATTGTGATGTAGACATTGAGTTTTTCCACTTGTATAGACTTTTTGTAGTTTTGTCAAAAATCACTTTAGTTTTTTTAAAACATTGGTACCCCAGTAGACATCAAAACACAAGGCTAGATTCAGATAATATGAGTAAGAATAATAATATTCATAATATTCAATTTAATTCAAATCATGTTTATTTATATAGCGCTTTTCACAATGAAGATTATGTCAAAGCAGCTTAACATAGTTCTAGTAAAGTCCAGATGTCAGAGTTGACGTTCAGTTAAGTTTAGTTCAGGTGGTTTCAGTTTCACTGCTGAAAGTTCAAACACTGAAGAGCAAATCCACCGAAGCGCAGCTACACAAGTCCCGATCCAAGCAAGCCGGTGGTGACATTGGCGAGGTAAAAAAAACGTCACCAGTTGACAAAATGAAGTGAAAAAAGACCTTGAGAGGAACTAGGCTCTGTTTGGCATGACCATTATTCTTCTGGCCAAACTTCCTGTGTGGAGCTGCAGTCTAAGGCCCCATTTACACTAATGCGTTTGCACACTACACCGGAGTTTTCGAATGCCGAAAAACGGAGCGTTTTGGAAACGCTAAAGAGTCCATTTTCATTCTAAAACCCTGCTGCTCCATCTCAGTGTGAATGAAGGAAAACGGAGACATCTGAAAACGGGCTGCCGACATTTGCCTCTATGATTGGTGCTTTTCCTCAATATTAAACAGTATATTTGACTGTTTTTTTTTTTTTTTTTTTTTAGGTTTTTAAGATTAATATGGGGCAGTATGACACCAACAACTTTTGTTGCTTTTCACATTAATGATATTACAGTAGGACAAATAAATTAACAAGCGTGTCTGTGATGAATAAACTGATCAAATAAATATCACAAAACAACTTGACTGTGTTTATGATTTGCAGTCAAATATATGTTCCTCACTTTCCTAACTTCACATGGACAACTTTACAGATCCAGCCAGATTCCTTTCTGGCCCACTTTACAAAACGTTGTACAATGTCACACCCATGTTCAAATCCGGTGGGCACAGCTTCACAAAAGAGATAAGTGCAAGGTAAAATCAAGGTAAACTACATGATCAAAAACATGGTTTGAAAATGCTATTAGTTGGCGTGTATCTAAAACACAAAGTGTCCCCTAAGTTATACGTTTCAGATTTTAAAAATGTAGACTCTGCCTTCTAGTGGATTTGTCATCTGAAATGTGCAATAAAAACATATTTTATGTTTTCTGCATGTTTCCAATTAGCTTAGAATGTTTTGCAAATGCACATTTAATAAAAAATAACTGATCAAAAGAAGTTGAATTATAGATATCAAGGCATACAAGGTGATGATGTGATGTGCAGTGTTTGCTACACGCCATGTGTGGAATTTTTCGTGCTTATATTATGGTTAAAACACTTAAAGGCATTGTTCACAAATTGTATTTAAAGACATTTAAAGACATCCAGAGCCTGCATGGCTAATTCTAAAAGTCATTGATAGCAGGCTTAAAGCAGTTAATAATGTAGTTTCATAGGTTGTAGGCTGTCAATTCAAAATAAATCCTTTAGTATAGTGATATGGAACTGTAATGCAGTCAGTAACTCTCTGTACATTTCTCTAAACATAATTTTAAATTAACCAATGGGAATCAAGCATCCAAATGCCCTACAGACTCTAATTTGCATGTTCATTTCTGCAATATTTGAAATTTTAGTGTACATGTTCCACATATTACATGCAGCATATACAGTAGTTTGACATCCCTTTCTACATTTTAGTTAAAGTACTTGGTCATTGCGAGCCAGCTGTATCACAAAGCAAACGCTATATTTGGAATAGGAAAGACTGTGGTGAAAATAATAATAATCCAGTCACTCTACTTGAGTTTGCTGTAAAGTTAGAGTGCTTTTTTTCAATACGCCAGCTGCAAGAACATTGATATTTCTAAATTCACCCTCCAAACATGAGTTGGGGGTAGGGACATGCTTTTAAATGTTTAAAGCATGTTAAATAGGCATTGCATTAATTATGAACCAGCCCTCCCGACAGGGGATTTAAAGGCGCGAGGCACAAAGATGTGAAATATTCAGAAGAGCAAGATATTGTGCCACTATTATCTATCTCAAAAAGACGTCTTTATAGAAGAGCACTTACTAATGCAGGCAGTCAGTCATAACAGAACAGAGACAGTCTGCTATGATCCTCTTTTCATTATGTGCTGACCTTATGAAATGTAAATGTTTAAAACATGCTAAGACAGCCAGATGCTTTATATATTTCAAAAATCTAAATAAATTTGAATTTGCATGTATGAACAACAATGAGCAGTGCGGTGTTGCAGTGGGTAGTGCTGGCGCCTTACAGCAAGGTCACTGGTTCGAGCCTGTACAGTTTGCATGTTCTCCACGTTTGTGTGGAGTTTCCTCCCGGTGCTCCAGTTTCCCACAAATCCAAAGACATGCACTATTGGTGAATTAGGTAAGCTAAAATTGTCCATAGTGTGTGTGTGTGTGTGTGTGTGTGTGTGTGTGTGTGTGTGTGTGTGTGTGTGTGTGTGTGTGTGTGTGTGTGTGTGTGTGTGTGAATGAGGGTGTATGGGTGTTTTCCAGTGATGGGTTGCAGCTGGATGGGCATCCACTGTGTTAAACATTTGCTGGAAAAGTTGGCAGTTTATTCCGCTGTGGCGACCGCTGATAAGGGACTAAGCCGAAAAGAAAATTAATGAATGCTGGGATCGAACCGGCAACCTTCCGCATTGGAGTCAGTTGCTAGCTGCCCGGCATTACACTCACCCCTATAACCTCACTCCCATCCATGTCACGGCACCAATGTAATCCCACCAGTCCTACACCACCCAACCTGCCCTGAGCTGGGATCGGACCTGCGACTTCCCGCATGGGAGTCGGTTGCTCTAACAATAAGGCTAAAGACTTGAGATTCACTTGCACATCACTTTACTAGCTGTCCTCCATTACATATACAGTGAGGTAAATAAGGATTGAACACATTGTGTTATTTTCCTCAGAATATTATTTCTAAAGGGCTGTTGACATGGAATTGAACCAGATGTTGGTAAAAACCCAAACATTACAAACATAAAAATAAAACAAAACTAAAAAATCTGAAAATTTAGTCCATGTTTAATGACAATGGAATGGCACAAGGAGAAAGTACTGAATTACTGAAATTTATTTAATACTTTAAATAAAAGGCTTTTTTGGTGATAGCAGCACACCTCTCATATGGAGAATGAAGCCCCATGCATTGCTCAAGTGATATATTTTTTACATACTTAAACGGAGTGAAAAATCTTAATGTTGGTCTGAGTATTTTTTGTATGTTCTATTGGATTCAAGTCAGGGGATTGGCTGGGCCATTCTAGGGCTTGATTTTCTTTCTCTGAAAGCATTTCAGAGTTTTCTTGGCTGTGTTTTAAATCATTGTCTTGCAGAAATGTCCACCCTGGTTTCATCTTCATCATTCTGGTAATGTACTGAAGATGCTGGACTAATTATATTAATCAATTCATTCCTTTTCTTTTTTAGCACCACAGCGAAATAAACCACCAACTTATCCAGCATATGTGTTACGCTGCAGATGTCCTTCCAGCCACAACCCATCACTGGGAAACACACACTCATTCCCACACTCATACACTATGGTCAATTTTTTTTAGCACACCCAATTCACCTGTACTGCATGCCTTTGGAATTTTGGGGTTTCACTGCCTTTTTTTACACCTCCCTTTCTTCATGTGTTTAATACTTTTTCCCTGTGTCATTTAATATTATTACACATAACTTCATTTGTAAATAAATTACATTTGTTTTCTTTTCATATATTGATTCCTTTGGTTGTCACCAACATCCGGTGAACATTTCAAGTCACCAGCACCTTTTTAAATATATTTTCTGAGAAAAATGGTGACGTGTTTAATACTTATTTGCCCCACTATATAATGTATACACACACACATATATATACACACACACACACACACACACACACACACACACACACACACACACACACACACACAATAGAATACTATTTCTGGTGCTATTTCTATTGTGCTTAATTTAATTGTTGCTTAATTTAGTTGTTGATGTGGTTTTATTCTGTTCCTCTCTGTGTGTGTATTACATGCCAAGGAGAGAATTCGGAATTTTCTGGCACCATGGGAGTCCAAACCGTCCATCAAAAGCACATATTCTCCTTGCTATTCTCTATCCAATTTATCTCCAGTGTCTCTCAGCTGTGCTGGAGACCCTCTGCCCCTCGTTGCAATTCATTTCTCTCTCACGCACATTTTCTGGCCTGGTATGTTTTCTGTGTGGGAGACAAACGAGATTTGTGCTGTAGATTGGCAGCAGTTTTTACGTTGAAGGATGAAGAAGCAGTACAACCACAGACCTGTTTCTGCATAGAAGGCCTGTTTGCACTTAAATCAGTCAGCTCTATGCCATCATGTTAGTTAGGCTAAATGCAGTCTTGCACAAATGTATGTAATCAACTGAGATAATGTCATGGTATATGCCATGTCAATGGCAGTATCTTAAAAGCCATCTGTGTTTGTTAGTAAATATGTGCACTGAAATGCATGCACAGTTGCTATTAGCCTGTGCATGTGTGTGTGTGTTTCATGTTTGTTCAGAGATGTATGCATTCATTACAAAGAATCTGTGCACAGTAAATGAGTCTCAGGTGTGATGGGAAGATCAGTAAGACAGTGGCTGTGAGTTTCCAGTTGCAGTGTTTATGGGCTAACAGATGGTGAAAGGGGACAGATTATCCTTGCAAGGCCATAATAGGGAGGCCTTTTTCTGTAATGGAAAAGACTGGATGTGCATCTAAACATTCCCATCCAATAACACTACTAGTTTGACAATAATGAAGCACATAGATCAACATGTATTTCATCTTTGAGTGAAAACGGGACAGACTACATACACAGGTATGTGCCTAAAAATTACAATATCAAGGGAAAGTCCATTTATTTCAATAATTTGTTTAAAAAAAAGAAACTTTAGTTTGTGTTATAGTAATTCACTAACCACAACGTGAAATATTTCAAGCCTTCTTTTGTTTCAATTTAAATTATTAGGGATTAAAGGTGAAATAACATATCCAGTAGTTAGAATATTTTGAATATTTTTCTAATCCAAAATTAGAATATCATGACCAAGTTCAACACTGTAGGCTCATTGTGTCTTAAACTAGTCCGCTAATTAATGCAAAGCCTTGAAATTGTCGTAGTCTTGCTTAGTAGACTTCAGAATCATGGGCAGGACTGCTGACTTGACAGTTGTGCAGAAGAACATCATTGGAACCCTCCATAAGGAAGAAAAGTCTCAAAGGGCAATTGCAAAAGAAACGGGATGCTCTCAGTGCAGTATCTAAGTTTATTAATAGAGTGCTGAGAGGAAGGGAAAAATGTGGTTGGAAAAGGTGCACTAGTATGACTGCAGCTTTGAGAGGCTTGTCAAGCACAGGAGACTGAGGCTGGTGACAGAGCATCAAAAACCACCACATACAGACGACTGCATGACATGGGCTACAGCTGTAGAATTCCATGCGTCAAGCCACTCCTAAACCAAAGTAATGTCTGTGCTGGGCTAAAGAGAAAAAGTACTGGTCTGTTGTACTCTTTTCAGTTGAAAGCTGATTTTGTATTTCATTTGGAAATCAAGATCCCAGAGTCTGAAGGAACAGTGAAGTGACACAAAAGTCAAGCTGCTTGAAGTCCACTGTGAAGTTTTTACAGTCAGTGATGATTTGGAGACCCATGTCAAATGCTGGTGTGGGTCCATTGTCTTTTATCAAGTGCACAGTCAACGCAGCTCTATACCCGGAGGTTTTAGAGCACTTTTTGCTTTCTGCTGCTGACAAGCTTTTTGGAGATGATGATTTTATTTTCCAGCAGGACTTGGAACCTGCACACAGTGCCAAAGCTACCAGTACCTGGTTTAAGGACTATGGAATCCCTTTACTTAAATGGCGAGGAAACTCATTTAAACCCCTTTGAAAATCTATAGCCTATTGTCAAGAGGAAGATAAGGGGACAGAGACCTCGAAATGCAGACGAGCTGATGGCTGATGTCAAAGTAACTTGGACTTCATAACACCTCAACTGTGTCAAAGGCTTATGGCCTCCATGCCACGCTGCCTTGATGTTGTAATAAGTGCTAAAGGAGGCCTAACACAGTACTAAAGACTTAAAACAGTACATTAACACACTTTCCAGAAGACCAACATGTGTTTATGATGCTTTTTTTATTGCTCACATGAAATATTAAAATTTTGTGAAATACTGGATTTTTTGGGGTTTTGCATATTTAATCCATAATTATTTAAATTGAAACAAATAAATGCTTGAAATATTTCACTGTGTGTGTAGTGAACTAATATAACACACAAGTTTCACTTGTGTAGTTTTTTAAATCAATGGACTTTGCCTCGATATAAAACACAGTAAAAAAGGTTCTTGCTCCCTTCAATTCTTTTGTTGAACCAGTTGAACTTTTCTTTCAGCTCAGCATAAGGAATTCAATCAGACTGACTAAAAATATAAGTAAAGGCGAGGCAGTGGCGCAGTAGGTAGTGTTGTAGCCTCACAGCAAGAAGGTCGATGGGTCGCTGTTTCGAACCTTGGTTCAGTTGGCGTTTCTGTGTGGAGTTTGCATGTTCTCCCTGCCTTCGAGTGGGTTTCCTCCAGGTGCTCCGGTTTCCCCCACAGTCCAAAGACATGCGGTACAGGTGAATTGGGTTGGCTAAATTGTCCGTAGGGTATGAGTGTGTGTGGATGTTTCCCAGAGATGGGTTGTGGCTGGAAGGGCATCCGCTGCGTAGAAACTAGCTGGATAAGTTGGCGGTTTATTCTGCTGTGGTGACCCCGGATTAATAAAGGGATTAAGCCGACAAGAAAATGAATGAATGAATGAAAAATAAGTTAAAGCAACATAAAATAATATTTGTTGTCTTGACTTTTTGCCATCATCTTTCTTCTCATTAACTGGTCAGAATTTGTCTTATTTTCATGTGTTTATTTGTAGAAACTATCTGACAGTACTATTTTAATAATAATAATAATAATAATAATAATAATAACAATAATAATAATTGAAATATAATTAATTTTTAACATTGATCTGTAAACATTTTAGTAACTATTTTATGGTAAATATAACAGTGGTTGCTTAATTCCTTTATTTATATTATTATTTATTTTAGGGTTTTAATTTTTATTTAATTTAACATTTTAATTTTGAGATAGTATCTAAATTCTACTTGCATAACCAGGGCGGATTGAACCATTTAAAGCAAGGTAAGCGGCCACTTAGGGCTCCAGGAAATCTGAGGGCCCCCAAATAAATAGCTAGAAGTATAAATGATACCTATAAATGATATATAACATTGTTTTCTGACATACTTTGTACGGTGAGGGTCCCTCACCTTTAATCATGCACCAGTCCAGCAGTCAGTTATTCATTATTAGTTTTAATTGTGAATTCGTCTTAAGAAAACAAATCGTTTCAAAAATTTTACAAGCTGCTTTTTTATGTTATTATAATTTTCCATTAAGTTAAAATGTAGAAAAGGAGATCGACTGATATGAGAAAAAACAGCAAAATAATAATTGAAAAAAAAATGTAAGGATAATATAAATGTAAGTATAATATAATAAATATATATTGCTTAAGGCCCCAAAATCACTAAAACCACCCATGTGCATTACTTAAAAACATTATGACAAATTATTCATGCAAATTCAAATGATATTGTTCACACTTTTAAATATATTCTGTTAACATTCCAGTGATGGATATACTTAGGCATGGGATTACAGGTAGACCTTCATTCCATTATTTAAAAAAAAACTGCATAATTTTATTGAGTGCAAATAATATAATATCTATATTTTCCAGTGGGACAGGGTTGGGAAAAATATGAGCAAGATTTTCTAGTTTTTCCAGGATCAGTCTCTTAGTCAAATTCATTCACATTTACACCCCATACATCCTTTATCGACCTTTGAACTTGAGTTCTATTCATCACTTGTCTCCTCTTTCACCCCATCTTTTATGTCAGGGTTACAGTAATATTTTTCCAGTACCTACCGGCTGGCTCAGCTCTCCACATGACTTTGGCAAACCATCTTAGTACACTGCAGTGACGCAAGCGCTCACCTTCCCAAGCCAACTCAAAACTCTATTTCTAGCTTCTGATCCAATCAGAAGTGCAGAGTGTCTGTGCAGGAGATGATGTCATAAAGTTATTGACAGGCGGGATGAATGAGTTCCATTGACTCCCCACCGGTTCTCAGCATCTTTGTGTTGGCCTGGAGCCCAGTCCTGTCCACAGCATCTCACGACCCCAGCTGGGTGCCCTGTAATGCAGGCACAGGAAGGGAGACACACAAGGCCACAGGTGCTCCAGGCTTCATCAATGCCATTCCAGTGGGCCTTCCGAATATAGCGCAGAGCGTTCATGCCTTCGCACTCACACACTCCCCTGTGGTGTAGCCTTATTCGGAAGTGCTCAGCTGTTTGCGTAGTTCACGTGACTAGCTTTGGTGTTTTAGTGATTGTGTTAAAGTATAAACAATAGGGATTGTATCTCTCATGAACAAATTATAGAGTTTTTTTATTTTTGTTTTGAAACATATAAACAGATGGGATGGTATAGGCTGCAGCCATGTTAAGCCTGAATGCATTGATCTAATTTACTGACACATTTGATTTTTAACCAAATTGTTTACATTCACAAACTGACTATTTACAAATCAATGCTCCAGATAATGTGTTTTTGTGTTTATGTGTGTGTGTGTGTGTGTGTGTGTGTGTGTGTGTGTGTGTGTGTGTGTTTGTGTGTTTGTGTGTTTGTGTGTGTGTGTGTGTGTGTGTGTGTGTGTGTGTGTGTACAGTATTTGACCACGAAAGTACAATAATCTACAAAGGAAAACTAAATTCTGTGGCCTTCAGGGATGATTCTAAGGCCCCGTTTACACTAGTGCGTTTTAGTTTGAAAACGCATAAGTTTTGCTACGGTTACGCCATCCGTCCACACTACGCCGGAGTTCTCGAGCGCCGAAAACGGAGCTTTTTGAAAACGCTGGAGAGGCCGTTTTCATTCTGAAACGCAGCTGCTCCGTCTCAGTGTGGATGGGGAAAGACGGAGACATTTGAAAACGGAGGCGGGGCTGCTGACGTTCGCCTCTCTGATTGGGGCTTTTCCTCAATATTAAGTAGCCCACACACAGTTCAGTCTTGCATCCTCTTCTTGTAAGTTAAGACTTCGCAAGTTTGATCAAGGCTGCAGTCTCCCCCTTCTCAGTTTGATATGTAAAACATACAGAGGACACCGGTAAATCTTCAAAGGGAACAGTGTACTTTATAACTTCATTCACATCACCTTGGCTACGTTGTTTCACTTTCTCAACAATAAAATGTAAACATGATATAAGGAACTGCCTATTTTCTTTTTAATATTAGCAACTTAACAGACAGCAGAAATGTTGAGGCGTCGTGCTGCATATGTGAGCGTCATCTTCACTGTGGATATTTATAACAAAACGGAGCCGATAACAACTGCCTCCTTCCATTTTCAGTGAAAATACGAAACATACCCTCTCTAATTTGCTGAATAACAGTTTTAATAATCGATAATTATAAAAGTATATAACATACAATAAGTTTATAAATTGTAGGAAATAAAGGCAAGCGATCAGTCAATGTACCTGGATTAATCATTAACTTATCTTTGCGCTTAACCAAAACATGTTACCCGTGAACAAGTAACTTAATAGATTCCAATGACCAAAGTCAGCTTGGCCTATGTCGTTGGATAAAGAACATGAATGAAATATCACGTTTAGCAAATATAGTGAGATTAGATCCAGCGGGAGATGCTTGATGAGCAGTCCGACAAGCAGAGCTCTCATCTGGGTAGAAATGCTGGAGCGCTTGCCCGAGAGTGTGTGTGTGGTCACATGATGTGCGTTTTCAGCGTTTTGGTGTGGACGGAGATCTGTTCAGAAACGCTGGGTAAAACGCGAGTGTGGACGCGGATCGTTTTCATTCTACAACGCCGTTTTAAAACTAAAACGCACTAGTGTAAACGGGGCCTAAGGGAGCATGCACTTCGGGGGGCCAGAGATCTGCTTTATTAACAGTATTAACAGGGGCATACAGTACCTGACAATACTGGGATGTGAAAATAAGGGATAACATACAACTCGACAAGTTTGACATGTGTAGTGTAGTTTTTAAGTGTGAATGAATGTGTATGCCTGTTCCCAGTGTTCGTTGGCGGCTGGAAAGGCATCCGCTGCATAAAACATATGCTGGATAAGTTGGTGGTTCATTCCGCTGTGGTGACCCCTAATTAATAAAGAGACTAGGCCGAAAAGAAAATAATTGAATGAATTTTTTCATGCCTAAATAAAATGACAGCACAGAACAGATTTGCATGTAAAAGCAAGGGGCATCCCCTGGTGGTTCGGCGGTATGGCTTGCCTCTTTAATGTTTATTTCCGCCCTTCATAAAAAGATTTTTAAAAATACAGGAAAATACCTTTATTGGATGATTCTGGGATAGAATTGGGACACACTTTTTTTGATGGTTTGTTGAATTTAAGTTTAAGTACATTGCATCTACATGCCAACTAATTCTCATTAGATTATTAGTAGACTGTTAGGTTGGGGTTAGGGTTAGTGTAAGTTGACATGTACAGTACTTGCAAAGTTTCTTTTAGTCAAGTAAATTTCTGATGAAGGAGCAGTATCAACAGATAATAAGCAAACAGTCTATTAATACTCAAATGGACAATCAAAATAAAGTGTTACCTAGAATTATAAAATATGTGAGAATTGTGAGAAAAAACAGGAGGATTGACATGTATTGCTGAAGGCCCAACCTCAAGTATTCTTTTATAGAGCGAACAATTGCTAGCCTGACCCCTTGAGGCCTTATTTCTTGTATTTCTTTTATTATTTTTATTTTTTAATCATTTTAACATGCAGTTTGGTTACGACAAGGTGTTTTTTTTTTGTGCATATTGGCATACACAGTTGGATTGTTTGAAGACGTCTGATGTCTGCATGTGCAGTGTACCATTTTGGTGTCTTTCACAAAAAAATCAAGCTGACTGATGTTTGCTTTTATCCTAAAATAAAACTGCATCACATAAGCAAATATAGTTTCAAATAGAGCTATTTTATTGGCTGTTGTGCTTGTTGACACATGTGCATGTTAATTCCATGCTCTTATTTGAAATATTTGGTATATATGTATATTTATACACAGTTGAAGTCAGAATTATTTGCCCTCCTGAATTATTAGCCCAATTGTTAATTTTTATTTTATCTTTGTCATGATGACAGTAAATAATATTTTACAAGATATTTTTCAAGACACTTCTGTACAGCTTAAAGTGACATTTAAAGGCTTAACTAGGTTAATTAGGTTAACTAGGCAGGTTAGGGGAAATAGGCAAGTTATTGTATGGTTTGTTCTGTAGACTATCTATAATAATAATAATAATTTTGATTTAAAAATTAAAAACTGATTTTATTCCAGAAGAAAAAATATTATCAGACATACTGTTAAAATTCCCCCGCTCTGTCTGAAAAAAAAAATCAAAGGCGGGCTAATAATTTATTCTGACCACAACCATGCACACACACACACACACACACACACACACACACAGAGAGAGAGAGAGACACACACACACAGCATAAAATTCTGCCTTGCATATCTATTATGCAATATTATAGTATTATATATTATTTTTGTTAGAATACATAAATATTTAACTACATTTATAATAAATATTAGTTATGGTATACGAAACATTTATAATGAAATTAAATACTGCAATATAGATAATGCTACAATATAAAAAATAATCTACCCAGTCCTAATATTGCATATTTGGTTACAGCTTCAGCTCTAATGTGATTTGTTAAATCGAATCAGTGGTTATTGCTTAGATTATAGAAACAAGATTATGTCCAGTCAGTCTAGTGTGATCCTGACATGGTATTTATTTATTTATTTATTTATTTATTTATTTATTTATTTATTTAGTTAGTTAGTTAGTTTGTTTGTTTGTTTTGTACTGTCTACCTAAACAGCATTTTAATCCTAAAACGCTCAGTCCTTCAAAGTCCAGCTTTTTCTTCATCTCTAAACTGCTGACATAGGGTATGAAGATGTTTGCTTGTTTGATTCTAAATGCCTGTAAGCATGACCATCTATATTCTGTGGAGAGCTGTGATGAGAGTTGTAACATCTTTCAGTTCTGTTATTATCATTCCCGGGTAATTACAGAGACTTGTGCCTGCTGATTGCTTCTGTCAAGCAGTTAATCTGAAAATGAGGAGGTAATGAGAGTCTGGGCTAATATGCTTCATATCTCTATCTGTCTGTCCAGAGGGGGACACAGAAAATAACCAGAGACATATTACAGTTTGGATACAGAGAAGAAACATTAAAAAAAGAGAAATGACAAAGGGGATTCATAAACACACAAATACATAATAAACAGTTAGCCTAATTGAACATTTGAAATTGAACGTCTACAATTGGTGATACAAATACATAGCCCTGCCCAATTTATGTCATTGGTTAAGCCAAATCATATTTGTTAAAATTGTCAGAGACTTAAACAAACTATTTCTGTGTGGTTTAAATCTTGAGCATTGTTTAATTTAAGTAACTTTGTGTTGTCAGGTTGAGTAATATTTTTTTACTTGACATCTTAATATAAAAAAAATATTTAAAAAATCTTTATAGTATCTTGTGAAATAAAAAAGGGCTTTTGAGTGACCTTTGTAAATAAAAAAATAAATAAATAAAGAGTCACACTTTACAATAAGGTTTCATTATGTATTTCCTATGGAGCATGAACTAATAATGAAGATTATTAATCAAAGGTAAACATTTGCTAATGCATTATTATCATCCAAATTTATGCTTTCTAATATTAGTTGATGCACTTTAAGTTAACATTAACTAACAATGAACAACCATATTTTAATTAACTTATGTTATCCAAATGAACAAATATTGTCATAAATGTATGGTTAATTGTTTGTTCATGTTAGTATATGCAATAACCAACATACAACCTTATTGTAAAGTGTTGCCAAATAAATACATATTTATGATATAAAGCCATTTAGCCTATCATACACCCGGCGCAATAAGGTGCAAGATGTGTTTTCACGACTTGTTGCTATTTTCAGACCAACGCAACCCTAAGGTTTTTGTTTTCTGCCACATTGTTTAAATAGCAAATCAATTTGTGCCACTTTGTGGACTCATGGGTGTTTCGGTCAAGAAAAGAGATGTGTTAAGTTTTTAGTTTGCTTATGACAATTTGCTTTGGAATAATGTAATAATTTAGGTTAGTAGTATTTATTAAATGCATATTTATATTTGTTTTATTAAAACAAAGCTTAGATTTGTCCACCTGTCAGGTTTTGGACCAAATGGGGCATAGTAGGTGTCTTCGGATATAGCTCAGTTGTTTGATCACACTTTGTTATTATTGCTGATTTATTTGCTTGCTGAAGTTTAAAAATGAATTTAGAAAGTTTTGAAACAAATCTTTGTGCTTAACAAACAAAATGAGTTATGTAGGCTAATGGATGTCTGTGCGAACAACACATTTCCTTATCCACAAAAGAGAGAAAGTTAAAGTGAAAGTAAAGGCCAATTGGAGGAGGCTCATTCTCTCATTCTTGCACTGCAGATGGTCTGTTTAACTGTTTTCTCACTAGTGAAGCGTTCAGTTTTTCCACTTACAAAGTCTGCCATGTAAATAGCAAATATGCCATGGCCTGACACAACTGACTCTTAAAGGGAATGAGAGATGAGACTCTGATTGGTTTATTCACATAACACACCCAGAACTCATTAAAAGAATAAGCTCAACCCTGTTAGACCATCCGACGTAGAGCATATTGTTCCATTCTTAAAATAGCAAAAGTGGATTCGGATATGCTCTTAATGATTTTGCACACTGTGCTTTGGACTTTGCGCCTAGATCGTTAAAATAGAGCCCATTGACTCAAAACACTCAAGACAAAGTTAGTAACAAAATAATTTATGTATTGAGTAATTAATACATAAAAGCACAATCCAAAACATTCTCGCCAGTGAAAAGCTATCTACTTTCAGGAAAAAAAAATAATAAAAATAGTGTCTTTTTTTAAAAACCAGAGGCATTGCAATGTTGTGGCATATTAGAAAACTTACTGATTTCTTCAGCCTGTAATCCAAAATGGTGGGCTAACAGATATACTATATAAGTATATACTATATAAGTGACTTTATACTGTGACCAATAAAGCAACAGAACGGCAACAACGTGTTAGGTTGGGCATACATCACAAGATAATCTTCTTAATTTAGAAATTATTATGTGAAATGAAACAATACATAATGTAAACAGGAAGCAAGTTGACAGAAGCATAGCAAACACAGTTGTGGCACGGCACACAAAGTGAAAAGGATTGGACAGCAGTCATGCGGATCAGCTTGTCAATTTGGGCTAACAGCACAAATGTTTATTCTTCCGCCATGTTTATTCTCAAGTCTCCAGAGATTTTGCAAGATTTTCTGTGCTCTGATTGAAAACATGTGGGTGCACTGTGCTGTCTTTGTCACATCACAGTACACCACACTCTATGAAAATCGTAAAATGGTGAAATCATTTTTTCTGACCTCATGTTTGTGGTCTTAACATTTAGAAAATGCATTCATTCATTTTCCTTCTGCTTAGTCCCTTAATTTCTCAGTGGTCACCACAGCGGAATAAACCACTAACTATTACAGCATATGTTTTACGCTGTGGATGACCTTTTAGCCGCAACCCAGTGTACTGGGAAACATTCATACACTCTCGCATTCTTACACACTACAGCCAATTCAGTTCATCCAGTTCACCTACAGCGCATGTTTTTGGACTGTGGGGAGCACACGGGAGAACACGGGAGAGCTTGCAAACTTTATATAAAAATGCCATCGGGCTCGGCTAGGACTTGAATCAGCGACCTTCTTGCTGTGAGGTGACAGGAGCGTTTTGAAAATCTCATACAATAATAAGAGACCCGGACTAAGGTAAATTTCCCCACACAGTGATTCCAAATCATATAAGGATTGGTGTACTCACATGGACTTGCAGTTTTTGAAGCATCGAATGGTCTTAATTTAAAATTCACAGAAAAGGCTCTGAAGTGGATGCAGAAGGTCCTTAAACCAGAAATGCAGACAAAGGTACAGTATTGTACCTTGTTATGAAGGTTTGTTCATCAGAATTTCTGCAAATCTATTTTTGTTGTCTTCTGCCTCTTTGGAATAGAGTTGGACTTAGTCTGCTCTCTGGAATAGAGAATGGGATGTGCTGTGTATGTTGTCATTTTGTAAGACGGAACCTCTTGGTTTATCATTGCCATTTTGTTCCCTTCAGGCAGAACACTCAGATCTTTTGGTTGTATCAATTTCTGCCTCACAAAAGAAGTGTATCAGTTTTTGGCCTATACGCATTTTTGTTTTTCTCATAAAGAGTTTGGAATTTGGTGCTTCTCTTATCTAAAATATACATTTAAATGTATGCATTTATAAAAGAAAACATTTATTGTCTTTATTATTGATGTATTTATTTCTCCATTTGCAGATGTAAGATATTTATATACTTTAGATGTATGCTCTTTGTAAATAAAGTTATGACAATGAAATATGGTAAATATGGTAACTGATGTGTACATCTTAACCATGAAATTTCCATTAAACTTGCAGAGAAATTTGTTTTTGTACAATATTGATGGGTAATGAATGTGCAAAAGAGTTGGTTCTTTGATGGAGAATGGACTGCTGAACTAATATCGGTCGGTTTGTTCATAAAATTTGGAAAGCCAAAGGACCAGTTTATGTTAAAGATTACCACAGTGTTTATCACAGGGAAATGACTCGTGCTGAGGTTGTTTTAATGGGCACACAGATGAGTGTTATGTTACATAAATATTATAAAGTACTATTTGTATCACCATATTCAAACAGACTCATGTGATTTGACACGTTATGGAGTTCATTTATTCATAATTCTGTCATTTGATAAATCTGTAGTTGAAAGTAAATATTTTGTGTCTCCAGAATGTGTCTGTAAAGTTTCAGCTCAAAATACCCATCAGATCATTTATTATAAGTTCCTGAATATGCTCAATTTGGACTTAGAGGACAGTGTAGCTGTATACAGACAGACACGGATGAAGCAGATTCAGGATTCAAATAATGAGTCACACATAAATGCCTTTGCAAAGTTTGCAGTGCACACACACACACACACACACACAAACACTAACATGTGAAGTTTTTAAACTAATTTCGAGAGGAGCACGTGATATAATTGACAGCAGCTGGCCACCTATCTACACTCATTAGTTAGCCAATCAGATCTATCCTAACCCACTATAAGTAGCCTAGCTAGACATTACTCCCTTATCTTCGTTTTCCGAAGAAACCCCCCATCCACCCCTTTCTCCTCCTTTTCTCCTTTACAAAAAGGGGAGCTCTCGAGAACCACCTGATCTCGTACTCCTCTCACATGCTCTATGGACCTGGCGGGAGCCCTGGGCTCAACTATCTCCGAGCTCAGGGTTCTCTCCCGGGACAGCATGCCAAACCTGCCTACAGCTGTCAAGCAATATCTAAGTGTGAACTCTTGAAGTGTAATTTTAAACTGTTTTTGCATGTCTTGAAGCATCTTCGTATATGCGGCTGTGCTGATTCCAGCAGTTACAGAATTACAAAATGATTTTACTGTCTTCTTTATTACAAACATGCACTGTTCTAAAAACGTCTTAATTTATTAAAGTTAGTTAAAAATTTTAATCAACTCTTAAAGGGCACATTTTAAAGGTTGACTTTTAATTTTATTTATTTATTTATTTATTTGACCTATAAGCACAGTACAGTGTTAATGTTCAAACTATTTATAATGTTTAAAGTGGCTGACAATAATAAATATTCATAATAATAGGAATTAATCTGTCTTCTTATTATGGTGGTGCATGTTTTTTTCTGAGGTGGTACTTGATGAAAAAAGTTTGAGAACGTTCGAGGTTACAGAAGTAACCCTTCGTTCCCCGAGGAGGGGAACGGAAGTGCCATGAATGGGAGGATTCGGATCAGAAGCCGCTTATCTGGAGAGTATTGAACGGGCCAATGAATGAAATTAATTGGCAGCGTAAGCTTGCGCAGGTGTGCGACATCTGCAATCATCTCAGCATATAAGCACACCTGAAGCCAGCAGACGCCATCCTTTTAAGCTGAAGAGACTTTCAAACAGCTAAGGGACAGTCATTATGGCGACGGAATATGGCACTTCCGTTCCCCTCCTCGGGGAACGAAGGGTTACTTCTGTAACCTCGAACGTTCCCCTTCGGTTGGGGAACTTCAGTGCCATGAATGGGAGAATATGGAAAGCGCCATAATGACTGCACCTTACCAACACCCCCGATGAGGAGATAGTCAAGCAAGCGTGACGCACCCACATCATGGGGGGCGCGGTCCTCCAACGTGTCCCTGGCCCTAATTTATCCTACTTCAACAGAAGTTTTACGGATTTAGATATATTTTTTGGGAAGTCGTGAGCATCTAGATAATTCTAGGAAATACGACAGTACGTTGGGAAGCGTGCAATCCCGATAGGGAGGACGCTGCGGAGGCCATCCGTTACCCAAGGGGGGGATAGATGGCAGAATTTACCTATGGACTAGCCCTAAAAAGGGGGAGTACGCATAGCAAAGAGTGGTTAGCGGAGAGGGAAGACACGGGTCCGCCCAGGGGGGGGACTTAACCGTGGCGGAATAAGCATATGGGATCGCCTAGTGGGGATCACGCATAGCAGGCACCTATACCCAAAACGCGGGCTGACCAGCGGGCAGACCTACAACGTAGTGGGCCAGCAAGTGACTCCTCCGCTGAGTCAGTGCTGGGGGCCACGGAGGAATCTGCAGGGCTCACCTGACGGGGAACTTTACTGACAGATAAAAAAGGCGCACGTACCTCCGTGTTAGGGAGAATGGCGCAGCAAGCGTGTTTCAACACCCTACCGAGTTGTCTCCTCAATCACCAAAGGGTTACCTAATACCCTTGAGGAAACCGGCTCCACTCGCAGATTGTAAAACCTTGCAAATGTGTTGGGTGTCGCCCAGCCCGCAGCTCTACAGATGTCTGTTAGAGAGGCGCCGCGTGCACGCGCCCAAGAGGATGCAACGCTCCGAGTGGAGTGTGCACGTACTCCCGGGGGACACGGCTGACCTCGACTCGAATAAGCGAGTGAAATGGCATCCACAATCCAGTGGGATAATCTTTGTTTCGATACGGCACTTCCCTGCTGCCGACCGCCATAACAGACAAAGAGCTGCTCAGATGATCTAAAATTCTGAGTACGGTCCACATAAATGCGCAGAGCGCGAACTGGACAAAGTAAAGAAAGGGCTGGGTCTGCCTCCTCCGGGGGCAGCGCTTGCAGGTTCACTACCTGATCTCTAAAGGGGTGGTAGGAACCTTGGGCACATAACCGGGGCGGGGTCTCAGGATAACGTGAGAGTAATCCGGCCCGAATTCCAGGCACGAGTCACTGACCGAAAATGCCTCCAGGTCCCCGACCCTCTTGATGGAGGCCAACGCAACCAGCAGAGCTGTCTTCAGGGACAGAAATCTTAGAGATACTGATTCGAGTGGCTCAAAGGGATCGGATCGCAGACTCGTGAGAACGAGGGCGAGATCCCAAGAGGGCATGAGAGGGGGGCGAGATGGATTAATTCGCCTAGCACCCCTAAGGAACTGGATGACCAGGTTATGCTTTCCCACGGTGCCGCCAGCTACCGCGCTATGATAAGCGGAGATGGCGGCCACGTAAACCTTGAGAGTGGAGGGCGACAGCCTGCTGTCCAACTTCTCTTGAAGGAAAGAGAGCACAACACTAATCTGGCAATTTCGGGGGTCTTCTCTGCGAGAGACGCACCATTCAATGAATAGACTCCACTTCAGGGCGTAGGCGCGCCTCGTGGAGGGGGCTCTAGCCTGAGTGATGGTATTAACCACCGCAGTCGGTAGGTTACCTAAGTCTTCCTCGCGTCTAGGGACCACACGTGGAGGTTCCAAAGATCGGGGCGAGGGTGCCAGATGGTGCCCTGTCCCTGAGAGAGTAGGTCCTCTCTCAAAGGGATCCGCCAGGGGAGGGCCGTCGCGAGGAGTGAGAGCTCTGATATCCAGGTCCGGTTGGGCCAAAGGGGCGCAACTAGCAGAACCTGTTCCTCGTCCTCCCTGACCTTGCACAGAAACTGCGCGAGCAGGCTCACTGGGGGAAACGCATACTTGCGCATGCCCCGAGGCCAGCTGTGGGCCAGTGCATCCGTGCCGAGAGAGCCCTCGGTCAGGGAAAAAAACAACTGGCAGTGAGCGTTCTCGGGGGAAGCAAACAGATCGATCTGGGCCTCCCCGAATCGCGCCCATATCAGCTGAACAGACTCGGGGTGGAGTCTCCATTCTCCAGGGCGTAACAGCTGTCGTGAGAGCGCATCGGCTGCACGATTGAGCGTGCCTGGGACGTGAATGGCGCGCAGCGATTTCAGCCGCGGGTGACTCCAGAGGAGCAGACGGCGGGCGAGCTGAGACATGCGGCGAGAGCGCATACCCCCCATGCGGTTGATATACGCCGCCGCCGCCGTACTGTCCGTCCTGACCAGCACGTGTTGCCGCTCCAGCACCGGTAAAAAGCGGTGGAGAGCGAGGAACACTGCCAACAGCTCTAGGCGATTGATATGCCAATGCAGCTGGGCACCCTTCCAGAGGCCCGCAGCCGCATGCCCGCGACACACGGCCCCCCAACCCGTGTTGGAAGCGTCTGTTGAAACAACAACATGGCTGGACGCCTGTCCTAGAGGCACACCGGCCTGTAGGAACGAGGGGTCGTTCCAAGGGCTGAGGGCGCGGCGACACAGCGCAGTAACCGAGACCCGGTGTGTGCCCGCGTGCCATGCGCGTCTGGGGACCCGATCGTGAAGCCAGTGCTGAAGTGGTCTCATATGGAGCAACCCGAGCGGCGTGACGGCGGCTGCGGATGCCATATGCCCCAGGAGCCTCTGAAAGAACTTCAGTGGGACCACTAGTTTGCTGTCGAGCTCCCTCAGACAGTTCAGCAACAGGCGAGCGCGTTCCTCGGAGAGGTGCGCTACCATGGTGATCGAGTCCAGCTCCATCCCGAGAAAAGAAATCCTCTGCACGGGGGCGAGTTTGCTCTTTTCTCGGTTGACCTGAAGCCCCAGTAGGCGGAGATGCCGAAGCACCTCGTCCCTGTGCATAATCAATTGCTCCCGCGAGTGGGCTAAAATCAGCCAGTCGTCGAGATAACTGAGTATGCGAATGCCCGCGAGCCGAAGGGGCGCTAGGGCACCCTCCGCGAGTTTGGTGAAGACCCGCGGAGACAGAGAGAGCCCGAAGGGGAGGACCTTGTACTGCCACGCTCGACCCTCGAACGCAAACCGCAGAAATTGGCGGTGGCGTGGAAGAATGGAGACATGGAAATACGCGTCCTTCAGGTCTACGGCTGCAAACCAATCCCGAGGACGAACGCATTGGAGAATGCGCCTCTGCGTGAGCATTCTGAACGGCAGCTTGTGCAGACAGCGGTTCAAAACGCGCAGATCTAGGATTGGCCGTGACCCACCGCTCTTTTTGGGTACGATGAGGTATGGGCTGTAAAACCCACTCTCCATCTCGGCTGGAGGAACCGGCTCGATTGCACCCTTTGCCAGGAGGGCAGCAATCTCCTCTCGCAAGACAGGGGCGGACAGGGGGTTGACCCTGGAGAAATACACGCCCGTAAACTTGGGGGGCCGTTTCGCGAACTGAATCGCGTAACCGAGTCTGATTGTGCGTATGAGCCACCGCGAGGGGCTGGCCCGCGCTAACCAGGCAGGCAGAGCCCTCGCTAATGGAGTCATCGCTACAATCGCTGACGTACCAGCGGTGGGGCAGCGCGGAGTGGGTGTGCTGATCCGGGAAGCACGAGGGTCCCGCGGAAAAGCTGGAGGAGAGCGATTCGCTCTGGCTCCGCACCCTGACTCCGGAGAGGGGGCTGGAGGGCTGAGGGAAGGGAGACCGTCCCCCCAGCGCTCGTGAGCCACTGGCGAAGCACGTAGAGTCTGCGAGCCGGAAGGCAGCGCGTCCCGGACTGGCAGAACTCGTGCAGTCACATCCGGGGAAGGGAAAAAGTGCTCTTTTACTGATGTTTTGGTGGCACTGAAAAGTACCGTTGTTATCGGGGCCCCGCCCTCCAGCGGGGAAAGAGCAAGTTTCCTCTTCTCCGGATGGCCTGTCTCAGGGACGCTTCGCGGTCCGTTTACCGGACTTAACGGCGCCCTGGGCAGGAGGGGCTGCCTGCTTTCGAGGTGAACGCCGCGCCCGCTTGGCCGGAGGCGCAGGCGGGGGCGGGGCAGCACTCGTTGGCGGGCGCCCTCGGCGAGGAACAGCGGAGGTGGATGGCTCGGCGGGCGGAGCGGGCTTACGGCCACGCCGATAGATGACATTGCCCATCGCATCCGACTGCTCTTTCACCGCCTTGAATTCCTGGGTGAATTCACCGACGGTGTCGCCGAACAGGCCAGCCTGGGATATGGGCGAGTCAAGAAAGCGAACTTTGTCAACGTCGCGCATATCGGCCAGGTTTAGCCAGAGGTGGCGTTCCTGAACCACAAGTGTGGACATCGTCCTCCCCAGCGCACACGCGGCGGACTTAGTAGTCCGAAGAGCATAGTCGGTCGCGGTGCGCAGCTCATGTAATAAGCTTGGGTTGGACCCGCCCTCGTGCAGCTCGGCCAGCGCCTGCGCTTGGTAGCGCTGGTAGGTGGCCATCGCGTGCAAAGCAGAAGCAGCCTGGCCCGCAGCCTTATAAGCTCTGGCTCCGAGGGAGGCAGACAACCTACAGGCTTTGGACGGGAGGCGGGGCAAACCCCGCCACGTAGAGGCGCCGCGCGGACAAAGATTGACCGCGATAGCGCGCTCCACTGACGGGATCGCCTCATACCCCCTGGCAGCTCCGCCGTCAAGGGCGGTGAGGGCGGAGGCACTCGCAGCACGGGCAGAGAAAGGTGCCCTCCAGGACTGCGTGAGCCTACTGTGCACTTCCGGGAAGAAGGGGACGAGAGGCTTCGAAGGCTTCGCCTTCTGGTCCTCTACGTAGCACCCATCTAGTCGGTCCGGCCGCGGAGCTGGGGGATAAACCATCTCCAACCCCACGGCCGAAGCAGCCCGGGAAAGCACGGCTAACATGTCCGCTTCAGGATCCAATTTGACAGCGCTCACCTGCCAGGAGGGGGCGAGCGGGTCCGGATCTTCGTCGGACAGTGAAAGCCCACCCTCCGATGCCGCGGAGGACATCTGATCTCCGGTGTCAGCGAGTGTGAGAGCTACCATCTGGTTAGACGGATCACTCTCACCACCCGAAGCTTGGATGGAGCGCCGTGAGGAGCGAGAGGTCCGCGAGCCCGTGGGCGGCGGATTAGCTCCCGCTGAAACCCTCAGATCTGCCCGAGCGCCCGCTGCTTTTTTAGAACAGGAGGCAACTGGGGTGGCTCGCTCTCTTGCGAAAGTTAGCCGCGATCTTAGCTGTGCAACGGTCATGGCATCGCAATGACGACATGAACCGCCCGCGAGCACCGCATTAACATGCTGGACCCCCAAACATGCAATGCAGTGATCGTGTCCATCATCCGGAGACAGGAAACCCCCGCATCCAGAAACGCACAGTCGGAGCGCCATCCTGAAAAGGACGTGCTGCACGACTGTGTTGCTCTTTTAGGAAAGTTGCAACTATACGCACCGCTCTGGAGGACCGGACCCAAAGAACCGCAGGCAAGGGAGTAACCCAGCTCGACCGTCTGCCACCGCGAAGACCCACTCTGGACCGGGAGACACACTCGTTCGCTCTGAAGTGCTGATCAGCAAGAGGAACCCTCATCGACTCACTCAGAAAGGATCTGAAGCGAAAAGGATGGCGTCTGCTGGCTTCAGGTGTGCTTATATGCTGAGATGATTGCAGATGTCGCACACCTGCGCAAGCTTACGCTGCCAATTAATTTCATTCATTGGCCCGTTCAATACTCTCCAGATAAGCGGCTTCTGATCCGAATCCTCCCATTCATGGCACTGAAGTTCCCCAACCGAAGGGGAACCACTGTTTTACCTCATTTGGCACTAGCTCTGTGCTAGTTTTTTGTGGATAAAAAGTATGTAGATTTTATTTTGTGTGCTAAAGTATTTTTTTTTAATCCCTGTCCCTTTACCAATAACAACATGCTTGTCTGAAGAAGCAACATTAATAATGTAGTTCTAATGATTTAATGATACCATTAAAGGGAATCTGATTTGAGAGCATGGCAAACAGATGCAACCAGGGGTTTTGTGAAGCTGATGGACAGGAAACCAACGCCTGAAATCTCTTAGAATCCCACACTTAAACCACGCTGAGAGTCTCAATCCCATCCAAAAGTCTCTTTCATACTTGTATAAAAAGATTATGACTTTACTGTCAAGATGTGCTGCAGTCTCACTGTCTTGCCAGTTGATCAAGAGCCAGAATGATGAGCAATATCTCCGAGATATTCTGAAGCAGTCTTGACTTCAAACTTAAAGTAAGCTTTTATATGTTTTTTGTGCCTGCTGTAGCTCAGCACCAATGTAAAATAAGTCCATTAAACTTCCTGAAAAAAGCAGCAAGCTTTTATTGTTTTCTTAATCATGTAAAGGAGCTCAGGGATCAACACATTTACATTTGTGTGCATTTCATTTTGTCAGCAGCTTTTCAATTTCTTGTAACTTACTCGTAGAAAAGAGAGGCACTTTACTATATTGGTTTTTGTATCACTTTTTGGATTGCTGAATAGTCTAATTCGACACAATACAACAAAATTACAATTTTATATGCTAACAATGACCTATTACATAACATACTTTGTATATGATTTGAAATGTGGGTTCATATAATATTACTGTCATAATCAGGCATATTCATGCAAATAAAGTAAACTATAGGATTGCAATGATTTTTCTCATACAGATGTTACTACTTCAATGTGTTCCTTGTACCGCCATTCATGCCGCGGCGACGGCGGTGCTTGATGCGCCAGCAGCATTTGACCGCTGGGTGGCACTTTAACCACAGATATTCAGCTTTGCCTTTTCACAATGCTAAACAGACTGTTCTGTAGGCGTAGCTTACTGTATGTGATGTGATGTGTTCAATTAAAATATAATTTTAATTTAGTTTTTCTGGTAATAGACATGCTCTTACACTATACTATGCTGTAGAAAAGATACATGGTGAGAAGTCAAAAAGCTAATATAAGAATTAAGTTATTAGCCTTCAGTGCCCGATTAAATTGCGTTGGGGTGAAAATAATGTTTTGATTTCTTTGACTATCATGGCAATGTTATAATCTCAAATCTTAAACGTGCGCATATGAAAAACAGCAAAATAATATAGATTATCCTGCCGATAGAGCACATCACCTCACAGTTGTGAACTTGCGATCACCTCAACTTACATTTAATTTTTTTTTTACCTGGTTTATTGTAAACTTTTTAAGTGCAAAGAGGATTCGTTTTGGAAAATAGAATTGAAGAAATGAAAGACAACTAAAATGAAAGCACAAACATTCAGTACAAATAATTAGTCTTAAATAAATAAATAAATAAATAAATAAATAAATAAAGCAGTCTTTTAGTCTAAATATAGAGAGATGTAGTGTTTGCTATTTTGATAGAACTAAGACTAGACATGTTCATTTATATTTTTAATTTACGTTTTTATTTACATTTTCGTTGTTGATTATATTTACGATCTCATTTTATGTTTCAATTATAGTACATAATAATAAACGAATAATGAAAATAAATGAATAATGAAAATATTACATAAATTAAGTCTGGCAGGTTTATTTTTAATAATTTAGTTTCAGTTCCGTTTTTTTGTTTCAAAACGTCAATGTTCTGCTTTAAAGTATAACTGTTGTTTTGTTTTGTTTTTTTACTTAATGGCTCAGTATGTTTTGTATTTTATTTTCATATTCAGTCACCTTGCATATGGGTGTGAAATATAATGCCGCATAACCGCGGAAAAAGAAGAAAAGGCTGTCAGTTAAAGCTAATTAATCAAAATAAGCTATATTAAAATACAGCATTTATGTTAATACAGGCAGAGTGTGAACAAACGGCTAAGATATGTGCTTGCCTTGTCCCGCAAGTTTATTTTTAATAATTTAGTTTCAGTACTATTAATTTTTTTCTCAAAACGTCAATAGCACCTTCAATAATCTAAACATTAAAGATGGACCGCAAGATGTGTTGAGTGGCTATATGTGAAGAACAATGGCAAAGCTAAGTGTGATTATTGTAATAAACTAATAAGTTATAAAGCAGAGTCCCGACCAACAGGACTGACTAAGCATATGCGGTTGGCTCATTCTTCACGAATATAGAATTAAAATTATGGCGCGTTAGGTTCATTGTGCATCCTGCAGGTGCAACCAACAAGGGTTGTGAATTTGAGTTTAACTTTTTGAGCGTTATAAGCAGCTCGTTGTTAGTTTTTATTTAAATATATCGAGCCGAAACTAAGCAGCGCATTCTCTCCGCCTCCTCGTTTATAACCAGCGGGACACGCCACTGAAGCAGTGGAGGACACTCCGTCGTTCATAATCTTAGCTGATGTGTCGGAGTCGAAAGAATATATCAAAGAGGAATGTTCTTTTGACAGTCCCGATATGTTCAATCTTTTTTTCCCTGTCATTTCTCTTCAGCAAATTATATTTTTAAAGCTGCTTGATTCTTTTAAAACCGAAAGCAGAGCCCGTCAATTGGTGTTTTTTCATAAGATACTCCTCTATCAAGGTTTTATTTTATGAGTATTCTTTAATGTGCTTTTTAATAGTTTTATTTTATTCAAAGCAGCACCTAAAAGCGAATTTATCCTCAAAACGTGGCATGAGAGCGATGCATGTCATGTGTCGCATATTGCCTTTTTTTCTGATCTTTTTGCATAAAGGTTTTAATCAAAAGACAGGTAATTTAATTACTTTCGATGTGCTAAAATATTTGTTAAATAAATGTTATTTCAAAAAAAGCATATGCAATGTGCTCTGACAGGTAAAATCCGATTCTTTCTCTCTTTCAAGTTCAAAGCAAATTTGAATGCCAAAGGATTTTAGATATGCATATACAAGACTATGTAGTATATTAACATCAACAAATTAATAAAATAAGTAGCAAATGAGAAATAAATGACAGACAAGTTGAACAGACATTATCTCTAATTATCAGAATTGCAAGATTAAAACAGCTGAATATAGGCCTAAATAATCTAGAAAGCAACTACTGCGCGCTGATATTTCTTCTTCTTTTTTTCGGAATAACGAACAATTTCAACCGCGGGGAGATACCGACAGCTTGATTTGCAGTATTTTCTAACATGTTAGAAGCGGGCAGCGGACATCAGCTAGCCGTAAAGACGGGCCCGCACAAAAAAAAAACATGGCTGCCGGTGGAGAAGCGGCTGTGCCCTCAGCAGCTGATTGAGACGGAGCTGCATATCCCGAGTGCACTAAATACTCCGAGATCCGGGAGAAATTCTACCCGATAATCCAACACATACAAAACAACTTTGAGTCCCTGTCGAACAGAACCCATCTTACTGGGGGAGTGTGTGTGCTGCTGTGTGTTCACCCAACAATACCCGCTCCTGTCTCCAACACACAAATACTGGAACTCTTTATGTGGACTTACTTTTGATAATAGGCTACTATTATTACCTTTATCCTGTTTAATGTTATCAAAAATCTATTTTTATTTTTATTATTATATTTTTATTTTTTATTCTATTTTTATTTTTATTAATCATTTTTTTATTAGCCTATATGTTATTTTCATATTTGTTTGCACTACTGCCCTTTTTGCACTGTCTTGTTTGTGAGACGCGCACTGCTTTGGCAAAACGAATGTACAGTTACTTGTCATGCCAATAAAGCACCTCAAATGTGAAAATAGCCTAGGCAACAAATAACAAATAGTAGTGTAATAATAACAAAAAATGCCCTTTTCATTTTCATACAATAGGCCTATGTGTGGGTTTTGACAATATGTGTTTAATTAAGCTATAAAGATCAGATGAAATGCATAGTGAAATATGAAATAAATGTCTCTTTTGCTGAAAATTTAATTAATCTATATATTTATTATTTTAAAAATCAACTCATTTTTGCCCAGAGAAAGAGGCGCGCGGCACTAGCGGACATGGGGTGCTTTTCCAAAAAAAGACGTACAGTAACTTGCAGCTGAACTATGCACAGTTTGGGGAAAAAAAGGATATAGTGATGCATGTCCCCCAAAACCCCTAGTTTCTCTGTCGCAGATCCATCATTTAAATCTGGGCTGCGTTTCCCAAAAGCATCGTAAGCCTAAGAAGTTCGTAGAAATGATCGTACGACTGATCTTAATATTACGGTCTGTTTCCCAAAAGCATCGTAACTTAAGTAGCACTTGAAAATCTTAGTGGATCTACGAGTGCTCTGGAGTAATCGTAAAGCCTTAAGTGCATCGTAAGGAGACAGAGTTATGAGGGCACCTGCTGGACAACCGGCAAATTGCACCTACAATTTACTTCTCTTCAAAGTCATTATTCATTTTATTTGTACGTATATCTCTATTCATTTATATTTTCTACACATTACACAATTCAATATACAAATAATAATGAATAAAGAAAAAAATAAAAATTACATAATAAATGTTAGAATGAAAAAAAAATTACACTGTTGTATATGGACATTTCGAGGGTAGTAGGCTATATTTTTGTCCTATTAGCAAATGCACATCAGGTGGGGATAATTAGGCTAAACTTTTCAAAAATAAATGTAAGAGCTTATTTATTTATTTATTTATTTACTTATTTATTTATTTTGATGTGAGATAAGCAATTTTTGATAAAGAAATTGATAAATAATTCTACTTAATTAAGGTTTCATATAAATATCGAAAATGATGCTGATGTCATTTCCGGCAAGGACTGTTAGAATTAGTTTTATGCGAGATTGGAGCAAGACAGTGTTTTTACAGTACGACATTTCCAGTTAATTTATGTTTTTAAACTGGCTCAAAAATATTTTTTTTTATGTTATTCGAGTTGAATATACATTCACACAAGTAGAAGAAGAATTATATGGATTGCTATAACATGTGCAACAATAACGAGCCATTCTATAGCGTGACATTTCAGCACTTAACAAACGGATAGCGACTCCTAAGTTGCACTTAAAGCTGGGCTACGTGCAATTGTGTTAAGTGCATTTTTGGGAAACGCACGTGAAACAATAACGAACGTTCGCAAAATGACTCGTAGAAAACGCTCTTAAGTGCTAAGATCAATCGTTATCGGGAAACGCAGCCCAGGTTAGTTATAAGTAAAACGCACATAATGATAAAGCACACCATCATCACGAGGGCAATTAAATAGACAACCTAAACATATTTTTAATTGTTTATTTATGTAATGTGAGTTTTTATAACTTTGTTCTTTAAATTATTTATAACTTAGGCTATTCTATCGAGATGACACCATAAAAGGCCTTCAATGCATTGATATAGGTAATAGGGATACAATGAAAAGCCGATTTTCACTATTGACCCTGTTTTTATTCATTGACGGCTTCCCAACGCCGCTTTTCTGTTGCGCGAAAAAAAGCTGCTGCAAATAAGCAAATTTATGACAAAACAATTTTAATAGTTTCATAGTAGTAGCTGGTGTGCTTCATCTGCGTGATTCTGATTTGACATTCTTCCGCTAAACCTGCACTGTGTTGATGTGTAAATGGACTATGTGTTGATGTGTTAATGGGCTATGATCTTTGCTATTGAGTTCTCTTTGCAACTTTCAATTTCGAGGTGGGGGAAGTGGGAAGAGGCAATTCAAATGTACCATCTCTAAAAAAAAGGCCGCTTACGCGGCATTTGTGTTTATTATTACCTTATTTTTATTTTATTATTATTAATTTATTCATTCATTCTTCATTCATTTTCTTTTCGGTTTAGTCCCTTTATTAGTCTGTGATCGCCACAGCGGAATGAACCGTCAACTTATTCAGCATATGTTTTACGCAGTGGATGGCAGGAGGGCCAGCTGGGGCTTCGGGACGGAGTGAAAGGAATTTGCCCCGAGTCTGGGAAAGATGGCTTGCCGTAATTACACTATAGTTTTCCTATCGCACACATGCGCCAAACAAATAAACAAATAAATAAAAAGGAAAAGAAAACATCTAGACTTATAGGCTGAGGTCTTTTTGCTTAAAATCGCCCTTATGTTTCCGTTTTAAATGTAAGGCTGTTGCATAGAATAATACAATTTTAATTTATAAGTGATTTTGCTGCGTCCCCCTTGATGTTTCAATAACGCATAATAATCTACACACCATATTAAAGACACAGCAGACATAAAGGTTGTGTGTGAGAGACCGAGCAAAAGAGCGCTCTCTTCACAGCTCTGTGGATGCTGCTAGCGGCTTCTTTCTTTTTGTTATTTATTTTGCAGATAATACACCATATGAATACAACAGAAAGACATAACACTTTACAAATTACCTTTTGTAGACTCAAAACAAGTGTCATATCTTGATAAGCCTAAGCCACATTGAAATATAATTTAAAGAATTACATTATCGGATATAATAAAATCGCATTAAATAAATAAACCAATATAAAACAAGCAAAAGCAAGCTATAACAGTTTAGGTAGGCCTATACATAAATAAAACCGTTAAAGCCAAATCAAACTTTTATTTTACAAGATATTTTCTTTTAAAAGATTTTAGATATTTTCTAAAAACAACAAACACCAGAGAAGGTTAAGAATATTATTTATAAAGTATTTGGATATGATGATAATAATCAAATCGTGCAAACAGAGCATTTTTGGGAACACGTTTCAGGTCTCTCCAGAGCATTTGGGCTGAATGTTTGACTGTGTCTAAATGAGGATGTTATAAAATACATTTTCTACCGAGTTATTAACGGATGCACGATGCCAACACTCGGGGGACGTTCTGGGGGCTGGGTTTGCGTTACGCGCTGCGAGCTATAGGCCGACAGTGGAAATGCGACATGACTTCGGTCTCGATGCCCATTAACACCTGAAAGACAAGCTTTTGGTTATGAGACGGGGGAAGGGGTATGTCTCCACCTTCAAGTGTTTTCCACAAACATGGTTACACAAAATCCAAAACTCCCGAGGACGGATGGCGTAACCGTAGCAAAACCTATGCGTTTTAAAACCAAACCGCAAATGGGGCCTTATGAAAATGAATGTTTCTATGCACAGCAACTTCTGGACTGAACTATACTTGTTATTTAAAATATCTCTATTACGCTCTAGCATTCGCCAAAACGAATTTGTACATACAAACACCGAGCATAGCCTAGCTGAATAGGGTGTTGCCTGCTGAGCCATGACAGCAGCAGACAATTCCGCACGACCATAAAGCCTTCACCCGACAGTTATTTTCTAATATTCACAACGCGAGCCACAACAATAGACATGCCATGCCCATCATCCTTACAGACAACTTCGCTTTAAACTGTATTAAGGTCCCATTTACACTGCACAGCAGTTTTATATAAAACGTTAATGATACATATAACAGGCTACATTTTGATGGTGAAATAACCTTTTAAACGATGGCTTTTTATTTCAGTATTCAAACATTAAATAACGAATGCATCAAGTGAAATAACGAATATGCAAAAACACATGTATATAAATATAAAGGACTATTATAATTAGCAAAATGCTGCTCTATAGACAAATACTGCTTGACATTTTAGAAAATGTTTTGCGTATACCCAGTACCGAGAACAAACAAACAAAAGCACATGGCTTGTTAATCAATTTAATCAAGCTCTAGCCATGAATAAAATAATAGACTATTTTATTATTTTAATATTTTAGACGACGGGTTAGTAATTATATTATAAATGGTTATGTTCAGATCAATGAAATAATAACTTTAATAATTCTGCTTTGCATTTTTCTATGCATTACTAACATCACTAAACCATACATTTGTTTTATAAGTTAACCAAATATTTGCAGAGATTCAGCGGTTTTTTTTTTCTGACGCGTCAAATTCAAATACAAAACATACTGAGCCATTAAGTAAAAAAACAAAACAAAACAACAGTTATAGCTACTTTAAAGGAGAACATTGACGTTTTGAAAAAAAAAACTGAACTGAAACTAAAGTATTAAAAAAACAAACCTGCTAGACTTAATTTATGTCCTGCGGCAAAAATATTTTTATTATAATCTGCTTAAAATAGGTCAAATTATTTTATTTTTTTCTGCTTTTGATGAAGCTGCATTCAACTTAAGCTCAATGTCGGCAATGTCTTTAAATAAATAATATATCTAGGCCTATTTTCATTATTCATTAATTTTCATTATTCGTTTATTATTATCTATAATTGTTGAGACATAAAATGAGATAGTAAACTATAATCAACAACGAAAATTTAAGTAAAAACAGAAATAAAAACATAAATGAAAATGTCTTGTCTTAGTCCTGTCAAAATAGCAAACAATGAACATCTCTCTATATTTAGGTTAAAAGACTGCTTTATTTATTTATTTATTTATTTATTTATTTATTTAAGACTACTTATTTGTACTGAATGTTTATGCTTTCATTTTAGTTGCAAAAAGATCAGAAATTGATCTCGCACGCGCAGGGAAAAAAGGCAATTATGCCACACATGACTTGCATCGCTCTCATGCCAAGTTTTGAGGATAAATTCGCATTTAGATGCTGCTTGAAATAAAATAAAACTATCAAAAAGCACATTAAAAACTTTAATAAAAAAATTAAAACATTCATAAAGGAGTATCTTATGGAAAAACACTATGGGCCCTGCTTTCGGTTTTAAAAGAATCAAGCAGCTTTAAAAAATATCTAATTTGCTGAAGAGAAATGACACGAAAAAAAAAATAAAATAAAAAGATTAAACATATCGGGACTGTTAAAAGAAAATTCCTCTTTGATATATTCTTTCGACTCCGATACATCAGCTAAGATTATGAATGACGGAGTGTCTCTCCTGCTTCAGCAGCGTGTCCCGCTGGTTAAACGATGAGGCGGAGAGAATGCGCTGCTTAGTGAACCTAACGCGCCATTATTTTAATTCTATATTCGTGAAGAATGAGCCAACCGCATATGCTTAGTCCTGTTGGTCGGGACTCTGCTTTATAACTTAGTTTATTACAATAATCACACTTAGCTTTGCCATCGTTCTTCACATGTTGCCACTCGGCACATCTTGCGCTCCATCTTTAAACAAATGTTTACATTATTGAGGTGCTCTCCGGCGGCGAAGTTTCTGGCAGAGTAGCGAGTGAAAAAATGTGCTTGCAGAAATTGGAATCAAAATTTAAATTATATATAACAAGCATCGTATTCTTTCTAATCCTCGCCCAGTTTTAATACAAGTTGTTTTTATATTTGTGGCTGTGAAGTTTATTAAGAATATATATATATAGCCTACTTTATTTTTTTATACTTTAAGTGATCTGCTTGAGGTAGGTCACGTTTATCAATGGTAAGTTTTAGCCTAAGTTTACATCAATAACATAATGTGTATTGTCCTTTACCATACAAAAAAAAAAAAAACAAGAAAAAAAAAACATTATTATACATAGTTGCCTGTAGCCTAAAGGCCGCAAATGCATTAAAAGGCAAGCGCATATCTTAGCCTTGAGTTTGTTCACACTCTGCCTGTATTAACATAAATGTTGTATTTTAATATAGCTTATTTTGATGAATTAGCTCTAACCTTCGACAGTTTTTTCTTCTTTTTCCGCGGTTATGCGGCATTATATTTCACACACATTTGCAAGGTGACTGAATATGAAGTTAAAATACAAAACATACTGAGCCATAAGTAAAAAAAAAAACAAAAAAACAAAACAACAGTTATAGCTACTTTAAAGGAGAACATTGACGTTTTGAAAAAAAAATGAACAGAACTGAAACTAAATTATTAAAAATAAACCTGCAAGACTTAATTTATGTCCTGCGGCAAAAATAATTTTATTATACTTTTAGTGATCTGCTTAAGGTAGGTCAATTTATTTTTCTCAGTGTTTCACGTACTGTACGGCAATGTCTTTAAATAAATAATTTATTTAGGCCTATTTTCATTATTCATTTATTTTCATTATTCGTTTATTATTCGTTTATGTACAATTGTTGAGACATAAATAAGATAGTAAAATATAATCAACAACGAAAATGGAAATAAAAACAGAAATAAAACATAAATGAAAATGTCTTGTCTTAGTCCTATCAAAATAGCAAACACTGAACATCTTTCTATATTTAGGCTGCTTTATTTATTTATTTATTTATTTATTTATTTATTTATTTATTTATTTATTTATTTATTTATTTATTTATTTATTTATTTAAGACTACTTATTTGTACTAAATGTTTGTGCTTTCATTTTAGTTGTCTTTTACTTCTTCAATTCTATTTTCCAAAACGAATCCTCTTTGCACTTAAAAAGTTTACAATAAAGCGTGTTAACAAATTTTAAATGATTAATGAAGGAATTATAATGCTTTGACTTATTGTTTAATATCATTTACAAGCACAGTAGCTGTATGATCTATTTCTGTCCGTTCGCATCCCGTCCCTTTGCGCCCCCTGGCGGCTCATTCACAAACTGCGGTCATACACTAAAAACAGAGCGGCACCTATTTCAAACGGCGGCGGTACCAGCCGCGGCGTTAATAGCCACTTTGAACTCTCACCTACTGTAGCTAGATACTTCAGCAAGATTTAAAGTTTCTTGTCTGTTTGATAATATTTCTTGATGATTATTAAAACTGTAGTTGCCCTATTTTTTTCTTATTTGCCACATAGTTTATCCACATAATGGTAAATAGAATGTATGAAGAGGCCGTGGATGTGAAGGTTTGTCTTAGATAGAACAAAAGTGACAGTTCGCACGTGTCGCCATGGACACGAGTCTCTGAGGAGCTGTGACTGTGTCCTCTTGTACAAGTCCCTCTCCCATTCACACTCGCTCTGCATCTACCCATAATGCCTAGTGACAGCTAACTCATGACACACACACATGTACATGCATGCTCTGCGTGTACCTATATGTGCCTTGTAATATTTGATTTACACAGTGATATTCAAGAGAGCAGTTAGTGTTTCTACAGGTCTTATAACATTGTAAGTCACCCTTCCACAATCCAAGCCCTTAAAAATAATCAGAAAAGGAACTTCATAAAGCCATGGCATTAAATGTTGCATGCACTGCAATAAATTGATATATTCAAGAGTAACTTTGTTTTCTAATATAAATCTAAACACATTTAAAGGATCGTATACCCCTTAATTTAAGATGTTTGTGTTTGAAATGCAAGATTAAAAAAAAGCCTTGTTTCCTAAAAAAAAATTAATAAGCCTATATTTAAAAAGGTTCCCCCATCACTGGGGAACTACAAATTTGCCACCATATGAACTACAACTCCCTTCAGGCATCACACACACACCTGTTCTGGTTCACCTTTGATTACACACACAGCTTGGAGCTGCTCAAGGACTGATCACTCAGAGCATATAGACTGCTCATTGCTGAGTCTTGAAATCCTGTAGCACAAAGCGTTTTCTTTTCCTACCAGTCTAGTTTTGACCCTTTGCCTTGTTTTATTGTTTTGATTCCTTGACGACTGACCATTTGCCTATATGTGACCACTATTCTGAATTTCTCTGTATGCATCAGTTTTTCAACCTATGAAAAATGCCAGTAAAACAGCTTATATGTCATGTTACATTTGCTATCCGTGCTTTTATATAATATCTTTTAAAAAAATCTTAATCTTGATTTTCAGGAAACCTGCTGAAATCCTATAAGATACATGTATACAAATACAAATACATGTGGTGCAAGAGTGTTCATTGATGTTTAGATATTTAATTATACTTTATTGAACTTTATAAGTTCTATTAAATCTGCACAGGGGCTTCATTAAAGCCAAAAAAACAACTTTCTTTTGCCTTATTCTGAAAGAACTCCCTCTGGCAGAGCTCTCTTTTAGCCATAAGCAGAATACAAGCGCAGAACTGCAGTATTTCTCCAGCTCAGCATTTCATAATATTTATTTGTCTTTGAACAGCGCTGCATTTTTAGGTCTTCATTTTCCATCAGCTCAGTCTAAGACTAAGGGAGCCAGAGCCTCATCCTCTATATGACACATTATTATATTGATTAGTATAAATATGAAGATGCAGTTTTTAATGAAATTGTGTGTGCTGGAGTGTGTGTGTGTGTGTGTGTATTTTGTCAGAGAAATAGAGAGCAGAAGTGTATTTATATGGGCCTCTGGTTCCTCTCGGTCTGGTGTTTGTGTTGATGGATTGGGTGTTTTTGGTCAGGTAGGCATTCGGGCTGCTCTCAGCAGGATCACAATGTGTGCTGCATTGCAGTGAAAAGCAAAGAGCAGACATTAGGACTCAGTGTTTGTGCGTGTGTGAGAGTGTGTCATGATCCCTTGACAATAATACATCTTAATCAGAGCACACAGAGCTGCTCTTTGGCCCTTACCTTCTGCCTGATATACTTCCCTACTTACCATGGCGGAGCAGGACACACATAATTCTTTTTATAGTATTTACACTAGCATCCTTAAAGGGATAGTTCACGCAAAAATGAAAATGTACTCACTGTTTACTCACTCTCAAGTGGTTCAAAACCTTTAGAAGTTTTATTATTTTGTTAAACACAAACAAAGATATTTTAAAGAAAGCTGAAAACCTGTAACCATTGACTTGTATAGAAAAACAAATGTTATGGATGTCATTGATTGCAGGTTTCCAGCTTTCTTCAAGATGTCATCGTTTGTGTTGAACAGAAGAAGAAAAAATGTTTGGAACAAGTGAAGGGTGATTAAATGATGACAGAATGTTTAGTTTTGGGTGAACTCATCTATTTTGATGTACAGTACAGGTAAAGACTAACTAACAAACACATTTAAATAAGGTTTATTTACAAACAACAAACATCAACAACCATCAACAACAACAAAAAATGTTAAATACTGTACTTACCTCATCATTTTTGTTAAAGAGGCACATTAATCAAGACAAGATAATCAATATTCATAATAATCATAATTTACTCAAAAGCAAAATTTTGGAACCCGGAAGGCATTGACTTTTATAGTAATTTTGTTTCCTTTTTTGTTTTTTTAGATTATTATTTAGAGTATTATTTTTTTCCTTTTTTGTTTTGTAAAACCAGTTGACAACATTCTTCAAAATATCTTATTTTTTTGTTCAACAGGCTGAAAAAACTTCACTTACTCAAAATGTAAATGGAGAGTACTCTTTCATGTTTGGGTAAACCACCCCTTTAAAAATATACTTCAGAATATTTCTTTTTTTTTTACAGAGGTAAGTAAAACTGACTTAGAAAGACATGAGGGTAAGTGATGACAAAATATTTTCCCCCTCCAAGTTATATTTATAATATAATTAACAAATAAATTAAAATGAGAGTTATTCACAAATAACACTATCCCTTTTTAATGCACTCTAAGCTTTTTACTCATCGTAGCACACGTGCTGCTGATGATGTGACAATAAAAGTGATTTGAATATATTCGTATGTGTTTTACAGGTAAGTTAAACCGATTTAGAAATTAGTAAATGATGACAAAATCATTTTCTCCTCAAAGTTATATCCAAATCAAATTAACATGAACCTATTGTGTTCTGGTCAAATCTGACTGATTTACAAGTTAAAACTCTTAAATATTGTGTTTTACATCTGATTGCCTCGAGGCGGTATCCTTCACACTATACATTTGAACATATAACGTTATGATCATCTTTTTCATTGAATTTTGAGTGTTTTTGTCAACCTCGTTACACTTGTGGTGTTCCTAGTCAAACATGACTGTCAAAGGAAATAAATGATTATCCAGACTATATTCATCAATCAGACAGAAAACATCCCCATATACTGTACACCATCCCAACTCCCTCACTCCCTCACTCACTCACTCACTATTTATATTTTCACAGCAATTATTTTTCTATCTATTCATGTTAAACTACTGTTCACAGTTAAAGAATGTTGAATAAATATTTGGTGTTGAAAAATGTGTTTTGTGCCAATTTAGATTTAATTAAAAGCAGGTTAAAACAGACAGGTCAATTTTGACTAGGAACAATATAGTAAGGGGCGGGAGGTGAACACGACATGAGGGTTAAGAATACTTATGTTTTCCAACTGCAAACCGCATACAGCAATATGAATAAAAAGTCAAAATAAGAAGATTTTTTTTTTACATAAAGGAGACTTTATTGTTTTTTACATACATCTCTTAGAATAATATTTATAGCTTCAATAATACCAGTACGTCAAAAATAATAATCATAGTTATCATATATAAAAAACTAAGCCTTAAACTACTCTTTACTTTTTAAAAACATAAAAGTTTCATATATTAATATCTGTTCTGTTTCATAATCTTCAACAAAAATAAAGTCAAATAAAAATCACAGGTTAATCATAATGAGCTTATCAAGTAGCTTTTGCTGTTTTTAATACTGAAGGTTACATTTAGTGAGGGAACAAAGGAAAATGATGAAGTCCTTTCAAATGAAACGCAGCAATACAGGTGTATGTGGTTTGTACTTTTTAGTGTAATACCTGGTCAGAAGAGAGGCATGATGGTCTATGTAGTCCAGTGGGATGACAAGTCTCTCAGAAATGGTCCAAAAACAAAATGTAGTCAAGTCTTGCTTATTCTACTGAGATCAAGCAAGCCATAGGGCCACCCTTCCTTTGGAATCCACAGACAAACAGAGAGAAAAAAAAAATCCCATTTTATTGGTGAACCATAAAATGGGTTTGGCAATTTCACAAAGCATTAAAATGGTCAGGATATGTGAAGCTTTGCGATCATGAGAACTCGACACAATGAAAAGTCTAAAGCGTCCGACTACACAAGTCTCAATGCAGCAGCAGTTTCTATGTGCTTCTTTCACATCACGCAACACTGCATCTACTAAAAGATCAGCAATGTTATATTGAGAGACAGGGGGGACGATTTAAGACACCACCTGCTTTGACTTGACTTTAGCGACTATAGATAGTTAACTGTTTAACTACCGTACTTTACACATAGTCAACATAGTAAATAAACATAGGTCTTAATAAAAGCCAGGCAGTGATCAATATGACAATGTCAATATCATTCAAATTTTGGCTAAAATTTGAAACTTGTGAGCCACTGATGCACAGTACTGCTCTTGATCTTAAGACGGCTTAAGAAATGCCCGTGTTGTTGGGAGGCATAAGACTAGATTGGTAATAGATGTCTGGCTATGTGTGCAAACCTTTGGCACACTGCAATCATTTATTTTGTTGATCTCTGTTTTTGTCAGTTTGCTCTTTAGTAAAAAAAATATTGAAACATCCTTAAAGGTTAACTGTTTATAGGAATTGTTCTGGCAAAATTTTTAATTAGTACACCATTTGTCATCAAATTGTTCCAATTGAAGATATTTTAAAGAATACTTGTAAGCAGAGAGTTGAGAGAACTTCCATATACTATGGAAGTATTTTTATGCACATTTTTGAATATTGAGAAAAAAACGGTTAATGGAAAAGTTAAGAATAAAAAAATCAGTAGGGTAACCTTTTAAATCCAATAAGAAAAAATGTGCACAAACTACAATGGAAACACATTTACTGAATAAATTTCATGTGATTTTGTTTTGACAGATCATATGATAACAAAAAGAGCTTTTTCTGTCTGTAATGGGATGGCATTAATGGACAAACCAGCGGACTGACGACCTTAAACAACTTCTGAAATGTTGATTTGGTCATTTTAAAATGCTAAAGAGGTTCAGTATTATGAACCAAGAAGAGCCAGATCTTCATCTTCTAAGGTGCAACTAATTTTTTTACATAAGCAAAAAAAAGTCCACAGTACACTGTGAAAAGTATGTGATCAATTAGCCATATGTTTTTTGCTAATTGTCAAGTTAATCATGATCTAACTTAATTGTATAAGTTACGCAAAATGTTTTGTCAGTTAATATTGTAAATATATTATTACATTGGAAATATATTATTAATTCCAATGACTCATAAGGTTCATTTGATTCAGCTTAAAAATTTAGAGCAACCAGTATTTTGTTTACATCGTAGCTTCCCCTACTGTAGCAAATTCCATTTTTCTTTTTTATTATTTGATAAATATTTGTGATATTTACCAGGATGTGATTATCTGTGGGGTGGGGGGTGGCTCCTTTAATAGAAACAATGGTTTATTTTTATTTTTTTATTATTAAATAAAAAATAAATATAACTTGATTCAATAAGGAAATATAACTATTTTACATATTGTCAGAAAAGTGGCTAATTTGATTAATTTGATAGAATTTCATTTTTTTTTAAACTTACATTTTATTAGGAGATCTACTCAAAAGTACAAAAGGGATCAACCAATAAATACAAATTAGCCAATAATCAAAAAGTTACAAATTGCACTAAAATTGTGTGGGATATTCCTATTTTCCACATACATTTTTTCCCCTCTTTGGATTCAAACATATAATTTGCTTACAAAAATTCTCCAGAATATCTTATTTTGTTTAAGTAAAGAAAGAAACACAGCTTTGGAACAAATAAATGATGAATGAATGGTGTGTTCATTTTTAGGTGTAAAATCCCTTAATATTGTCTTATACTTTACAATGGTGTTTATTGTAATCTAATTTGTTGTTCAATCTTAACATCTTTATTAAATTTTGTAAATCTAGTAAATTGAGATGTTTCAGGTAGTCTATGTTAGTGTTTCTCAACCATGTTCCTGGAGGACCACCAACACTTCATGTTTCGGAGTTCTCCTTTGTCTGTTACACCCATTATAGGTCTTTCAGTCACTGCTAATGAGCTGATGATCTGAATGAGGTGTGAATGGTTAAGGAGTAATGAAAAATTTGCAGAACTGGTGGTCCTCCAGGAACGTGGTTGAGAAACACTGGTCTATGTAATTGTATGTTTGTATATTTTAAGGATATTTAGGTTTGTTTTTTTATTTTTTTTATTTTACCAGAAAACAGTAAAAAATTATTACGATTTTTTTTTTGCAGTGCGGACTGATTGTACAGTATATGTTTTGTGGCAACTGTAAACAAAATGGGTGTCAGCCTCTCAGTCCTGTTTCAACCTTTTTTTTTTTTTCGTCTGCTTTCATTCAAAGGAGGTAGGTCTATTTTGTTGGCAAAAGAGAGATGTTTTGATCTCCCATGTGAGAAATCCTTTTGGCAATCATGTTCCAGCTTTTGAAATCAGAAGGAATTCCTCCTCCAGGCCTGGGTTTGTGCAGGGCTGTAAGTTGTTTTAGGAGACCAGCAGGAACCAGCATGTTGATGGAGGGCGACGAGAGACACTGGCTGCTGCTAGAAGTTCTTGTCTTTCAATCACACTTTTCCATCTTCGCCTTTCATTTCTGTCAGTGCAAGTCATATTAAAGCAACAGGGATCCTCTTTCAGGGCCACAGTCCCACCGCTGGATCCGGTCAAGGCATTGGTCAGGAGGTATCAAAACTGTACAGGAAAAATAAGCAGTGGATTAGAACGAAATACAATGTTTTCTATATGTTCACATATTTGTATCGAAGATTCTTTTTTTTGCTGTACTACAGATTTATTTATGTAAGTATTCAAGCTGGGGACCAAAAGTGAGAGCTAGGGAGCCTGTTGAAAATATTTGAAGAAAGTTTAAAAAACTGTAGAATATACAGTATGTAAGAAGAAAATAAATTTGTTTAAAGGTACTTACTAGTCTAAAAAATTCATTTAAATAAACTAATATTAAACCAAAACACATTACAATACAATTTAGTAGAAAATAATTACAATAATAAAATAACTTGTACAAAAATTCAAATGAAGTAATTATCCAAAAACATCAAATACATATAAAAATAATGACACATTTAAAAACCTAATGTAAATAGATTTAAATTATAAGTACAATTTGATTAAATAATAATAATAATAGGCAATTTTAAATACATTTTGCTGACTAAAATAGTTTATATATTTTTACTTTTACAGTATAAGTCGGTTTTTAAAAAAGTAACTAAAAGATGTTTTGTTAGATTAATTAATTGGATGTGTTAAACAGAGACAGTAAAGTATCAAAGACCCAATCTGAAATGCTTCGGGCAAATAAAAAACTCATGGGCCCACATCAATAATTAAAAAATGCCAAATACTGGCCAAGTTATCAGCCCTGGGAATATTTTGGTCAATCACTATTAGCAAGTAGTGTTTTAGTATGCATGCATGTTTTTATATGTGTGTGGAAACTAGTGTGCACTCAGCAAAATGAAGAGGGCAAACCGTTCTAATGCTTTCCTGCAGGTTGAATTATTCTGGCATTAAATCTGCTGCATCATTAAATATTAACTTCTCTGCTAGTTTCTGTTAGATGGAGCAGAGCAGAGGTCAGTTACTCCTCAGACCTTCCAGAAAACAGCCAGTGAAACCGCTTCATACTGACCTTAAAAGTTTGGAGGCAGTCAGATTGCAATGTTTTTAAAACTTTTTATTTTATTTTACAAATGTGTGTGTGTGTTTGTGTGTGTGCTTGCCTGTGCTATTATTCCAGTTATTATATTATTCTAGTGTTCAGTGTCACATGACTGATTATATGCTGATTTTGGTGTGCAAATTGGATAATCTTTTTATATATTTTGTAAAAAAAAATTACTTGTGAATTTTATTTATAAGCTAATTTTGAGAGGATCACATGCTTATGATTGCTTGTGGCTGGTCCCACATTATCAAATTTATGATTCACCAATCAGACGATTCCTAAGCCACTATAAATACCCTAACATGCAATAGACATGCTCCTAGTAAGTAGTTATTTCTTAAGAGCAATCACTATCTGTTAATTAACTACTACAGCAGGAGAGTTCTCAAGATCTACCTGAGCTCAAACTCCCCTCTCGGCTTGCAAATGGGAGGGAGCCCTGGGCTCGAGGATCTTATGAGCTCAGGGCTCTCTCCTGGGACAGCATACCAAACAAGCTTTATATTCAATCATCAGCTAAGTGTGAACTCTTGAAAACAGATTAAATAATACATTTGCATCAACGCATGAATACAACAACATTTTTAATGATATTGATCAAAGTCAAGATTTTTTTTTTAATTTCAAATTTCTTTCATTTGAAACCATATAAGAGTATTTTCTGTACATTGTGAATACCTTTACTGTAACTTGAGATTACTCTAATCACCACTTTAATTTGTCCTTGCCAAATAAATAAACCAAATTTGCCACAAAAAAAGCATGTGAATCCTATTTTGAGTTGATTCATGCATAAATAACATGCATGCTGTACACTAAAGAAGTGCGGTTTACCTGTCCCAAAGCTTGACACTTCTACAGGCGCTGGTGCAACAGCCAGCAGATATCAGAGCTGCAGAGGAAAACAACACATTAGGCACGTTTTTAGATGATCCATTTAATATTGATCTTTAAATATGCTATTATCAAAATAACAGCTCATTTAATAACAGCACACAAATACTTCTTAATACAAATGTCTTTCCAGGCTACACTGAGTTCCTCAAAAAAAGTGGGCTGACTCACTGATTTAGAGATCATTGTAATTATGCACTTGTTTGTAGACTGGCTAATTCACCCCAAGCACCGTTTTACTCAGCCTTTTTGTGTAAATGGCAAGAAGAAACAACCTATAATTTTCTGCAACATATTGTCTTTACACTTGTTCTGTTTGATTAAATGGGCAGCACCCAGATATTTTTTTGTAAAAGGGAAAAAATCAATTATTTAAATATAGCAAAATGTTGCAGTTCTGAATAATAAGCAAGGCTGATTATAACAATGACGATGGGTATAAACAAATCATTCTTTTGAGTCAGATCCTTTGATAAACCATTTGAACTATTTAAAAAATAACAGTTGTTCATGATTTCTAAATGATTCAGGCTGAAACATATATTCACCATTTTGCTCATATATGGTGTAGTGAGCCACAATGTGACAAAGACAGCACACCACACGCCAACAGATTTTTCAGTCAGAGTGTGGATGTAAACACCCCAACGATTACCATGATGTAAAAACAATATTAAAAAAACTAATCAAAAATGCAATTAGATTTAATATTAGTTACCTTGAAGTACAGCAATAAGTAACTTCAAAATCATGTAAGATATTTTAGATTTTTTTACGTGTTTTTTGACGGCAACTTTAGATTTCAGTTTGATGTTGTTTTGATATCAAGGTCATGCATTGTAGTGATTGTTAATTATGTCATTTGAAATTTAAGCTTTCAGATGAATAACCCTTATATTAATTTTGTTTCATTATTTTGGTGGTCAAAAGGGCATCAATGTGTGGATGTCAAATAGACGTCAAGGTTTTGACATCATACACATCGGCATTTTTGATGTATTTTTTATTTTTTTTATCACAACCATCAAGTGAAATTCATGTGTTTGAATGCTCGCATAACTGAGATGATAATAAACATGGTGGATGATTAAAGAAATGAGAAAAAATGAATGAATGAATGAATGAACACACATTTGTGCTGTTGCTACATCTCTGCTATTTAAATCTATTTTTCTGCGCTTCACCATAACTGTGTTTGTTATGCTTCTGTCATCTGTCTTGCTTTCTGATTGTATATTGTTTAGTTTCACTTGATAATTTCTACATTGTATGTACATTTGTTCTCAATATTTACAGTTCATGATCAGAGTGCCTTCGATATTCTTTTAACTGTTTTCATGGCGTACACACACACACACACACACACACACACACACACACACACATATATATATAAATATATATGAAAAGGATCGCACAAAGGTAAATTTATTCCCTTTAAAATTTGCTCAGAGGAAAGTATAGTATCTCTAAAGAAAGGAAGTGAAGAACAATTTATATACAAACATGCCTTAATGCCTCTGAAGGTAACATTTTAGAGCTTTCGGACACAGCCTTTTTTAGCTTTTATTATTAAGAACAGCAACACGGGTTAGTGGGAACTGAACAACACTATAACACCACAAGACTAATCCTGAATTACTAGCATTGACATTGAATTATTGAATGCTTTGATGCTCCTATAGTTTCATTCGATCAGTTGGCCAAGGATGTTTGTTTGTTGCCTAGAGATATTGATTTAGTATTGATGCTGCGGTTCCAGGAACAGGTATTCTACCAAAGCCAAAGTTTACTATCAATTCACCCACTTGTTTAAATAGTCAACGTGGATAAAAAAAAAGCAGATTAATGCACACAACTAAAAATATAGCCACATTAATGTATGTACTAACTTTCTTTAAGAAATAAATCTGAAAATATATGCATGTCAATAAAGACTGTTTACAGTAATTATTTACCATGTTCTGAATAGGACATGAGTTCCTAGTGAAAATAACCCTTTAATGCTCTTCCTTTATTTTATACAGTGCTCGGCAGAAATAAGTACACCCCATTTTGAAAATGAATATTTTTATCCATTTGTCAGTGAACATAAAATAATATATTGGGTGCATTTGGACAAAACAGATAAATATAATTTAAACGGATATTTATTAATTGACTAATATTTCAGTCACCTAAGATCTTAAGAAATAGGAAGATAATAAATTTAAATCAGTGTGAAGTACTGAAAAAAAAAAAAAAACTTGAGTATGATTGAAAAAAATTAAGCATGACTCGAGTATAACTCAGGATTGAGGTTAACAAAAATCATTGCTTACACGTTTTCAATCATGTTAACTCACTAATATTGATGTCCATGAAAATGTATTGATTGAATGCTTTAGCAGTCCTTGTTTTCTTCAATCAGCTGACCAAGGCTGTTTGTTTATTGTCTAAGATATTGATTTAGTATTGATGCAGAGGTTACATAATAATCAACCCTCTAGTTTAAATAGTCACTTTGGATTACATAAATAGCTGAATGCAAAAAAAGTTAATGCATTGCTGTAATAATATATGTAGTTGAGAAAGTGATTAATAGTCAGCTATTTTTCAGAAATAAATGAGGATGTGAAATATACATGTCATTGTCTTGTTATTATTCTTCTGTTTACAAGCAGACCTTCACTGACCAATCTTAAAAAGCAAGGGGTAGAGAAAGGCATGAGAGAGATAGAGAGAAAAACCTGCTGTAATGTGTGTTACGTACAGTGTGATTGCAGCAGCGGGAGGTGTGACCCTGAGTGTCTGATGAAAAGTACCTTCTGTCTAAGTCAAGTGTCACTTCTGCAGCGACACTCTCTGTCCCTCATGTGCTCGCTCACACACACAAGTGCGCTCTCACACAGAAACACACAACTTACACACAAAGCCTCAAGGTACATTAAAGTATCCTTATTCAGATACAGACTTCATGCATTAAAATAGGTTGAGCTTCTTCAGAGCCAAACCAAAAAGCAATTTGTTTCTCTATTGATTATCCTTGCTGAAGGCTTATTACAGTAATATGTCACTATAAAGCCCAGGAAACATGCGTCCCGTGAGATATCATCTGCAAGAAAGTCACATTCATCCATCCATCCATCTATCTACAGCACTAGGTAGATTACCTAGAAGTTGTAGTCTGCTACAGATTACAGACCCTTCGAATCATTTAAAAATTCTAGCTAGTAATGTAATCTAGGTTTATCATTTTTATACATTGTAAAAAATAAAAACAGTTTCCATATTTTGTGATTCACAGGTTATTATGGTTATTTACATTTGTGAATTGCATTATTGGACCTTAATCTCTGCTACATTAACTTTTAATGTTAAAATTCAACTCTAAAGTTTAACAAAGTGACTGCTTTTGACATTTTAGTAGTTTAAAATAATATAATTAATAAGATGTAATATATAGAAAAATAGACGACATGCTGCCGCAGTAGGTAGCTCTCAGCAAGAAGGTCGCTGGTTCGAGCCTCGGCTGGGTCAGTTGGCGTTTCTGTGTGGAGTTTGCATGTTCTCCCCACGTTCGCATGGGTTCCTTCGGGTGCTCCGCTTTCCCCTACACAGTCCAAAGACATGCGGTACAGGTGAATTGGGTAGGCTTAATTGTCCATAGTGTATGAATGTGAATGAGTGTGTATGGATGTTGCCCAGAGATGGGTTGCAGCTGGAAGTTTATTACAAGGTTTTTGTACCGTAAAATAAAAAACCAACCCAGACAATATATCACTTTAAACTATTAAAAATGTTAATAAAAGTCACTTTTTCAAACTTTTTAAGGTTTATTGATGTTGAAAGAAAGATCAAGGTGTCATGATGCAGTTCAAAAGCACTTACGGATATATATATTTTTTTACAGTGAATGTGCTTTCTCTTTTAGATTACTCCCAATTCATACCATATTAATATAAAAAGCATATAAATGTATTTATAGATATTTTATTATATTTTGTTTACTAGCATGTTATTGTGAACATTAAGCAAAATCAGAGCACTGTAATTTTTTCCCCCATTTTTATATTGACTATTATATTTAGAATGGTAGATTCAATTTAGATTGTTTGACAATTGGGATATATTTAGGAATGACTGGGAATAGCTGCACCATTTGAACATACATTAACAAAGTGACAAACAATATGTTTTGTTGCTGTTGTTGCAGAAAATTCAAAAATAAAGAATAATTAAATGGTTATTAGTGTAAATATACAGTTTAACTATGTAGCTTAACCATTATTTTCAATCAGTGTTTAACTAAAATTTAGGTTATACAGTAGCATTTTTTGAGTGTTTATGAAAACATTGTTCTTTCATTATTTTGTTCTCCGAGCTATATGTGCTGTATACTCACTTTAAAATGGTGTATATAATTTCCTCTTTTTTAACTTTTTTTTTTCTTTTTTGCTAGGAAGCCATAACCATAACTATAAACATAAAATCTTTCCAAGCTAGCAGTAAAAAAATCGATAAACATAATCAAACAAGAAGCAACCAGTGGCTCAAAAATCCAGCTTTCAGTTCAATTTAATATTATAGACCTTTAATGTGATCATCTAGAACATGGAGGACTGAAATAAGTATGTATTTAGGAACAAACTGAGAACATAGATTGTTTTACAGCAGAAAGATGACTTTATGTGCAAAAATTATGTTTAAACATAGTACTGCTACTCAAAACCTTTACGTGATGAAAACACCTCATCTATTTAAAGCCTATAATAGTTTTGCAGAGCTCCATCAGTGTAAAGTAATAACATTATAATGGTGCGGAAGGGAGTAAAACAGCAGTGCAGGAGATGAATGAAGGTGCTTACACCTCTGACCCGCTTCTGTACATGTTGCATTTGTCAATATCTTTAATAAACACCCCTGAGTTCAAACTGTCTCTGCCTTCTGCAGCTTCAAATGGCTGCAATAAATTCCACACTCACAAACACATAAAGCCTCCCTGCCCTGAGAGAGATACACACAAATACTGCTAGTAAGTACAGATGTTTTACTTGGCGCAAATGTTATTTGTCAATATAAAATATTATGTCTATAATAACAGAAGTATAGCTTGGAGCTGTGAAAGGTTTTAGGAAGAAATTCCATAAAACATGAAAGCTTACACTTGAGTTTAATGTGTTTAGAGTAGAAACTCCTCCTTAGGCTGCAATGAGTTTTATTGACAGAACTGCCTTTTTAGCTTGTTTGTGACCCTGTTCCACAATTAAGGCATTGGGAGTTAAATAAACTAAAATGTGTTTTTGAGGACGGTGGTTGTTTATGGACTACATTAGCATTTTGCTTTTCAAGAAAGCAAAAAATAAAGAAGTTTTTTTATAGTAGATTAGCTTAAAGGCTTTGAATCTGCATAAATTAAGTGTCTCAAAAATATCCTTTAAACTTTTGTTCTATTATCTACATGAGAAAAACATCCACAGTATACGGAAATACTGTATAGCATCGACTGACCTTCTTTTCTCTCTGAGTTAATATGCTTTGTTGTCACAAACTAGGCGAAAATTATATTCTTTTGAAGTACTCCATGCAGCGAAAAAGGCTATATGGACTTTCTAGCAGGTCATACATTTTTTAACTGTCATTCTGTGCATGGAAACCCTTTGGAGTTGAGAATGAAAGTGCAATTGCAGAGGAAGACAAATTGATATGGTAAAACTAATGCCATCAATCCTGGTCATGTCACTGACATTCTGGCATTAAGCAGTAGACCAATCACAACAGATCTAACCAACAAGAGAAGCTCTTCGAAAGGCTGGGTTTAAAGGGATCAGATCATTATATATAATAATATCATAATATCTATTTTAGACACTGTGAGAAATTAGATAAAGAAGCAATGCATATTAAGAAATTAGTTGTTTTTTATTTATTTTTTTACCATTTATACATACATGTAAACTTATATACTAAATAAGGTTTATTTTAAGGTTTAGAGGCATGCAACACTAGCAGATTTGCTTTGTTAGGTTAACCTTTATTTGGTTATTTATCAATAACTCAGCAGTTAGGTTAAATATTTGGTACTTTTTGGGGGTATATTGGCACCAATATCTGACATCGGATTTTTTGCATTGAAAAAATGTCCAGAGTAAACTGTCATAATGAACACATGACAAAGCCATTTGACTATCTTGTTCATAAACAATGGTGTCAGGACTTTTCATTTTGATGACACTGACACTTTCATTGCTTTTGAGGAATGAACTATCTATTTTGAGCATGTGACGCGCTTTTACAGGTTATCAGCTAGGTTTTGCAGTTTGTACTAATTGTTTTGAGAACTGCATCAACTGTTGTGCAGAAATACACTGGTGTTGTGAGAAACGCACCAAAGCCACAGAGAAAAACTGTATTTTTTTGCACAATGCTGTGAATACATTAGAATTGCAAAAAGCAAATTCAGTGCAAATGTGAAACATACATATTCAGAGTCTTGTACTTAGATAGCTCACTAAATGCAGTGATGTCTAACTTTACTGTAGTTTTCAAATGGCTTTGCTAATAGTATATAGTGCTGTCTTGAGCATTTTCAGGAAGTGTCACCAAAATCTGACTTTATTGCATTGAAAAAATGTACTGAACATGTACTGATGTTCATTATGCACTGTCATAATGAAAACATAACAAAGCCATTTGACTATTTTGTTCATAAACAATGGTGTCAGGACTTTTCATTTTGATGACACTGACACTTTGATTGACATAAATACTTGCTTTTGAGGAATGAACTATTCATTTTGAGCATGTGACGCGGTTTTGCAGGTTATTAACTAGGTTTTGCAGTTTGTACCAATTGTTTTGAGAAATGCATTAACTGCTGTGCAGAAATGCACAAGTGTTGTGAGAAACGCACCAAAGCGACAAAAAAAAAAAAAAAAACTGTAAATGGATAAGTGTTTGGAACTTAAGTTGCAATAATTTTGAAAACTGCATGTCATTTATTTACACAGACTTTTTATTTTTGATGTATGGATGGATGTATGGATGGACGGGCAGACAGATAGATACGGATATAGATAGATAGATAGATAGATAGATAGATAGATAGATAGATAGATAGATAGATAGATAGATAGATAGATAGATAGATAGATAGATAGATAGATAGATAGATAGATGGACGGACGGACGGACGGACGGACGGACGGACGGACGGACGGACGGACGGACGGACGGACGGACGGACGGACAGACGGACAGACGGACAGACAGACAGACAGACAAGAAATTTAGGAGGGTCTGAATACTTCCCGTACCCTCTATAGATAGATAGATGTTGTAACATTATTCATAGTCCTAATGCAGTTTGAAAGCTCTAAATAAAATAAAAATCATAAAATAGAAGAAACTGTTAAATGTTGGATGTTTACAGTGCAATTCTTTAAATTTTTGTTATTTTTGTCCTGCAGAAATAGTTTGAAATCACATATTTGTCGTATGCTTTAAATTCCACTGTGGCCAAAACTAAAAAGGGACAGTTAAGTGGTCTGTGCTGAATTAGCTGCAGAAAATTGCAGAGAGATAAAGCACAATCCAGAGGAATAAGAGGAATTTCAATACAATGGCTCTGTGAGCGCAGTAATCAGCAGTGCGGTGTTGTTCTGAGAATGTATTGGAAGTGTCTGAGCAGCACTGCAGTAGAATCTTCATTAACATGTAAGGAGCAGGTGTGATCCAGCAGGAGATACAGACTGGATACAGACTGGACACTCTTATTCAGGCTCTGTGTCCTATGAGTGCATCATTGTACATGCATGTTGATGAGCAGAAAAGAGGCTGATATTGTCATCTTCCTCTGCAAACAACCCACTTCTTAAGTTATCCCTTCCTCCTGTTTTCTCCCCTTGTCTCTGCTGTAATCAGTCAGTACTGGGCTTCCCCGCCGCCCTTCACAAGGTCAGTGGCTGGGCCTCTCATTAAACAATCCCATCAGCCTTCTCTCTAAGTCTCTCATCATCTGCGCTAGTTCACACCGCTGTCTGGCCCTTCGGTTTAAAATGAGAGTGGAATGAATATTCCTGTGAGAAGCACAGCACCAAGCACAAATCAATACATTTCAGTCTCTTAAAAAGAACAAGGGGACATAGAGTTACTTGATTGAATTTCAGGCTGATATGCAAGTTGTGTTTTCTTTCGTCTGATAATCCAAATCGACTTGTAAATTACAAATAATATAACGGAAGGTAAACTTGTGTAAAGCTTGCACACATTTTTTAAATCTAAGTGATCTCCTTGATCCCATATAATAATTATACATTTTGGGGAATTAGTGGCTAATAGAGTTGAACTTGCATGATCTAATTTCTATGAAAATGCATGATTTAAAATAAGAAGTTAACATAACTAATCAGTTAACATCACTGGTTAGTTAACATCACTGGTGTGTGTATATCATCCAAAAAATCATATAAATTCATATAATTTAGCCAAAAAGTAAAGGTATTGTCATGAGGCGTGTGTATTTTTCTGGCATTTCTCATATACTGTATGTCACCAGTTTTAGTTTCACTTTAACAAAATCTACACTCACTGGCCACTTTATTGGGTACACCTTACTAGTACCGGGTTAGACGCCCTTTTGCCTTCAGAATTGCCTTAATTTTTCGTGGCATAGATTTTACAAGGTTCAGAAAATATTTCTCTATATTTTTCTATATTTGGTCCATGTTGACATAAAAGTATCACGCAGTTGATGCAGATTTGGCAGCTGCACATCCATTATGCAAACCTTCCACCACATCCCAAATGTGCTCTATTGGATTGAGTCTGGTGATTGTGGAGGCCATTTGAGTACAGTGAACTGATCGTCATGTTCAAGAAACCAGTGTGACGGGATTCACGCTTTATGACATGGCGCTTTATCTTGCTGGAAGAAGCCATCAGAAGATGGGTACACTTTGGTCATAAAGAGATGGACATGGTCAGCAACAATACTTAGGTATGTTGTGACGTTGACACAATGCTCAATTGGTACTAATTGGCCCAAAGTGTGGCAACAAAATATTCCCCACACATTACACCACCAGCAGCAGCCTGAACTGTTAATACAAGGCAGGAAGGATCCATGCTTTCATGTTGTTGATGCCAAATTCTGACCCTACTGTCCGAATGTTTTTTCCAGTCTTCTCTTGTCCAATTATTGCCTAAGTTCCTTTTCTTAGCATGACAGGAGTGGCACCCGGTGTATTCTCCTGCTGCTGTAGCCCATCTGCTTCAAGGTCTTCAATGTGTTTTGTGTTCAGAGATGCTCTTCTGCATACCTTATTTGTAACAAATTACTGTAATGTTGCCTTTCTATTAGCTCTGTAACCCCTAGAGATGGTTGTGCATAGAGATTCCAGTAGATCAGCAGTTTTTAAAATACAGATCATCTTGACCATGTCTGCATGCCTAAATGCGTTGAGTTGCTGCCATTTGATTGGCTGATTAGAAATTTGCGTTAATGAGCAGTTGGACAGGTGTACCTAATAAAGTGACCTGTGAGTGTATTTGTAGTGTAATTATCTTTCAAGCAACTTATTGGTTGGACGAAAGGCTTAGGTGTCTACACTAATGCATTTGTAAAATGAAAACACATTAGTGTAAATGACACCCCTAAAATTTGTTACATTTACGCCTGACAATCACACTACTTTACTAGCATTTGTAAAAGTTGAAGACCCCATTTTTTAGGGTCTAATAACACTAGACTGAAATGCAAACCTTCAAAACAAAGGCACAGCTATCCACAGTCATTTTCTGACTGGTCATCAGGACTATTATATATCCCTCCCTGATTCGTCAAGCCCCCCTCATAAGACCATTACACAATCAAAAGACTGCAAATACTGTACAGATACTATACTAGGGCAAATATGAAGATGCCCAATGAGTGTGAATGGTGGCATATCATGCATTTTAGGCTTTAAAGTAGGGCTGCACAATAAAATCTGACATTGCCGTTGTTAGATTTTCTGTGATATATATTGTGATATGAATACAATTTCACCAGATGGCTTGAATAGCTCTGTTTGGAAAGAAATCATTCATTTAGATCGACTGGGGTGATTTTGTAAGAGTGGGAATAATGTATAAAAAATAATATACAAATAGTATGTAAAAATATATACAATAAAGTACAATAATTAATAATAAATAGTTAAAATAAGTATTCAGGTACAGAAATTGATTAATTAAATGTCAAATGTAAAACAACACTGTGTAGTCATCCTTGTATGAATATTTCAGTAAAATCATTCTTCAATAAAGTTACAAATGTTGTACTTTTTGTGCCTGAATGCTCTTGAAATGCCTTTAAAACACATGCAAATGATAAACTTTTATTCTGTTATGGTTATAATTTGGTGGTGCTGATCAATAATGATTCCAACTCAACATTGCATATCCAGCGATGTGACCCCAGCTAGCAAAATTCATGTGGTTCAACTCTGGCCCACACCAGACACTTATATCTGGCCCACATACTGAATGGAATGATGGCACTTGGAAGGTCCGCTCCTGTTTGCCACATCTAGGCCACAATTAAGCCATAGCAATATAACATATCAGCCAGAATTCAACCAAATTAACTAGAACTGACCCTATTCTGAGCCACAGTTTGCTTTTATTCTGGCCCAGATCTGGCCCACACCAGACATTTACATCTAGACCAGATACTGAACAGAATGATGGCTCTAGGGCAGTCTGATCCTGTTTGTCACCAGGACCAGAACTGACCCTATTCTGGGCCACAGTTTGCTTTTATTCTGGCCCAGATCTGGCCTATTACTTCTAATAATGGATTAAACATTGGTAAACATTAGTGAAGTATATAATTTCATCACAGGTTGTGCCTCACTTCATTTTGTTTGCTGTAATGAACAAACTTTCCAAGCAAAGTTCTTAAAAGTTACAGCAGCCCAAAATAAAATTTATATTAACAGATTCAGGGCTATGAGCCCAACTAAAGCAAACACTTTTCTCCATGATGGTGACTTTAGTCTATGTGGTCCACATAGGTTTTAAGATAACTGGGCCACATTTGCCATATCTCCTCATATCTAATGTGGCTCACAGCCACATTAGTCAGAGATAACTGTGCCAAATATGTGCCAAAAGTGACCCACATTTGTTTTAGGATAACTGGGACCCATTTATCATATCTTCTCTGGGCCACTATAGGCTCAAATCCACATTAGCCATAGCTTACTGTGCCGAATATTCACCAAAAGTGGCCCACATATGTTTTAAAATAACTGGGCCACATTTTTAATATCTTCTATGGGCCACAATAGGCTAAAAGCTGCATTAGCCAGAGTTTACAATGCCAAATATTTGCCAAAAGTGGCCCACATATGTTTTAAAAAACCTGGGCCACATTTGCCATATTTTCTCTGGGCCGCATTAGACTCACAACCACAATAGCCAGAGGATACTGTGCCAAATATTTGCCAAAAGTGGCCCACATATGTCTAAAGATACCCAGGCCACATTGGCACTTACACGTGTGAGCCACTTTAGGTTTAGATCCAGATTACCCTTAAATAACTGTGGAACATTTCTGCCAACTGTCGCCCACATTTGTCCTCTGTTATTTGGGCCAAAATTATAATTTTCCACATGGGCCACATTAGGCTCACATTCAGATTACATTTTGCCATTAGTGCCAAATCTTTGCCTTAAATGGCAAATATATGAATTTGAATCTTTGGCCCCCAATTGTACAGGTGGGCCACTTCAGGCTCACATTCATTTTGTCTGGGCCAAAGGAATGCCAACAGTTCCGCATAACTGCCTAAAGTGGCCCACATTTATATGCTATCTGGGACTATTGCGGACACACAATATCGATGCTGAAACAATATATTGTGCAGCCCTACTTTATAGTGTAAACAAATAAACGCAATAAAAATGTAATTCTGGACAAGGAATGCTTTCATAATAAAACATCATTTCAAAACCAAAATCCACTGGTTTAAATGGCGTCTTATTCTCTCTGCTGTCAAAGTGAAGACTAACCATTTCAGATCAGTGAATGGAAGCTGAGCGGTGTCAGAAAAGATAAAGTAGCCTTGTGAGTCAATAAGCATACTGGAACAATATGTTTCGCATCAGTCCATTGGACCTTTGGCCTGTTTGTTGGTGGTTGAATGGAGAGATGATAAAATGGATGTGAAAAGAGGAGCGACTGCCTTTGATGTCCTCAGAAAAGACAAGCTATTCTGTTGTTCAAAGAACTCACGCACACTCAAGAGAAAACTACTGTCATCATTACCAAATATGGAAAAGACTTTTCGTGGAGACCATACAGCAATTACAACACGAAAGCTCAAAGAGTTTGACTCATCTGAAATTTCCACACACACAGATGTCTGCATATAATGTGCTGTATTGTTATCCTACAGAAAAGCTGTGATCCAAAAAATAGCCCAAGGTGACTTTTAGAACAAATGTATCAATATATTTAGGGCTGTCTCTTGAATCCGTAAGGCCCAGGGCTAAATTTCATGGATGAAGGATGACAAAACCAATACAACACATAGGATTCGGTTATTTTTACTTGTTTGATGTGCAGATTCAGATAATTGATGCATCAGTTACTGTATTGCACTGCAGTGCTTATGGCTACAGATATATCTGAGTACAATATTGAAGCTAATTGTTTAAAATGCTATAATATGCATGCTGATGTTTAGATGTTTCACTGTTAAGGAGAAAAATGCTCAGCACACATTAGGAGTTTAAAAGTTTTCAAGAATTTGTTGCCTAATTATAAACATATGTGGCAAATTTCAAAATATACACGTTAAACTAACAAAAGATGTGGTTAAACAGACCTTATGCCTTTTAGGGATGGCGCTGAATAAATTTAGAATCTGTTTTCTCAAACTCCTACTTTTCCAAAATTTTTATAGTCAAGTTGTCACACAACTACACATATTGTATGAATTGGTCATGGCAAACATATTTAACCGCGCTGCTCCAACTGTCAGTTTTGACAACAAACAGAAATGTTGAGGAGTCTATTAGGTTGTAATAGCTCTCCCCAAACCCTTTTCCCGAACTTTCTGAATGAAATGCCTACTTTACTACATCCAATCAGTACAAAAAATAAGCCATACCCACCGTTTTGTCATTTAATATTTAGTTTCTCTAGGAATTGCATCGCTATACGAAAAAAATAACAGTTGCATCTTCATGGGGACTTCAAAAACATTGTCCAGTTTACACAATAAGACTCCCACATACATAGGAAATGTAATAAGCTGTGTTATAGTAAAAATGATAATTGTCGTAATTTCACTTTAAAACATTATGGCCAATCAAACGCTGCTGGGGCCGACATACTGTATTAACGATACGACTGTATGTAGAACAACACAATCAGGGCTTTGTTTGGATTGGTTTGTTTTTTAACTGCATTCTACACTCACAAGGCTTGGCTGAGAATGAGAAAATATTGTTTTTCAGGCCTAAGGTGTGTCATTACCATTAACTATTTACCTATGCTTAGGTATATGCAGATTTTTATTCTATGACACCTTTAATAGTTAAACTAAAAGGGACATTTATGCTTAAAACCAGCACTACAGAGCAAAAATTATAGTGTAAAAATTGACATTTTATAATATTTAATATTTAGTCGATTGATGATTTCATTCATTTATTTTCTTTTTGGCTTAGTCCCTTTATTAATCAGGGCTCGCCACAGCAGAATAAACCGCCAACTTATCCAGCATGTTTTATGCAGCGGATGCCCTTTCAACCACAACCCATCTCTGAAAAGCACCAATTCATTCTCTTTCACATACATACTCTACAGACAATTTAAGCTTTCCCAGTTCACCTACACCTCATGTTTTAGGACTTGTGGGGGAAACCAGAGCACCCCGAGGAAACACATGACAAAAAAGGGGAGAACATGCAAACTCCACACAGAAATGCCAACTGACCCATTCAAGGCTCAAACCAGCGACCTTCTTGCTGTGAGAACAGTGCTACTCACTACACCACCGTGCCACCTAATAATGATTTATTGAACCAATTTTTAATATGGGGCTACAAAAAACAATTTCACCCCAGAAAAAAAACAATACTGTTAAACACTATTAAAAGGTTCTTTACTGGCATCTACGGTTCCATGAAGAACATCAATTCAATTGCACAAATAAAGTTATTTCGATTATTACAATGTTCTTCACAGAACAAAAGAATCTGTAACATAAAGAAATGGCACAGCTATATCAGCCTGCAGACTGGTTGCTCACTGAAGCCAAGCAGAGCTGAGTATGGTTAGTACCTGGAAGGGAGACCACATGGCAAAACTTGGTTGCTGTTGGAAGTGGTGTTAGTGAGGCCAGAATGGGCCGCACAGTAGTGATGTGGACACTATACTGTCAGTGAGAATGTCTCTTGAATGAGACGTTAAACCGGAGTCCTAGCTCTCTGTGGTCATTAAAAATCCCATAACACTGTTCGTTAAGAGTAGAGCTGTAACCCTGGTATCCAGGCCAAATCCCCTCCATCGGCCCTTACCCAGCAGGGCCTCCCAATCATCCCTATTAACTGAATTTGGTCTATCAGTGTCTCTCCTTTTTACCTTCAGCTGAGGTGTGATAAGCACACTGGTGACACAGTCTTGTGGCTGCCATTGCAATATCCAGGTGGATGCTGCACACTTGTGGTGGTGTGGAGAGACCCCCTTGCACAATTGTAAAGCGCTAGATGTATGGGCGCACAATAAATGTCCTATATAAATTCACATCACATTACAATGTTTGCTAAAAACAAAAAACTACTTTAGTGAATCTCCAAAAAATGTGTCCTTGCAGAATCTTTATTTTTAAAAGTGCAAAGGTAACACTTTGTAAAGAAGGATCTTTTTTTCTTTCTTTTTTTTTGCAGTGAAATCGGTCAGTAGCTCAGAATCAGGCTAAAGGAGAATATAAATATTAATGCTTTAAACGCTCTTAAACAAAACATAATGGGAGGAGATTGACTTCAAAGTGAAAAGCTAATGAGAGGAGGAGGAATAGCCCATTGGCCTACTTAACAGAATGTTCTGGGAGAAAAGCCTGATCGCTATCCTTAAACGCACTGTGCTCCCTGCTGCCCTTACGAGGAATGAATGACAATGAGCCACAACTTCCCACCTCAGCCGAGATCCTCCGGTCATCCTATACTCCCCAGTGGACAAGGTCAACCCTTAATGAGCTTCTTTGCAAATAAATCTGAAATCCAGACCTTGTTGACCTCATCAATTTCCTACAGGCAAAAGATGACTATTTTTGTAAGCACATCTGCGTGACTGTTTTGCTATATCGCGATGCCCTCCATAGTGTTTGTGCCATCATGGTGTATGAAACAAAAGAAAGCCATGCAGAAAATCAGGTCAGTTAAGAGATTAAGTCACAATTTAAAACATTGTGGAGCTCAAATAGTTTAAGCAATGTACTTTCCCTAGGCGTAAATGAAACAATAACCACTATTAAGAGTGAAGACAATCTGTCTCTACACTACACAGGAACACACTCTACTAACAAGCACATCTTCCCTGAGGAGATCCTTTTCTCATAGGTGAAAAATCCATTTTTATAGCCTAAGATTGCACTACATTTGGCAAAGCAAAGTATGAGCGGTAAAACACAAGTGTTAATAAGAAAACTGATGTATTTTCTGACATATACACTCACGCATTGATGGAGGGTGGGCTGCTCTACTGACCCAGCTTCTACAAGCAATTTCCCTGAAGCGTTCCCAGTGTTCATCCCAAAACACAGCAGCACTTCAGACTTTCCATAAACGCTATGTGTGTCCCCATAGAGCTTAAGCACATACTGTACTTAAAAAAAATGACACCTCGGATAACTTAAAACCCAAGAGTCTGTAACTCAAGACCATCTGCACAGTCTAAAAACACACAAGACGACTATGTTCTCCGTGTGTTCAAGTGCTTCATTTTCACAATGGCTTTTACGGTTATTCAGAGGCACTCTGAAATTAAACTGAAGCATTTCAGCTTCTCAGGGCTTTTGTGGGAACAATATGAGAGCGTATTAGCTAATCTGATCTTCCGAGGAAAGGATAGAATGAATATCAAATGGTTGTTCATCCTAAATTTTGTTATTATGTCATCAATCATTAAAGCTATGTTTTTTGTTTCGTTTATAATAATTTTGTCCATTCATATACACTCTAATGGCATATTTTTGACCTGTAAATTTTTACTTATAAAAAAGAGGGTTTTAAAAATAAAGTTTTTAAAAACAATAACATTATCTCAGTGTGTAAACTCAAAAAAAAATAACTGTGTTGCTGCCATGCACATTGCGTTTGGTCTCATACCATTTACATGTACTATACTTGACAAACAAAACAACAATGGTAAACTCACGAAATTACATGCTCTCAAAAAGTTACTTATTTTGAAGAATTATTACATAGCCAATAAAAACATTATAGTAATTTTGGATGTGATTTTAATCTAATTTAATGTATTCAATTATGGAAAATTTGTGTAATAACTATATTTACACTGTTTTTACACAGTTTATTTACACTGTGGAATTATTCTAGTATTGACTACCTTTTGAATTCTGAACTCATCCTGTTTTTCATCAACCACACATAAACCAAAGTATGTAATTTCAGATCAAAATGTCCACATATTTGTGCTGGTCCACAATATTTCTGTACATTACCAACTTCATGTGGACTTAATCCAGATGTTTTAGTCATTTTCGTTAATTTGTTTGAAACATTTAATTGGCAAATGCTGACAGACTGTTGGATTTTGTTGGTGTGTTTCCCTATTCGTGTCTGTTGGCATTTTTTAAAGCTTGTTTTTGCCTTGTTTTGATAGTTTGTTTCCTGAACATGCTGAATCAGTGCTTGGTGGATTGAGGAATGCTTGACAAGTGACACATAATGCAATCTGGTGATTCTCTGCACCTGTCAGTGTGATGTTAATAGGCCTTAAATGATGGCAGTACTTTTGTTTGTCTTTACGTATGTACAACATCTTACCTGTGTGCATGGAATAAACAAAAAATAATGAAGATGGGTTGAACAGCTTGTGATTTCACCTTGGGTGTTCTGACATGTTTATAATTACTTAAAGTCCTATGACGACTGAGAAGATAACAAACATACATACACAATAACACTTCTGTCAATCCTATAAATAGCCACGAACTGCCTCAGAGAAATGAGAAGCAACTGAAATGACATGTTTTCCAACTTCTTTCACATGTGAAGCGTGCAAGATTTCTTATTATTCATGAAACATATTCCAGGATAATCAACACAATCTCACGGCAATTCGTAACTTTTTCATTTAGTGGCTAATTCGTATGAATTCGTACGATCTAATTCGTACAATTTAGTACAATTTGCTTATCCCCCAATGACGGTTGGGCTTAGGGGTGGGGTTAGGTGCAACGCCTCCTTTTTAAATTTGTATCATTTCGTACGACTGAAATCGTACGAATTCGTACGAATTAGCCACTAAACTGGCAAAACGTAAAATACTTACGTTTTCTCGTGAGATCAGGCTGGGATAATACTGTACATCTGCTGAAAGTGGTTTTCTGGTCTCTAAACTCATTTTAGAGGGGGGTTCTTGCATATGTTTTAGTTGATTTCAGCAAGTTTTTTTAAGAAGACAGTGTATGAAAGGCCATCCAATTTAAAGTTGAATGTGTGGTTAAAGTGTACAACTACAAAACAGACAGTACAGTACTTGTTTGCTATTGTTGTGTCACAGGCCAAAGGACAGTACTAAAATTGCAGGTGTATTACAGGAATGCTTTTAGCACTGCACAACTGCACCCTTCAAACGCTTCACGCTGCAGCCTTCAGACGAGTTCTCTACTGCTTTGTAACCATCATTAAACCTAACAAGGCACTGATTTGGAAAAAATAGGTATAATAGCAACTGGATTTTAACTAGGGTGACCATAAATTCTGTTTATTTTCCCCAGGGATTGTCTCATATTTCCACTATTTGTGTCTTATAATCTTCATTCATTTTCATTCAGCTTAGTCTTTATATTCTTCAGGAGTCACCACAGTGGAATGAACCTCTAACAATTACAGGGAGGTTTAGCGGGGATTGATCCCCTAATTAACGCTTGATACCCTGAAGGATGTGAAAACAAGATGTATGGGGGGTCAGCTATTTAATACTGAGAAATAGTTCACTCTAAACTGGTTTTAAATAATTAAAGACTTAAATTCTTTAACATTTTTTAACAGTCAAGAATTAAAAAAATCATAGATTTGACCACCCCATAACAGTTTATACCTTTGTGAAAGCAAAATCACATCAATCAGTCTATGCCAGAAAAAAATATGAAACTGGCAGATCTAGAGCACTGATAAACATCGGAAGTATTCACAAGACTTTTCCTCGTAAAATAGGTGTTTTTTTCTACATGTAGCCTGAAAGTAAAGTCAAATTAGATGGAGTTTGTGTAGTTTGACCTACAGAAATATCTGAAAGGGCTAATCAGAGGATACTGTAGGTTAAAATACAATAAATATCCCTCAAAAAAATTAAAACTTAAATATGTTGTATTAATAAACTAGATCTAATTAACAATAAATACATACATGACTGATGCATGTTTTACACAACCTAATCAAAAAAGTTGACCCCCCCGATTGTCAGTGTGTAATCCGCACACTGCTTCCAGCTGCAACCCAGTACTGGGAAACATCCATACACACACACACACACACACACATACACTACATACAAATTTAGTTTATTCAAGTCACCTATAGCACATGTCTTTGGTCTGTGGGGGAAACCGAAGAACTCAAACCAGCAACCTTCTTGCTGTGAGGCAACCACTGAGCCACCATGTCGCCTGCTTTAAATCTTATGTTTCCAAAAATAATAACATTTTTGAGCACTTGTATAAAGGCTTTGGTAACACTTTATTTTGCTGCTCCATTTGAGTATTAGTAGACTGTCTGCTTATTGTTTGTTGATACTGCTCCTTCAACAGACATTTAACTGCCTATACGAAACTTTGCAACTGCATGTCAACTTACACTAACCCTAACCCCAACCTAAATGTCTACTTATAATCTAATGAGAATTAGTTGCAATGTAACTTTAACTCAACAAACGAACCATCAAAATAAAGTGTGACCTAGTCTTTTGTCACATGAAAACAAACAATCAATGGTAGTCAATAGCCATGCATGTCATAGTATTTTTATAGTAACAAAATTGCCACCCAATCCCATTTAATCTGCAGTTATTGAAAGCAGAACCTGAGGTATCCATCAGTGAGAGACTGAGTGCAGTGTAGATCAAGCATGAAAGCAATTTACTATTGTTGTAGTAAGATAAAACATGATTGAACATTAGAAGATATGTCGAAAAAAAGTACAACATCCTGAATACTCTCACTTCACTGGAATGAAGTTTTAACCATGAAACAACATCAATGAAACATCCTTTGTGTAAATATGTGATATAAATTGTTATATTTACCTCAAGAAAAAGCAAATCATGAGAAAAGTATTTTGCTGAGTATACACACATACACACGACGACAGCACACACTATTTGTATTTAGCAAGTAGTGAATGATAAAGCTATTTATTTAGAAAAAAAAATCTATTGCATCATCAGCCATGTTGAATTTGGCTTGCCACAGTGCCTTTTGGGACTCCACTTGTACAGAGCGTGGCATCTGTAGGCACCACTCTAGTTTTAGAACATAGTTTGAATTACCCTTCTCACACGCCACTGTTTTGTATGTATATCCCCATCCATCCATCTCCTCCACTGGTTCTGAAGATTGTAATTCCCTCATATGATGAAATATTTATGAGCATAAATTGAAAAAGGGGTCATTTAGTGTGGCTGTATTTTCCAAACTCCATCAGCACATTATGAATTCCAAAATGCATGTCAGGTCATGCATTCAGATGATTTATAAAGAGCGCAATAGCACTGTTTATGCTGAAGGGAGTCCATAAATACCCACAGTTTGCTGCCTGCATGCTGCCCTCCTCCCACAGAGAGCACTGCATGGTTTAAGCTTCCTCCCTGACTATTACCTCTCTCATCTGCATTTAAATTTCATTAATTTTGATGGCCTTACCAATTACCTGGCCCTGTTGCCTGATTTCATCTCGTCTAAAGCTTCTTTTATTGTTTTTCTGTGTGGATGGAGAAATGGAAATCGAGGGTCTGCCTGCTTACTGTGCCTCTGAGCTGTGTGAGCTGAGTGTTCTTTCTGTGCCTAAACTAGCTTCCACTGTTTCTATTACTGTGAACTGCATGTGTGTGCACTTGTGTAAATAGCTGCCCACTCAAAAAAGTAGTAGAATCACAGTGATTGATTTCATCTGAGTGGCTTTTCTAAAGAGGGGAAACAGCCTTGTCACACTGCAGTGTGGCAGAAGAAGAAGAATAAAAAGAAAATGCATTCTGTAACTTTGCACTCATAATGTAAGATAGTTGCATAATATGACTAACAAGGTGAGATGAATTGCACCCTGTGCGTCATATCGAGCACAGAGACCTTAAATAACACCAAAAGACCTTGGCTATAGTTATAAATGTATGTACAGTTGAAGTTAGAATTATTAGCGCCCCTATTTATTTTTTCCCCCGATTTCTGTGTAACGGAGAGAAGATTTTTTTCAACACATTTCTAAACATAATAGTTTTAATACCTCATTTCTAATAACTGATTTATTATTATTTTATCTTTATTTATTTTTTTATCTTTTATCCACGATGACAGTTCAAAAAATTGTATTAGATACATTTGGGAAATATGTATATATATATATATATATATATATATATATATATATATATATATATATATATATATATATATATATATATATAATTTTTTTTTTTTAAATCAATGGGGGGCTAATAATTCTGATTTCAACTGTATCAACTGTATATGAGTTTATGTGTGTGTATTTTCCAACATGGTTATATTAATTTTAGACAACAAAATACCAGTGTTTTACTTTCAGAAATATTTGGTCGAAGAATCCTGACTTTCAATCACTACAAATAAAAGCATTTCTTATTCTTTTTCTGGAATAAATAAAGGTTACATTATTCTTCTGATTTTACCCAGTCAACCTTAAGGAAGAAAGGTTCGATCTCAATGAGACTGAAAAGGTTTAAAGTTGGTCAGAAAGCACAGCATGCTGCTTTCTGATGCTGATACATGAGTGTCCTACAGTCTTTTTCTGCCTATGGCTAGAAATGTGACCCGGCTGTTCGAGCCAAGAGCAAAAGTGCAGCGCTTTCACCACGAAAAAGAGTTTCACCTCTCTTCCCCATCCTCCTCTGCCTGATTCTCTCTCTCTCAATCCATCTCACACTTTTCACTTGTGTAGCACAGCAGTCACTTCCTGCCCATAAAACAGTACAAAAAACCTCATGCTAAGTAAAACAAGCTAGATCACTGTGATAGTCCGAATTGTTGGAATTGACAGTAGCCAACATTATTAAAATCTAGTGTATTTGACAGCATATTTCGTCAAAATAAGCATCAAAATAAGCATGAGCATGCTAACTAATGTAGCTGCTACAAATGCTAAGAGTAGCATACATGTAAAAGTGTCATTTTAGGTTCAAACTTTCATTTTGTTCTCTATTTCATGTCACAGTTCTGAACAGTTGCTAGCAAGCCTGTAATACTGCATATCTTACCTGAGCTTATAAGCCCAGAGCCGATGAGAAAGGGCCTAATGTTGCTGGAGATTTGTTTGACATGTTAAAATCGAACAGAATATTTTAGTGTATTTGTATATTTTCACTCTTAGCGCTTAGCTTTAAGTGTATAGCTAAGAAGTCTAGTATTGCATGCTCTTGTCCAGTAATGTATCACACTACTATCGCCCCTTCTGAGCATCAGTAAGGACAGAGTTGCCAACATTGTGACACTGGCTAAAAAAATAAGCATGATTTAATAAGTGAGTAGTGAAAAATGGCTAATACAGAGAGACACTGTATAGATATTCAGCATGTAGCTGGCTAATAAGATAAATTAAAAAAATCAAATAGCTTTCCACGTCATGAGATGCATTGACTGGGTTAATAAGATTTTTAACATTGTCTCTCAAAAAAATCAAAAAGAAAGAATGAAGGAAAGAAAGAGTTCACATTCTCACATTAAATATACTGTATGGAAAGTCAGTAGTGTTTGCATTATACTTCCAGAGTGATATTTTGGTGTTAACTATCACCTTGAATTACCTAAAAATGCGAGTTCTGTTTTTAAGAACTCACCCACATGCCATTACAATCCACTGAGACCTTCATTCGTCCTCAGAATACAAACTAAGATATTTTAGATGAAATCTGAGAGCTCTCTGATTCTCCATAGATATCTGACTCTTAATGTCTAGAAAAATACCAAAATAATATCCTCAAAACAGACCATATGCCTTCAGGGTTTCAAATATCCATTTATGAGAATACTTCCATGCCCAAACACACCAAACATATTGTGTTTATTCAACATTTTCTTCTCCTCTGTGTCAGTATAGTGTGTGTTCACGAGAGCGTAGTGTAATTGATGCGTGTTGCACTTGTTCACACTGCTGGTTTTACTGCATATATCAGTTCTTTGTTTAAAACGTTAAAACGGAAGTTGAGTCTGAGCAACTAAGGTTTACGCCAGTGCCCAGTGCTTGTGAATACGTGCTCTATACTGATGCTAAAGACAAGAAACATTTGAATAAAGTCGTTATTTTGCACACAAAAGTTTTCTCGTAGCACATTTATGGACTTTAAATGAGTTGGGACCATTACTTTCTATGGACGATCAGAGATCGCTCAGAATTCATCCAAAATATCTTAATTTGTGTTCCATAGATGAAAGGTCTCTGGGTTTTGGAACGGCATAAGAGTAAGTAATTATTCAGTAATTTTATACAATTATTATTTTTTGGGTGAACTATCCATTTAAAATGGACACGCCTGCAATTGTAGCAACACGTTTATTGTTTAAATATTAATTCAGACCTGCACATAAACACTAGCCCCTACTACACTTTTATGTCACTGACAAAGGTCAACAGGCTATTAAGAAGTGATTGAAAACCTTCCCATTAACTAGACATTGATTTCTCCTAGAATGGGATCTCATTTTCTCAGCAATACCAATGAAAGTAAACCTCTCCCCATCTTTTTTTTATGTATTTTTTTTCTATTTCATTAGAACACATATAATGTTAGGGTAAATGTGGCCCTTAAGCCCATAAAAGTAATCTGCAGATTATGTAAGATCTCTGTGGGGACTCTGACCACTGAAAGACCTCATGTTCCCTCTTTCTGGGGTAGCAATCAATGGTTTCTACCTTACGCCTTGAGCCAGCAGGAAGATAAACGGGGGTTCTAGGTAGAGAGCAGGCTGGCTAAGACCCTCTCAGCATGAATTCCTAATATCTTACATAATCTCTCGATGTTACCGGGCTGCACAGAGGCTAGAATTGGAAGAGATGGCACTGGGTTTCATTGGGAACACAAGGCTTTTGATAAAACCCTTGAACATCTTCCAAGAAACAACAGAGATCAAGGGCTAAATATGAGATATATCATTGTCACAGACATTAATGAAATTATTATTGTAAGATCTGGGTTGCAAATGCCAAGAATTTCAGTTTCTTTCAAAGAGTATCGATCAAAACCAATGACTGTCGTATGACAGGCCTCTGTTAAAGTAGTTGCTATGTGCTATGAACATGTTATGAAAAGTTGCTTTGAGTTTAGGTTTCATTACTGGTTTAAACTGGGCATACACTTTGTTCAGATATCTTAAATAGACAGCTTAAAAACCCTCTAAATAAACCTTGATGCTTCCCTGCACTCATAAGTGGTTTAAAAAGCTTTGATTCATGTTTGTGACTACTCGTTACATAAAAAGTACAAAAAAATGTGCCTTTTGAAAAGGTACCAACCATGTGACAGCATTTGCACCATTTCTGAATTTAGGATAGCATTGAGAATAATATATAAGGCACTTAAAATTGACAAAAAGAAACTAGGACACTCTGAAAGTGAACAGTACTCTGCTAAAACAAAAAAGAATATTGTCTAAATTATTCATCTTGCATTAAATATCAAACTACAAACCAAAAACCAAATAGATAATGCAATATGCTATTCAACCAGTGGTGTAAAGTAACTAATTACAAATACTCAAGTTACTGTAATTGAGTAGTTTTTCTCATTTAATTTTTCTAATTTACTAAGTAGTTTTATAAATGTGTACTTTTAAAATCCCTTGTGTACATTTTTAGCGCTGTATCTGTACTTTTACTTCACTACTTTGCTTCAACCTGAAGTCACTACTTTATTATTATTTCTTTTTGTCTATGGGGATTAGAAAAATCAGTCCTGTGATTTCAAATCAAATCACACATAGAAGGTAAATCACATTATATTAACTACCTCAAGACAGGGGGTGATTTATAATTGCAGCAAATTGTTTGGAAGCTTTAAAAGTGTTCATGAAGATGTCCAAAATCTTTACACGCATTGACTCAGAGACTGTTTAGATGCATGTCACTGATATGGACATGACTGATGTTTACTGTATGATGACCAAAATGGCTTTAAACACCCAGCAGACACAAAACATCAACATGACGTCAGATTGACATTGTACCCTAACGTCATGGGGATGTTGCATTTTGTTTGGAAATGAAAATCAGGTTACGTCAGAACCCAACATCAGGCCGATGTCAATGGCCAACCTAAGATAAACCAAATAGCAATTTCTAATGATGTTACAGCTTGACGTTGTGTGGACGTTTCCACTATAATGTCTATCAGATATTGGATTTTGGTTGCCATTCCTGAATAAATGTCAGTATTTGACGTCAATATGACGTTGGTTTAAGATGTTGGTTCGATGTTGGATTATGATCACTTTCTCACAACGTAAAATCGACCAAATATCAACGTCATTTGATGTCATTATTGAACATCAAAATAATGTTGTCCTTAGACGCTGACATTAAATTTTGGTCACCTGACATCACAACCTAAATCTTACCTAATATTAACATCTTATGACGTTGTGTGCCTGCTGGGCAATAGCTAAATGCACTACAGATTGCTACAATTACACACATGTACAAATTAGATGTAAATACATCAACTTTTCACAGCGTAATACTCACTACTCTTGAGTTCTTTTGAGAGGTCTACTTTTTAGTCAAACTTTGAGTAATATTTACAACAGATACTTTTACTCTACTTGCACTACATTTTTAGGCAAGTAATGGTACTTTTACCTGGGCATGATTTTTCTGTTCTCTTTCCACCAATGTATTCAACTAAAGCTTACAAAAAGGTGTAATACTGTAGATTTCAGTTCATTTCAGTTTCACCCATGAATTCTAAGAAAGTTGCGTTTGTATTCTAATTGAAGGATAAAACGAATTTGTTTCTTTTATATTAATTTCTTAGACTATTCAGAGTTATATATTTATTGTCTGAAATACACTTATATTTTCCACTAAATAAACGTTTTCTGCATTTTGTGATAAAAATTTTTTTCCTATTTATGTATGCTATTACAAATAGCATTATTGGATCTTGATCTCAGCTACTACAACTTTTGATGTCAAAAAGTTGAACAAAGTGACTTTTACTGGCACTAGTATAAGTAGTTTAAAACAATCTATTTATTATATATATTTTCTGACCTGATTATGCAGATTGGGATGTAAAACCAGTAATGAGCAGTCAGTATTTTTTCCATTACTTTAAAACATCATTTTCTTCTTTTCCTCATAAATAATTTATTGTAATACTTTACCAACCAAGAGCTTTAACAGTATCAGATTTATTCACTTAAAAAGTTAAAAAAAAATATATATATATATATATATACACACTGAGCAATATATATATATATATATATATATATATATATATATGAATAAATATATATGAATATTGGCCACTTGTTTATTTATTTCCCCAATTTCTGTTTAACGGTGAGATTTATTTCAACACATTTCTAAACAAGAAAATTTTACTTTATATTTTTCAAGACACTTCTATACAACTTAAAGTGACATTTAAAGACTTAACTGGGTTAATTAGGTTTACTAGGCATGTTAGGGTAATTACGCATTTCATGTATAACGATGGTTTGTTCTGTAGACTATTGAAGAAATATATAGCTTAAAGCGGCCAATAATTTTGACCTTAAAATGTTTTTAAAAAAAATTAAAACTGCTTTTATTCTAGCCAAAATAAAAACAAATAAGACTTTCTCCAGAAGAAAAAATATTATCAGACATACTGTGAAAATGTCCTCTCTCTTACTCATGTCACATTTCATTTTGACGGTCCATTTCTTGAATTTAAGTTACATTGCATCTACATGCCAACTAATGCTCATTAGATTATAAGTAGACAGTTAGGTTGGGATTAAGGTTAGTGTAAGTTGACATGTACTTGCAAAGTTTCTTGTGTAGTCAGTTAAATATCTGTTGTAAGAGCAGTATCAGCGGATATTAAGCAAAAAGTCTACTAATACTCAAATGGACCATCAAAAGAAAGTGTTACCAACATCATTTGAGAAATATTTAAAAAATAAACATAGCCTATAAATAGCCTTTTTTTTTTTTTTTTTTTTGGAGAATAACTTTGGTACTTTTGGTGTTGCCGCCTATTCACATATATATTTGTATACTTTTTGTTTGGCTGAGCACCCAGTTAAGATTGATGGGAATGCTTTTGAAAATTTTTTGAAATGTTACTAACCATAAGTTTATATTTTTTGCTGATCGTGAAACAGCACGTGCAAAATAAAAACAGGCAAAACAAATGTATTTTTATTATTACTATTACTTTTGTATTTATTTATGCTAAGAAATTATTATCATTTTGAAGAAAAAATACAGTAAAAATGACACCTAGAAAAACTGTGTTGCCCAGTGTTTATTCATATGGTGTGATAAAAGCAGCTATTTCAGTTGTGTATATTGTTCTTTCCACAATATACACAATCTATCTTTTTTTTCCAAAAAAAAAAAAAATTTCAATTCCAAATCAGAGAAAACATCATGAGTGACGTGTTCTAGAAGTAAGAGGGGAATGTATTGTCCCTACACGTAAGACTTCTTTTGGTCAATCCTCTTTCATTTATAAAGCCTCAAATCTGGAATTCTCTACCAACAGAAATAATCACATGTACAAATTATAAGATGTTTTCATGCCTGACTAGGAGGTGGTTTTTGTCAAATCCAATTTGTACACACTGAGCAAGATGTTTTTGAGTTGTCAGTGTTTTAGTTTAAATGTGATTATGCTTGAATGTTTTAAACTGACTTTTTAAATAATTGGATTTTATTGTTTTAATTTTAACCTGTCCAGGTCGAAATTAGCAATCCTGCTACAACCTGGCACAATGCATCTTTACTCTTTTAGGTTAATGTAATCTTTGTACATTGTCCCTGTTAATTAAATTCATTCATTCATTCATTCATCCATTCAGTCATTCATTCATTCATTCATTTATTCATTCATTCACCCTTCACAATTTACCCTTTGATAAAGTTACTAAAAGTGTAATACAAGCCACATTCATTTTCTATCAACTAAAATGATGTAGCAGTTAATGCTGCATTTATCTCATTCGAAATCCTTTACCACAATCTATTCTGCATATCCTAAATTCAACATTTCTCCTCACAGCCACAGTAGCAGAAAGCCTAAATCAATTGCTCACTCGTGCACTAATGAGGGATCGATAAACATTGTAGCTCTCCACTTCTACGAGTGTATTCGCCTATTTACCCCAGAACTCTGTCTCATCAGCTTCATTTTCTACACCGTGAGCAGCACGCAGGAATTACTGCTTGCCGAAGTCCGCATGACAACGAATAGATTATGGAATTAGCAACCACACACAGTGATCACAGGAGGGCCAAATTGCTGTCTGTTTAGGACACAGCTTAGCAGGATTAGAATTTTTTCATTAAACCATAAAACAAGCAGACAGTCATTAATTATGGCTGAGCATTCAAGATCAGTCATTGGCCAGGTCACAAAGAGCTGAGTAGATTTAATTTAGCACCAAGCTTCTGAGAACTGCTTCCTAACTGTTACACAACCCCTGGCTCCCCAGCAAGAGTGCAAAAAACCGCCATCTGATGCCAGCCGTGATCGCCAGGGCCTTTATCTCTTGGGAAATGAAAGGAAAATAAATTAAATTCCACTTAAATGTCAAGGCAAGCAATTAGAAATGTATTCCTCAGATTGTAAATTAAATTACTGAAAAGGGCCAAAGCCTTGCGCCGCCACATCAGCTGGGAAGAACGATGAAAGCTCACAACGCATGAAGCATGAACAGCCAGCAGTGCTTCAGTGTTCTGATTTATATTACCCATGCAAATGCAGCAACAGCATTATTCATTATTCACACAACACACAGACTGACAATCGGATTGATGGACGTCATAATTTCTTAAAACAGTCCCTGGGGAACATGTATAGGACATAGAAAAACTATAGACTGTAGAGCTATATTTCTGTTTGGAAACAGTTGGTCAAGGTCAACTGCATTGCCTTTTATGGGAGAAAGCATCAGGTCAGACTGTTTTAAAATGCACCTCACTTTTGTGACTCCTAAAACTAAAAACTTAAACTGAAATGGGTGCCCTGAAAAAAAACTTAAAGGGATAGTTCAACAAAATACTATAGTTATTTTTCAATTTATTTTATTCCAAACCTGCGCTTTTAGTGTGATTTATTTGAATGAGTGTGAATCCTGCCATTGGAACCTTCTTAAGCCACAAATAATTGGACTGAGAATGCTGAAAAATGGGTCTTGATCCACTTTCAAAAAAACTGGAGCTGTTCAACATAACACTAGAACTACAGAGGTAGTTATTTTGACAGTTTTCTAAATACAACACACATATCTATAATACCCTGACTTTTCCTAAATTAGCATATATGAGTACACCCCATACAAATCTATCTTTTAAATTCATATTTTTAATAGGAAGCTATATATTATTTGTGTGCATATACATAAGATTAGTCTGTACTAAAGCCAGATCTGGAGCTTATTTAACAAAATAACTTGCGATAAAGGTCCAAAATCTACTACACCCAAATTTATGTTATAGAAAAATATTAAATACATATTTTAAAAAAGAGGAAAAAATCAAAAGAAGCAAAAAGGTAAAAAAAAAACAATAGGTAAACATTTATAGGTTGTATTTTTGTTTTGCAATAATTTGCTTGAATTTAGTTGTATTATCTTTCAATTTCTAAATATGCTTGTTAATTAAAATATTATTTTAATAAATATATATGTTTAATAAATCAGTTTTTTTCAAATGCACCAAAATACATTGCCTATATTCACTGAGAAATGGATAAAAATATTCATTTTCAAAATGGGGTGTACTAAGTTATGCTGAGCACTGTATGCGTATATTTCATTTTAACATATTTATTAATTTTTACAAAACATCAAAGATTTATGAGTATTTATACCTTGAACCATAGCGGTCAAAATGACTGCATCCCTTTTAATGTCTGCTACTTTTCCCTGTGACTTAATAAATGCTTGCCTCTGTTGCCTAGCAACTTCCTGCTAACAAAGACAACTGCCTATTGGCAAACACTTAACTTTACCTCATATGTCTTTCAAAATAGCAGACTCAGTGTCGCGAAAAAGCGCTTCTCCCTTGCTTGTGAATATTCGCAGGTGGTCTTGTAGCCTAACTAAATATATATTTAGGCTGTATTGCCAAAATTATTGTACTTTTAGGATGATGACTAAAAAGATATTCTGACATTAAAAGCTTACATTTAATATCTCAATAGAAGCTCTGAATTCCAATATGACATAACAATATGACGTCTTATATGAGTACAGTCAAAATGACCGCTATGGTAATTCTAGTACTGTTAAATGTGAACATAACATGATCACATGACATCTAAACAAACTAGAAAGATGTGATTGTCACAAGCTATGACCTTGAAAAGGACAGCATGATTTCTCATCATAGTTATTCCTCACAAAATTGCTCATCTATAGTCACCCCTAAACAAACAATAACTTTTTTTCTGAAGCAAACAAGAGATGTGAAAAAAAAGAGTAAACAAATATAAAGTTAAGTACAGTGCTTTAAACAAACTTGGCTTACTTTTAAACCATGTGCATAACCTTGCATGAGCTTAACTGTAATCCCAGTAAGTTTATAAAAAGCAATTCTGTCATATGCCAAAAGCTTTCTGCTGCACTTTCTATTAATGAGCAAGTTTTAAAACCTAAATGGTTTGCTTAGTTCTAGGTTTAAGATTACATTTTAGACATGTTTTATATCTCAATAGAAGCTCTGAATTCAAATATGACATAACAATATGATGTGTTATATGAGTACAGTCAAAATGACCGCTATGGTAATTCTAGTACTGTTAAATGTGAACATAACATGATCACATGACATCTAAACAAACTAGAAAGATGTGATTGTCACAAGCTATGACCTTGAAAAGGACAGCATAATTTCTCATCATAGTTATTCCTCACAAAATTGCCCATCTATAGTCACCCCTAAACAAACAATAACTTTTTTTCTGAAGCAAACAAGAGATGTGAAAAAAAGAGTAAACAAATATAAAGTTAAGTACAGTGCTTTAAACAAACTTGGCTTACTTTTAAACCATGTGCATAACCTTGCATGAGCTTAACTGTAATCCTAGTAAGTTTATAAAAAGCAATTCTGTCATATGCCAAAAGCTTTCTGCTACACTTTCTATTAATGAGCAAGTTTTAAAACCTAAATGGTTTGCTTAGTTCTAGGTTTAAGATTACATTTTAGACATGTTTTAAAGTTTATTTGTTTTAAACTCCTTCATAACACACTTAAGGCTTCTCTTTAAACTCCCAAATCAGGCAACTAGCAGCTGTTATGTCACTGATGTAAGTTTTTTACATCCAGTAATCAAAAAATCATTAGAAAGTGACCTGCGGGAAATAACATTGTTTCATTTCAGCTTTTATCCCATACTCTTGACAGAATGACAAAACAGGCTTTGCATTCAAAGACTTTTCATAGTAAATCCAATATACAGCAGTGGCTCTGAATTTGAACTGCACAAGGGGAAATATGCTTTTCAAACATTCACACAGAAAAGTTTGTGTTTGATGTCCAGTGGTTCACTGAATGTGATGGTGCCAACAAGTGGCCTAGAATCTTTCTGAATGCATATAGCAAATGCAGACCGTCTCATGTCAGCTATAGAGAAGCTGGGTCAGTGAAAGCCAAAAACATCAGAGTTGCTGTGGACACACCCCAAAAAGGGAGGAGAAAAAAAGAGAAATCCGACCGTCAAAACCTTCTTAAGGGATAATCCAGTCTGGCTTGCCACGGCCAGTAGGGATAAACTGTAATTCCCTGCTCATGCATGTGGTTTTGGTAAAGAACACAGTTCTATGAAGAGTGTAAATTATTACTACTTTAAATTATGTGTATTTATTGCTAATTAGACACACTGGGGATTGCGAGACTCGTCTGAAAAGCAAGTTATGAAGAAGTAAACAGATTGAAAAGACAGTAAATGCTCTAACCCAGAGCATCAGTGGAAAAATTTAATTGGATCTGCACTGTTAGGAAAAGAGAGCTTTGGTCTGATGAAATAATGAAAGAACTCAAATGTGTATCTCAGGAGTGGTGAACGACTGAGCTAAAGAAAGAGAGAGAGCACAATGGCCGATTCTCTCTGTTAACTGGTGGTGTCAAAAGACATAAATCAGCAGCAGGATGGATCTGAGTACAGACTTTCCGGTACCAAGCTCGAATACAAAGTCTTTGTGCACTCAAAGAGGAAACAACCAACAAAACATAAACACAGCTTCTAAATAACCCATCTATGACCAGTTCTATCATTTCATTGTTTTAGTACAATAAATAAACCAAAATATCACAATCAGAGCAATCCCTAATCAGAATATAAGTGTTGTTTTCTAGTTTGAGATTCTCTGAGCTTCCATTTAGGTCAGGGAACTCAGGTGTTAATTAGCAGCTGTTATTTTCCTATTAAATGCAGCGCAAGGCAAATAGCACACAGCTTCAGGAAGAGTCCCACGGCCTTGGCAAGCCACACAGATCAGCACTTTTCTCCTCCAAGAAATCATTAGCACAATATAGCTGGAGAGAATGCTACACATCAGGAGGAAAGTCTGATATTTCTCCCTTTTGTTCTGCACACATTCACATGGTCACCCCTACAATAATGTTCACAGCAGCTTTTTTGATATGTTAGCATCTGTTCACAATGCTATCAACTATGGCTATTACCTGTATATTAAAAGCAAATTTAAACAGTTTTTTCTTTGTAAATTTCTCAGTAATGTAGTAAAGTAAGCTTCTAATGTAGCAAAAAGACTACGACTTTAACACAATTAAAGCCTGTTTGATTCTCAAACAAATAAAATTTTAAGCTATTACAGTACATCATGCTTGGATAGAAGTGCCTACAAAATACATATTTTTGCTTGAGAAACAAACTTTGGATCATAGGCCTCAAAAACTTCATTCCTGGAGAGCTGCAGCTCTGCACAGTTTTGCTCCAACCCTAATCAAACAAAACTGATTCAACTAATCGAGGTTTTTTAAAAAAAATCAATATCTATATTTATTGACCGTACACTATTGTCAATATCGATAAAAAAAAGATTCGGTATGAAGTTTCGGTATGAAGCACTGGAAGCAATGCCAATAAGTTTAGGGTGTCAGTTTGTCATTTCCAATGAAACCGCATGACATGTAAGTCATGCACATGGGATCGACGTGCACATAATGTGGCATTTTCCAGGTACACCTAGTTGAAAACGTTTGAACTTTTCTGAATGCCCCGAGCACAACGTGATAGAACTAGCCAGTAGAACTAACCAATCTGCTTCACACTTTGTATGTCATCATATACACATTTTAGTAAAAACAGCAGACTAATTACCTGAGACAATCACAGCTCTCCCACAGTGCTTTTTACTTTTCTCCATAAACATGCATAAGAGCTGCAGCATTTGTCCGTTTGTTATCCTCTTAGAAAACGTTTGCCTAGTTACGAGAGATGCCATAGAAAATGGAAAAAGGAAAACACGCGCTCACACTTGTCACTTCGGTCAGAATAACAATACACACAAAAATGAGTGTCGTATAGCAGCAGCAGTGAGGACACTGTAAATAAAAAAAGGATGCCACATTGGCTTTTGGGTTGATTTTCTTGTGCATCCCAGCCTCTAGCTTCCCATCTGAACGATTTTTTAGCATAGGGGGCAATGTAGTCATTCAACTTCACAATTTGTAATGTTCAGCATGTATTTTAATAATGATGACTGGTTCCTTTACTTGAAAGCTCAGATTTGATTATAATTATTTGTTTTGTTTTTTGAGGTTTACTGTATCATTAATGACCTCTTAAAGATGTTGATCTAAGTTTAAGAATCTATTTAACACTTTATGTTTACTACAAAGAGATTAGATATTCTGTTTAAATGTTTTTGTTTTTGACTATTAAAACTATTAGCCTAAATATATTTGTCTGTTGGTAAATTAAAATAAAGTGGTTAAATAAATAAATTAAAAAATCTTAATATTCCTAAATGTATTGTTAAAATGTTTCAGCAATTATCATTATCAAATTATATGAAACAAGATATCATGATAATTTATTTTGAAATATCGCCCAGCCCTACTATTAACCAGGTGTTAGGTGGAGCTGGTTGGAGCTAAACTATGCAGAGCTTTGGCCCTCCAGGAATTGAGTTTGAGACCACTGCGTTAGATACACTGAATGCACATACTAAATATCCATAATGTAGAAATAATCCCCCAGAAACTACAAGCAAGATCACCAAGCTGATGCTACAAAAATGAACAAGAGTGAAAAGACCCAGCTGTGATCTATGCCAACACCTTGTGGTGAATATGCGTGCTTGTCTGCAAGAATATTTTACCACTGCTGAGGTGTTTATGAGCCTTCCGCTGAGTGTGTAAGGGTGTATGAAGCTTACTATCAGAGTGGAAATTGTATTCTAGGTGGTGCGCTTATGTATATGCCTGGAAAGTATTTGTGCACTGCAGCATTCTGCTTATGTATCAGGGTTGTGCTCCAGTCTGAATTGTATTCAGAATGCATTGAAATGAAATTTCAAATACTAAGTAACTGCAAAATTGCCTTTTGAATGTGGCTGCAAGTACAATTACAATTGTTATTCTGCTAGATAAATAGTTTAGTTTTTCTGTATTCTGCACAACCCAATGATGCACTACAATATTCAACAGACCTAACAGTATTATTCCAGACTGAGAATAGTGTAGTCTTCACTGGAAAAAGACTCATGGGATCATAAGAAATGGGGTGGATGAATAGAAGCAATTGGCCTTTTTGCAACACTGCTCCTTCTCAAGTGCTGCTGACTCAAACTTTGCCAAGCCACTCACCTGCATGCATAAAGCAAATACAATGGTGTCCACTCCTGGTCCTGCCGGGCAGCACTGTCTTCTGGCTTTTTGTTGAGCCTCTGAGCTTTTTGGTCTTTGATTGATTGATTGATTAAAGTGTTCCCTCAGATGGGTTCCAGTGCATAAAAATGGCTTCGGAGGCACAGGTACTGAGGCTGATTGATAGGAGGCAGTTAAAGCCTGCTAAAAGCATGGCCTGAGAGGACCAAGACTGGACACCACTAACATTTACCAGAGATGAAATGTTCTGCTCTAGCCAGGCACTAAAGCTCCTTCACTATCTGGCCATTGCATCTCCTGAACTGAGCAAAGCAAAACTAAACTAAATGCAGAACATGGCTGGCTGAATGAGATGGTTTAGTGCCTGGCCGGAAATTAGGGCTTTGCTGTCTCCAGGATGACTATGCCCTCTGTATGTGGTGTACTCAAATGGGACTCCATGTATGTCACTGTGGGTGCTACAGCAGGCTCCAGTCGGACCCACCGTTCATACCGCTATAGATGCTCCGGTGATGAGGGGACATCTCCTCTACGCCCGGCCGCTTCTGTACCACCTCTCGGCCGGGACTGCCAAACTTGACGTGTTGATGCCTCAACAACTCAGGGCTCCCAGATATGACACGGCCCTTCTGTAGGTGCTCCGGTGTCCCTGATAATATCTGTTTGGGCTCTGGACTCCCACACACACTCCCCATGCTACCCCTGTGCTTCTGAAAAAGGTCCGGGCTGCCGGGCGGTTGAGAAGAAACCAACAGGTGTTTAGAGAATTGCTCTGGACTGCCCCTTTTGGCAAGTTTCTCTGGACTAAGACCTCGTAGTCCCTTGTGATCTGGACTGGAGAAGGATCCACAGCGGGACCGGCACACTTGGGGAAAGGTATGTGCTGCATACTCCTGGCTGGTGCTATGCCTGCGGCTAGGATTCTCTGGACCCGGTGCCTCCTCCCCTGAGCCTGGCTTATGTAGGTGGTCAGGACTGCCTCCAACCGGGCCACCCAACAGCTGCTGCTTATGTGTGAGATGGTCAGGGCTGTCAGTGCTGCCCGCGCTGGAGGTACTGCTCCCATCACCTACATCCCTTAGTAAACCAGGCCCAGGACCGCTGGCATGAGACAAGCTGCTCTGACTATCGATTGAATTCCTGCAGCCGGCCGGTCCACCGGTGCCTACTGACCCGCTGGTACCTCCAGATCCCTTCTCCTCATCCAGCATTAGGCACAGCTCTCTCAGTTCTAGGTTCTCCCTCACTACTTCCTCCTGCCTCTGCTCCAGCTCTTTCAGTTTCTGCAGGTATAGTGTCACCTCCTTACGCATAATCCCTGCGCTGTAGCGGCCCAGGCGCTGCCACTCCCTTGACACTTTCTTCCCTTTTTGCCGGTCATCATCTAGAAAGCAGCAGAGGTCCCGCAGCTCCTGGTTGTCCTCTTGCAGCTTCTGATTCACCTCCTGCAACAATAAAATCTATGACTCAACACCAATGTCTAAGCAGACTAAGCAGGCAGTGTGACTGATGAAAGTGAAGTTAAACAAATGTTGGCAGTGGTGCACAACAGAAAAATACAAAGTAAGAGAAAGAATACTCTAGAACAAAAAGCTATTCAAGTAGAAAATGTTAATATCTGAATATGTATTTGTGTGTATACGTAGATACATATATAGCCATCTACTGTATATGACCCTACACATTTTTCAAAAAACAGATTCCTACATGGCTGGTTATTTATTTAGCTACATAAACTGATGTTTCAAACAGATGTTGTTCTCATGCAATATAATGTTATATGGGAAAATTACATTTAAAACAAATCACCACTGAGCAGTTTTATCCCTATTATATTGACAGAAAATTTGACATGCATGTTCAAGGAACTAAATCCTATAACATGTAATAAATAAATAAAATGTTAAAAAATAAAAATGGCCTAACTGCCACTTTTTCAATGTTTAAAACTAGATTACACCTGTATGGGCCACGGTATGCCTTTACAAAAGTCACTGCATAAAAAATTGCAATAATAAAATTAGTAATGCAAACTACCAACCAAAAACAAGAAAGTGCTTATAATTAAAATGATAAATAAATGTGTGAATTAATGGGTTAATATCATTCCAATTCGCCCACACCCTGTCACCTGAACACCGGCTTGCCTTACCTTAAGTCCTCGTATCTCGTTGAGGTGCTGCTGAAGCCTGCGATTTACCTCTCGGATGAGATTGCTGTGGTCCACTATTACGCTCATCTTCTCGGCTTCGGCTCTGCGCAACCGGCGAACCAGCTCCTCCTTGCTCCATTTCAGAAGCTCCTCGTCCGTAAGTTTGGAAAGGTCCTCTGAGGGACCTTCTGTGCTTTTGGATCCACCAGAATGCGGCTGAGGCTGACTAGGCTTCTCCATCCTCCCTTCCAACTTCTTGAACTGCTAGGCTATGAAATAAATCACCGACAAGCCGATTAAATCCGCCGTTGGCACCTTTTCTGCAAATTCCTTCTCGTTAGGATCGAATTTTTGATACTATCATTTTAACGATAGCTGTTCTGCCCATGCTGTCCACTTTGAAGACAGGGATGCAGCCCTAGAGACCCGGCAAATACTTCACCTCCTCACGGACTCGCAATACGGATGGACACTCTGTCTCTACGGCAGAGACTGTGTCTGTTTCCATCTGTCCGTCAGCATCATGTCCAGCTCAGTGTTATGCTGAACCCGTGGCCGCTGTACGGGCGCATTAGGAAGGCGCACGGCTGGTCGCGTCTGTGCGCATGGAGCGTGACAGCAGCCTCTCAAACTGTGCGTTGTGATTCTCTCTCTCTCTCTCTCTCTCTCTCTCTCTCTCTCTCTCGTTTTCTCTGTCGCTTCAGTCACACGCCCCCTTCTCCTGTATATTACAGACTTTTTGTTATTGAGCGCCACCTGGTGGTTTTAAGTTCATTGTACAGGTTATTATACAGTAGATCTGCTGCCAATTTATCATACACTACTACTACTACTAATAATAATAAATATTATTATTTTATTAGCTTTATATTGTTGTTGTTGTTGTTACATGTTAATTGAATCAGAAATTAAACTAATAATAAAGGTGTTTGATAATAATACTGGTAATTAATCATTATTAACATTATTATTATTTTTTTATATTAATATTGTTGTTGTAGCTGTTGTATTTTATTATTATTATTATTATTATTATTATTATTATTATTATTATTATTATTATTATATATGATGCTATAATAACACAAAATATGTTATAGTAATAATGTAATAATTAGTAGCGGTAGTATTACTACTGTTATTATTATTATTATTATTATTATTATTATTATTATTATTATTATTATTATTTTATTATTCGTATCACTCTGCTGATTTTTAGCTGACACCAGATATTAAGCAATCCCTAACTATGCCAGTCTAGTCAATTTAAAAATTGCTCATTAGTCATTAACTGACACTTTTATTCAAAGCAATTTACGATAGACTTATTGCTGGAGTTAGTAATGATAAAGTGTATTGCTCAAGGACACAATGTTGATAATTAATAGATCAATTCTGCTTGGATTGAACAGACAAAAGCAAATTGTAATTCATTAAATCTGTCATTTCTCTCTATAATACATTTTGTTCTTTTTGTGTATTTATATTAGGAATTACTGTGAGAATTTCAGTGTAACATCTATCAGAGAGGGAAATATAATAATATGTTACAACTTAGACTATTTAAACAGTTACTATTGTACCTTTTAGGACATATCAACTTGCAGTCATAATTACACAATACTACAAAAAACAGTAAAGATTTACAACAAGGATCACACGGTTAATCTTAGTCACCTATTTTTTCTAAGATGAAATAAATACAACAACGCTTCTACAGCATTTATTTCTAGCTCAACATTTAACACAGCTCAAATCCAATGGTGTGCCACTTATTATTATTACAGTGTGAGTTAGCATGAACTAACAATAACAAATATCTACTAACATAAACAAATATATATTAATACTGTAATAAATGTGTTGTTCATGTTGGTATTCATAAACTAACGCTAGTTATGTGACCCTTACTGCAAAGTGTTACAGCAAATTTGAATGCTCCTCTCCAAAAAAAGTGAAACCCTTAAATTTTGCCATTTTTTTAGCAAACTTGAACCGGTTGGACCGCTATCTTAGTCAAATAACAATAATACATTGCATCTGTCATGGTTTATGGGTCTGCCTGCTCTCTCTGAACGTATTGAAGTGAGTGTGTCTGTGTTTACCTTTGTGCTGGCAGCTTGGCATGGATTATCTGACTCGTAATTCACCCTATACTTAAATGCAAAGTTTATTTATTCAACTTTCACATAATGTGCAAATATCCAAGAATGTACATTTATGACTGGTTTTGTGGTCCAGGGTCACATATATAGCCTACCTTACATTAAGATCTTGGTAGAGATTAGGACAATTTAAATACACAACCAAATAATAATAATAATACTAATAAATTATATTTACATAGCATAGTATATGGTATAACATAACTAGTACATGGATAATATTATTATTATTATTATTATTATTATTATTATTATTATTATTATTAATAATAATAATAATAATAATAATAATAATAATAATAATAATAATAATAATAATGTTACTTAATTTTAATAAGAAATAATAATAAATATTACTTAATTTTATTTTGACACAGTGGTGTCCTTTTGTTTTAGCACCATCTGCTGGTCTGGCTCTAGCACAAACAAATTTAAAATTGCAGAAATTATTAATTATATAATATTGTATATTATAAAACCTGACAACCTAAAAACCTCTTTGACTATGCTTCTTTAGTTCAAAGAAGACATTTTGAAGAAACCCTATTTGTTTACAACGGTCAATGGTTTTCTTTTGTGTTCAACAAAATCAAAAAACTCATAAAGGTTTGAAGCCACTTGAGAATGAGTAAATAATGAGTAAATTGTCACTTTTTCTTAAGTATCCCTTAAGAAAATAAATATTAATTTATTACAATGAAAATGTAAAAAAAAAAAAAAGTTTTGAATGTGCAGTGGTTAAAACAATGTAATCCTTTAATTGTAACAGCTCCTAGCCTATCCGTTGGATTGCATGCAAAATATCTCCCCTCTTTCAAATCTTTTACTTTTTTGTGGAAGAAAAGAATGACATTCAGGTGTACCAGATTATTTTTCCTTGTGTTATGTTACCAGGAAAGGGAGGGAGACTTCCCCTTAGGTGTTGTGGGAGTGTCTACAGAGCTCATTATACAAACAACCTGTAACCATATCAGTCATCTAGAAGTGCAAATGGCGATGTATGTGGCTTCTGCTCTGTGTCTCCTTGTCGGACTTGTATGTTTCACAGCTACAGAATGTTGGCAAGCACCCTGGTTTTGCCATCAAAAGGACTGCCCTGTGTACACTGTGGTAAACCAATATGGGGTAGGCCTGTGACTTTTTAATATATCTTGAATTTTGTCAACTGTGTGTGAAGTATTTATATGATTGTGTTTATGAATTTTAAAAAGGAAATAGAAGAACGCAACTATGAAATGAGCAACTGGATTACCACCGATATTTTAAGCACAGGCAAGGATGATGTATCAACTGGATTTTGGAAACTATACTATTTTATTCAAGGGCAAAACAAGGAGAGTAAGTACACAAAAATACTTTGCTGTTTGTTTAAATGAATTATTTGGAGTGAGTTTAAACACAATTCATAGGTCTTTTTGGGACAACTTAATTATCGTATGTTCAATCCACTTAAATTTGCAAAAACAATTCAGTTAGCTTGATCGGTTTATGACAACATTTAGGACGATATGAAGGAATTGTCTGGAACCCGGCATTCTTTACAGTGTAAAGCTACACTGAAGCCACTTTACAATAAGATCTCGTCCTCCATCAGAAAAAGCAACATTCAGTTATAAGTTGTTGGTAAATTGCACATATAGCATACAATAAAACAACAATTAAAACTGAATTAATTTGACATTTTAAAATAAAAACACTGTAAAAGTATTTACTTAAACAATCCAATAGTTCAACTAATAGTTCAAACTATCCAATATAACCAGTAATCATTGTTTTAATGCATACAGTAAGTTAGTATGAGCTAAACACACCATATATTTTAACAAAATTTTTAAGGCTTTGTTAACGTCTTGTTGTTAATTTTAATGATTTATGAATATTTTTAATTTTTATGAATTTTTAAACGTGATAATTACGATGTATTGTTCAGCGACCGTGCTAACTAAGAATGTTTATCTAGATTTTATCTAATGAAGCCTATAGAGCATTTAAACTTATGGTTTTCTAGGAAAACATTTTCATTCATTATTATTCTTAATATTATCATTATTACTCAATGATTATGATGATTTACTCATGATCGATTGTAAATTTATGATCATACTATACAATCATTTCAGATAAGCAGATTGCTATGACCAGGCCTGTGGTGGTCTCAGTAAAGGATGGTGCAGAGGGGCGACGCGTCTCCATTTCTGTCTTTCAGCAAGACCCCAACATCCCCGATCCAGTCGACACGACTATCAGAAAAACAGTTGTTCCGGCTGGTACTGTCTATGTCAGGTTAGTTATTTTACCAAAAGATGACACTGAAACATGTTTACAAACTGTTTCCCATTTAAACATTCTCCCTTTGCTTGCTATTACAGGTCATTTGGTGGGTGGCCATCTGATCAAGACGCCCAAGATAATGTGCAGAAGCTAAAGGAGGAGCTCAAGGCTGCCGGAAAGCAGTTTATTGAAGACCAATTTGAAGCAGCTGGGTACGACTCACCATTGGAGTTGCTCAACAGGCACAATGAAGTTTGGGTCCATGCACCCTGAGGCTAAATAATTGTTCCTCATTCCTACAGTATAAGCTTATGAAGATTTCCCTGCATAAGAACATAAAATGTTCATGTAGTATAACTATAGTATTAATATAATCATGTTTCAGTCGTAATCCTTGATTAATGTTTCACTCTGTGCAAATACAAGTGTTAAAGCACTCTGGGGTTGTTTGGCAGGATTATAAACTGGTTTTAGGAATGTGAGGGCTATCATCTTAAATATGGTTCACATAGTTTCACATTGCAAGTTACTGAACTCTAACTCAATACTAACACTATCAGCTTTGAAGATTAAACTTTTGCCATCTTAAGAACATTTTTATTCTTTTTTTATCATGCATCATGCTTGACATCACATTTTTGTAATCAGTAATTTAATTAGATTTTTAATTTACACCATTTATTTTAGATTTAATATCAAAGTCATTATATAAACTGGATAAAAAAGTAGATTGTAAACCTTAACCTATATTTAAACTTAACTTTAGGCCATGTTTAGCCCATGTCTATAGTGATTACATAAAAACAAGGAAGATTGATACACAAAATACATCAAGTTTCCAAAATAGATGAGAAACGGGTTCAGGAATGACCAGAATGAGGATAATGGGATTCCAATCGGTCTTTAATCATGTTTTAAGAAACTCCTCCGCCTAAACAAGTCTAACCAGCTAGTGAACTGGAACTTCCCTTAAGTAGTTAATGAATTTGATAAAAAAAAATGAAGACAAACAATGTGATTATTGTGAAAACCATAACAATTAAGTTAAAGTTTTATTTTCAAATGTTTCACATTGAATTATCATTGATTAGAATTAGAATGATTATTAATGTATAACTTGTTTGCTAATAAAACATATTTTTCATGCACGATCAACATTCATTAATCTGAATTTTTTATGATACTTAATTACATTTAAAAAAAATACTTTTGTACTTTCATTTAAGTTGACTAAACTTAAACGACGTTACACATTTTATGGAGTAATATTTTATTTGAGTGTCTACATTTTAATATACAGTACAAATTGAGAGTTTTGTTTTAACATTTCATCTAGCATTGGTTATTGACACTGAGTTTAATTCTTGTGCATCAATAACAAAAAGTTCCTTATAGGTTTAATGGGTACAAAAATATCATGAAACAACTGACTTGAAAAAACTTTTTTTCAGCATTAGTTTTCAGGATTTTAATGCTTTAAATGCAGTTTTGATTCACTGTTTTTTTTTATTTTATTTTTTATCTGTTAATAACAGTCTTGGGTGTGTCCGTGATACACAACACCATTCATGTTGAGGCATAAAAAATGTTTATGTAGTGTCAGATTAAAACAAACAAACAAACTAAAATCAGGTCCCCAGTGTCATAAAATGAATATTTTTTTTTTACTCTCGGTGTCTAAGATTTTTCGTCAGCAACAGTTCTTATCACAGTTACCAAATTTTCATTAATTTGAAGAATTGTAATGCTTTAAATATTGATTCTTTACTAAATGCCACAGTTTATTTCAGTGAAAATATTAATACAGATTTAGACATTTTCTGTATATTTAACATGAGCCATTTTTTCCTTGCTTATTTACAGTCTTGGATAATGTCAATGATAAACAACACCATTCATTTTGAAGCAATCATAATTTTTTCTTATGGACAAAAACTTCCATAGGCTGTCACAGAATTTTTTATACTGCTGCATATGAAACCAAGACAGTATTTTTGAGTGATCTTGCATTTTTGTTTATTTTTACCATATGTAGGTCTAAAAATAAACAAAAATGCAAAATCGCTAAAAAATAATGTCTTGGTTTCGTATGCAGCAGTGTGCTCAAATTCAGTGGCCACAACTACAGCAACAGAGCTGTTTTGCAAGCTATAAAATGATTCAAGCATTGTGTATTTATTGGTTTGACTATGAGAACACATGTGTTGTATGTAAATTCTACTACACTAAAAAATGCATTCTTGAGGTGAAAACAAAAACAAGGTGTCCAAGGGCTTCAAAGGGCTTATGTCAAAACCAAGCTCACATTTGATCTCTGTGCAAAATAAATAACAAACTCAGTTCATAACTTAAAACTTGAAAAAATGCCACCATCTAGTAAAATGTTAAAGCCTCCCAACAGAATGAAAGCCTGTTAACAAATATTTCAGAATTTTACAGTTAAATGAAAACTGTGGTAAATGATTGTGGTTTTAATAGGTTTCAAAGAAGACAATTTTGAAATGATAGTCATGTAAGGATTTCTTAACCTTTTTAAATTGTAAAATAGATTTTATTGTGGAAATAAAAGGATGAGTAATTAAAATTTTAATAAAAATACACACGAGCCAAAATATTTCTGTCATTTAAAACTGGAATAGACAAAATTGCCCAAAAGATGACATCAGTGTGTGAATCATATTTAAAGCATGTGACTTCTGACAACATTTTCCTAATTTGCTTGTTCAGTGACCTTTTAAAAGCAAGATTTGCTCACCAACTGCCTCCAGCACTTTGTGTGATTGTTTGTTGATGGGGGTTTCCCTCCTGTGTATACTATGAGAGTGTGATTGCTAAGAGGAAAACTGGGTCAGCCCACCTGAGACGTTTTGTCATGGTGACTGATCTGGAGTCAGTTTAATTAGTCGCATCTTCTCTAGCAAAGCGGGGAAATGTGATGAGGCTGCGTTTTCCCATCTCTGCAGTTTTGTGCCGCAATTCTTTCCCAAAATGGGCCAGCAACCTCACCTAAGAGACAGCAAACTATATAGTCTCACTGAAAACTCCCTCAGTCTGGCTGGTTAACAAACCTTAAAGCATTGGTGCAGCATTTTGTCACCTGATAAATATAAACAAATAATTAAACATACCTTTTTTGTGTAATTTTATACAAATAATAACAAAATAAAATTACAAATCTCTAAATGGCAGTATAGCTGGAGTGAAACAATAGTTTTATTGTGTACACAACTGATGAAACTTCTTTCAAAATATTTGGCCTAAAATAAAAAGTGCCATCCTTTCAGGCAAGTTTATATTTGTTTTTAGATGACACGATAAAAGGTTCAACTTTAGAACATTAAAAACATATTTTGCAGCATAACTGATTTTCAATGACAATATATGGGAAGGCAAAATAATTCTTGGGGGTGTTCCATTAAATATTTTACTTGAATTTAGATATCACACCTTCAACAAATATTAACAGTTTACTCAAACACAAACCAAATAAATGCAGTAAATTAATAAAAACGTGTTAAGTTTAGGGATTTTCTTGGTCTACTACTTTATTTCATAACTGCCCTAAAATACAGACCCTGATATCGTAAATAAGCACACACTCCTGGATGCTAAACATGCTATCAGACCTCAATATTTATATATTTAATACACTAGATGGCAGCATTGACCCTTGAGAACTTCAATTTAACCTACACCATGTTGCATTGCACATTGAATCAGTTAAAGTTTGTGCATAATACTCACCCATTAGCATTGTGCGAATTCCGGCCTAAAACGAAAATAACGTAATTTTAAGCAATATCTGAGTAAAACCCACTACTCAGCATGCCTCAGCTCTCACCATGGGAAGCTGGACACACAGTGCCCCTCAACACATGCAGCACTCAGTTTCCATGGCTACATTTCTATAGCACGAAGTCAGCCACGTTCGTCAAAAACATAATTATGCTTCAATAAAGTCAGATCTGCAATGTGTTTTATGAGTCAGACAACTTTGCCTTGACTAATTACTTATGGAGGTATTTTCATCATCAGTCCTGAGGATGTTTTTCTGCAGTTCATCTTAAATGTGTGCCCTAAAATCAGAGCAAACTCGTTATTTGGTCATTCTGTCAGAAAGGAAACGACAAGATTATCTAATTCCCTATGGTCAATTAGAATGTATTTTGAAAAATCCTACAAGTTATGTCACTAATAAAGATATGAAACGACTAAATAGTTTTTATGTGAGTAGCATCATCATTACACAAGGGTATCAGCCTGATCACAAATACAACGAAGGCTCGTTATGAGACTAATGGATTCGAATGTCTCTCTGTACAACCTCTATAATCTGTTTTTGAAACATTAATAATTTAGGATTCAATTACCCATTTTGAATACTACGTTTCTTCAGTTGCTTTGTTAATTAATCGTCTGTTTTGAGCAAATAGTTTGCTCTAATGAGCCACTCAATAAACATGAATTTGCCGCCACCTGCTGGTGTGTGCGTCATATTTATTTAATAGTTTATAATGGTTCAATTAAAAAGTTACATTTATCTAGGCCTAAACAATCCAGGTACCACCACAAAACACAATCAGATTGTCTATATTTCCATAAAGAGCTAAATAATAATAATAATAATAATAATAATATAGGTTTAAAAAATAAAAGTCTTGTAGTGGTTATGCTCAATAATAATTCAATGGGCTATTTGCATACACACTTTTGATTTTCTGTCAACTAACCCAAGTGCTTTTGTCACCCCATTACAAAATCACCATGTTTAAGATCTGATTTCTTTACAAATCAATAACCTCTCTGCCTGATTGATAGACAAGATAAAGTGAGTATCAGACTGGACAAGAAACACTGCATTCAATTAATTTTACTCCAGTATTTTTAATGGAGTTTCTGCGCTAGTCTGCTACTAATGTCGCATGCTTTTAAACTGTCTTTCATCCCATTTTACTCTTGAATAACTAAATAAATGATTAAGTCTATTTAACTGATTATATTTTATCAACATCACAACATCGATGCTGTAAAAGAAACCTTATGAAATTTAAAATATTCACAAACCTTTCACCAAACATTTATCGTTGGCTGTCCATATATCCCATTGAGCAAAATAAGATTTAACAAGTTCTGCCCACACAAGAGGACTTTTCTCTCTGAGTTTGATTTTATTTTTTGGCACATTTTTATTCTGAAATTCTTGTATGTGACATTATGGTGTCCAATAAAAAAAAGCCAGCCTGATTTGGCGGGTTATGTCAGCATATGTTTGCAGGCTTGTGAATTTTAATCTGCCTTGTTTTGGACGATGTTCTTGGTTTGGAGGCCCAAGCCAAAAGCCTGTTTGGACTGGCTTGCGGGAATTAATCTTATCAGAGACCGGCCAGTTTCCTGAGAAAATGGCTGGAGCTCACTGCTGTCAGATAAGGCAGTGTAGGAATGCAGGAGTAGTTGTACATTTTGAGAGTTTTAACCATGTTATATCTTCATATTTGTTATGCCAGCCTTCTGATATGTCTGTCCATCTGTTGCATGCTCTAGTTTGCCACCCGTCTGTTAATATCTTTCTCACTTTCTTCATTCATTTTGCGATCCAAAACACTTTGTCAATTGCCCTATGTGTTCTCCCATGAGCTAGTTTCATATTTTTACATAACAGACAGTTAAAAATACATGTATTTTTGGCCAAGCACTTTCTTTTTTGTATGCTGTTTCCTTTTAAAATGTCTCTCATGATTACACCACACTGTTTAGAATTGATGATGTGCTAAACACCAAACCACAAACAGAGATATAACTTGTGGCTGTCACTGAAGCTCAAATGTTGAGAACAACAAAGCTTTGCTATGGTTTGGTCCAAACTGGTGCTGTCACTGCAGCATATATAATAATTGGACAACGATAAATGGTTCAAAGATGAAATGCACGTTTTTAAGCATCAAAACAAAATAAGTATAGCCTATTTATTTATTTATTTTTGCATTAATAAAGTGTTACCAAAATATCATTGCGTGTGATAACATTTATATACAAAAAAAACTTGTCAGACATATTTATAATACAAACTAGAATCATTTATTCATATAACATATATATATATATATATATATATATATATATATATATATATATATATATATATATATATATACAGTGCTCAGCACTCTCACAAATTTTAAACTTCATATTTTTAATAGAAAGCTTTACAATATTATATTTTTGCATATACATTAGATTAGTCAGTACTGAAGCCAAATGTGCAGCTTATCTAACAAAATAACTTTTGATAACGGTCTATAAACCAGCACACCCAAATTTATATGTGAAAATTGTTAAGTTATTTTTATTGTTAAATGCACCAAAATACATTGCGTATATTCATTGAGAATAGGTAAAAAACACATATGTGTATATATATATATATATATATATATATATATATATATATATATATATATATATATATATATATATACATACAATGATGATAGAGCATTATTTTACTAATATTTTGATATTTTATCACAGAACCAATTTAAAACATTAAGTAAATACGTGCTTTTAATATGCTTTTAATACAAAGCATAATTATGTTGAATTTGTTTAGTTTTTTATTATATTTTATATTTAAAAAAAAAAACTATTTTGTTGTTGTTGGTTTTTATTATTATAAAGTTCTGAAAGAAACTTATCAAATAAGCATGCTTGTCGCACTGGGCAAGAAAACATTTTTGTTTAAAGTTGTCTTTGTATTTTTTTTTTGTTTTTTTATGAGTGGTGAGTGGTGTCAGACTTCTGCGATATAGTGATCATCAGACTCACACTTCCTCCACTACGATGCTGTTACGTCTGTTGTGCAACTGCAGTCATAATGAACTTCAGCGTGTAGGGCATAAGAGCTTATACCAACATTAGGTCCAAAATCTCACCAAATCTCACATTCTCATCTTTTACCTTGAAGATCATCACATCTCAGTGTTTAGAGTTATGAGTTATAATTTACAGTTTTTAAAAAAGGGATGTTGGGATTTGATTCGAATTATGTAGTCATAAGCAGTTACCCTGCTGTCATTAAAATTTAACAGTAATGTCTCTGCTTGGCTTGAACCTAAAATGTTCGGAGGCTTTTGTCACAATAGAAGAGTGTTGAAATCCCAGTCTGAATTAAAGTTTAGCCATGTCGGCAGTTTAAGCATAATGAATCATGTCTTTAAATTAATAATACCTGTATCTTGTGTGCAGAATGTCCTCCACTAGAGTTTGATGCTCTCATTACTTAAAATGATAGAAGATTTTCTTCATTCAAATACCTGTAAAAAGTGATGTCATTTTCCATGAGTACAATATACAGTAAATAAAATAAGAGGATGCAAGATTTTACTTACAGTTGCTCCTAGTACACACATTCATTCATTTTCTTTTTTTCTTAGTCACTTTATTATTCTGGGGTCGCCACAGCATATGTTTTACACAGTTTATGCCCTTCCAGCTGCAACCCATCACTGGGAAACTACCATACACTCCCATTCACATACATACACTGGGGACAATTTAGCTTACCCAATTCACCTATAGCACATGTCTGTGGGGGAAACCGGAGCGCCCGAAGAAAACCCACACAAGATTGGGGAGTACGTGTAAGCTCCACAACGAAATGCCAACTGACCCAGCCAAGGTTTAAACCAGTGACCTTCTTGCTGTATATATGTAATCGAATAGTTACATGAGTTATAAGCTTTGTTTTTTAAGAAATTGTCTATAAAAAAGCAGGGTTCCAAACACTTCCTTCATATTTTCCCAACACTAGCCGATTAAGTTAATTGTTTTCTTACAATTTTAAGTGAATTCAACATAAAACAATTAAGTTGTCCCAATAACAACAACAGAATTTACATAAGTAGTTTGAACAAGCAGCAAAAGTCCTTTTCGATTGCAGGTCATGATTCATGTGCGGTTTTATGTATATTTACACATTAAAATTTCATTGTGACACCTAAAGCTGTATACACAAATTCATTCTGTATTTGCATTTTTAGTATCTGGAAGCACATTTTAGTTTTGAAACGCTGTCATGGTTGGTAAATGTAAATCAAGAGATCAAAACAGTATTGAGCTGCTATAGGACTTGTTATTTTTTAATTTATTTTCTGAGTATACATTAGAATATGTCCTGTTTAACTAAATATATTTTTAAGCAACCATTACTAACAATACCATTTTGCAATGTTTTTCAGAAAGACAATATCAAAAGTATATAGCATGATTATACAACATAACATACAGTAGCACACAGCAGAGAATTCACCAATTTTTATATATATGCACTGCAATTCTAAAATGCAAGCAAGCAATATGCCACATGGTTGACCTTTTATCCATAGACCTTTATCTAGATTATCATTATTATTATTTGAATTGCTTACTATTTATCAGAGAATACAAGATATGGACCAAAAAAGTATTTTCCCTTCACATGCAGGGAAAATGGTTTAGAAGTGGTTGTTTGCTTTTGTGAATGTAGGACTGCGAGTCTCTATCATCTGGAGAACAGAGAAAGACTCTTTGTCTTTTAACATTCTGTTATTGTGACTCTACCATCTGTGTTCAGCTGAAAAATCCCCAGATCACTTAGAGAAAACAATATTTATAACCACACAACATCAACATTCATGAATTTTGTTACTCCTCTGTGTCCTGTTGAGGAGTACAAGAGTTTTAAACACATGATCATGTGAATGTGTTTTGTCTTTTGTTCATGCAAAAATCTAATTTTGTACCTCACCTCAGTGGACCTGTGTAGAAATCATGTTTACTGTGACATCACTTTATTGTCTGTGACTCCCGGTTTGCGTGCATAACAAACAGAGCTCTCTCCTTTCCACCCAATGCAATGCCAGGCTACAGTGATTTTCTTAGAGGACAGAAGACTGTCCAAACACATAAAAACTCATTGTCTGCCTGCAGGGGCCTCTGCTTGTCCAGTCAGGTTTGGAGAGGAAGCGGTGGAGGAGAGGTATTCTTTGCATTTATCAGCACTCAGCTTTGCTTTTCCTGCTGAATGGTTGGACTCTGGCTGTATCTGGGACTAGGGCGAAAAAATCCACAACCAATTTATAGCGCATTCGTTAAAGGGAAATTGCATTTTATTATATTATGCATATTGTGCAGATGAACTGGTGCATGGTAATGGAAAATTATGATTTATGCATGCATGTTTTGAAGGACTAGAATTCAGCTTTATCAAATTAGAAAGTCATCTCACGTTAAAACAATATATATATATATATATATATATATATATATATATATATATATATATATATATATATATATATATATATATACATATATGTACAGTATGTATGTATATATTATGCCAACACTTTTTATTTAAAACAGCAGCACTTCATAGTTTATAATGACATACGGATGGATGGATGGATGGATGGATGGATGGATGGATGGATGGATGGATGGATGAATGAATGGATGAGTAGATATTGTGGTAAGACAATATTACAAATTTCAATTGTCATATTGTGAATGTTCGACTAGTGACTGAATTGTTGCAGCACTTTTGTTCATTTCTTTTTCCTTTATTTTTTTTCCTTCTCTTCTGAATGGGCATCTAAATATTTGTAGCATGTTGAAACAAATGGAAGCCTGAGAGGTTTGTAATGCAGATTATATGAACATTTTTGTCTTCAGTCATGGCTGAGCACATTGAAACATAAAGGGAAAAAAATTAGGTAAAAAGAAACAGTGAAAATGTTATACAGTAAAAATATGTAAATCTGATTTAACAGTACATTTTCTGAATACTGTAAACAGACTTTCCCCAGAATGTCCCACATGACACTTTTTTTTTTGTTTTCTGGACATTACCTTTTTTTTTTTTTGTCTCATCAGTGATGTACATTAGAATTTTATCATTCAATCATTAATTTTCTTTTGGGCTTAGTCCCTCAATAAATCTGGGGTCGCCACAGAAGAATGAACCGCCAACCTATCCAGCACATGCTCTACGCTTCCAGCTGCAACCCACCATTAGAAAACATCCATACACACTCATTCACACTCATACACTACGGACAATTTAGCTTACCCAATTCACCTGTACTGCATGTCTTTAAATTTGTGGGGCAAAACGGAGCACCCGGAGGAAACCCACGCTAACACGGAGAGAACATGCAAACTCCACACAGAAATGCTAACTGACTCAGCCGAGGCTTGAACCAGTGACCTTCTTGCTGTGAGGCGAACATGCTACCTACTGTGCCACCGTGCAGCCAATATTAGAATTGTTTCTAATTGTTATTAGAAAAGTTTTTTTTTTTTGTGTGTGTCTTGTCTTAACATTATGGTGTTAAGTATTGTAAATGACACTAAGCATCTTCTACATATTGGTATGTTTTTCTGCTTGTAGTAAAAGTTGTTTGTGATGAGCTTTGGTTCATCATGTGACTTTCTCATCCACACCTGCTTATGGTTGCATTATTGTCTGTGTAACAAATGTATGATGTGGGGGTGTTCATATTTCAAATTACTTCTGTATAATACTATAAATCATGGGTGCCCAAACCTTTTCTAATTAAGGGGCCAAAAACCAAACTTATTTGAGGAATGTGGGCCGAACATACAGTATACCAAACTGAATATATCACACCACATTACATTAAATGTACCATAGTTAATTTCCAAATTCATTCTCAAATGTTTAAAAATAACAAGAAAATGTGGCTTCAAATCATATTAACTAATAGTCTAGTTTTTTTATATTTTATAATGAACTTTTTACAGTAAAAACTTAAACAATCACATTTATAACACAACACAGCTCATGCTGAAAACAGCCAACCTGCTCCTGCCTTTGCCTTGATTTGCTTGTCGATGTCTTTGTTCATTGCTTTTTGTCAAGTGACAGTTTTTAAATTTTTAAGTCTCACTCATTTACAACATATAATAGAGTATATGCCAAAGCATGCTATTAGGACTTTAAATTTGCCACTGACCTGGGTTAAGAGCTTCCGGCGAACTGTAAAACAATGCAAAAACCAGCTCCTTTAAGGTCTGTTTTCTTTAAAAATTAGCGATCTCCACTAGCTGAGAGATATCTGATATAAAGTGGGTCTCAGATTGTACAAGAAGCACTGCATTAAATTACATTTCCCCCGCCATGTCTTTATAATATGAGCATTTATTTTACCCCAGTGGAGCTTTTGCGCTAGCCTGCTGATTCTGATGGGTGCGTACGAGCAAATGGCTTTTTGTCTCGTTTTATGCTTGAGTAACTAAATGAATGCCAAAGTTTATTTAACTGAATTTATTTTAATGACATTACAACATCGATGCTGTAAAAGGAACCATATAAAATAGAAAAAAAGTTCATAATAAATGATTAGCGGAAGTTAATCAGTATGGGAAAAACACTAGCTCGGCATATACCCATTGAAACATTTCATTTCAGTTGGCTTTTTTTTTGTAGCTCAACAGTAAAACAAAGAAACAAAGAGTTACGTTAAAATTAAAATAGCAAACTCTGTCAAAGGCATTTGCCCCAACCACCTTCCCAACATTCTCCCTCTCTTTTCAGATGTGATGGTGGTGGGCCAAATTAAAGGTTACCATGGAACAACTTTTGCCTGTGGGCCCTACTTTGGACATCACTGCTATAAATGAATGAAATACTGTGACATTTAGAAAAATCTTTTATGGCTTTCACAGCTGCAGTTTTACTGTATTTCATTAATTCATTTTCTGCCACTTTTGAGGGGCCGGGTCTCGGGGGCAGCAGTCTTAGGAGAGAACCCCAGACTTTCCTCTCCCTAGGCACTTCCTCCTGCTCCTCCCGAGGCGTTCCCAGGCCAGCCGAGAGACATAGGCCCCGTTTACACTAATGCGTTTTAGGCCCCGTTTACACTAGTGCGTTTTAGTTTTAAAACGGCGATTTAGAATGAAAACGATCCGCGTCCACACTCGCGTTTTACCCAGCGTTTCTGAACTGCTCTCCGTCCACACCAAAACGCTGAAAACGCACATCACGTGACCACACACACACACTTTGACAAGCGCTGCAGCCCATCTACCCAGATGAGAGCTCTGCTGGTCGGACTTCTCATCAAGCATCTCCCGCTGGATCTAATCTCACTATATTTATTAAACGTGATATTTCATTCATCTTGTTGTCTTTATCTAACGACATATTCCCTGACTTTGGTCATTGGAATCTATTACTTGTTCTCAGGTAACGTGTTTTGGCTGAGCGCAAAGATAAGTTAATGATTAATGTAACCACGTAGCCTACATTCTGTATATTGACTGATCGCTTGCCTTTATTTCCTATAATGTATAAACTTATTGTATGTTATACTTTTATAATGGCCATTATCGATTATTAAAACTGATATTCAGCAAAAGAGAGGGTATGTTTCGTATTTTCACTGAAATTGAAAGGAGGCAGTTGTTATCGGCTCCGTTTTGTTATAAATATCCACACATAGTCCCTCCAGTGTGTCCTGGGTCTTCCCCGAGGCCTCCTCCCAGTGGGACATGCCTGGAACACCTCCCTAGGTAGGCGTCCAGGAGGCATCTGAAACAGAAGCCCGAGCCACCTCAGCTGACTTCTCTTGATGTGGAGGAGCAGCGAGTCTACTCCGAACTCCTGAGTGTCAGAGCTCCTTACCCTATCCAAAAGTGTGCGCCCTGCCACCCTTCGAAGGAAACTCGTTTCGGCCACTTGTATCCGAGATCTTGTCCTTTCAGTCATCACCCAAAGCTCATGACCCTCACCTATGGTCATGAGCTGCAGTTTTATTTACTGTAAATTTTACCATTTTTTCTTTTACAGTAATCAGACCAATTATTATCCTTCACCTTGATGATGCGTAATTGTCAGAGTACCCCTGAGGCAATATTTTCAAAACCAGCAGCCACTCCCTTAAAAACAAGATAGTGCAAGGTTCTGCAGTGAGGTCACAGTTATTTCCAGAAGGAGGGATTAAATGATGAGTTTTCTCATAGTGTGACTTGGTCAAGGATTAGAGAGATTTGGGGACAAATGTCAGAAGACTCCAGACTCAGCTTTCAGTCTCTGCCTGGCTGTATCATCACAACAATCATGCTGAGGCTCTGCTCCAGTGTGCCACTTTTATTAAAGACTTATGATAGATTGGATTGTGTAATACATGGGATTTAAGATTTGTAGCAGAGTAAACAAAACAGTGTAAACCTATGTAGCCGGTGTTGTAACCGGAAGTGTGTTATAAATAAACCAGCTCCTGAGTTTAAAGAAATTTAATAGCATACTGATTCATGTATAGCATTGCTGACAGAATACGAATGTATAAAATAATAATAATCAGTTTCTATACAATGAACTGTTAATATTGAATTGCAAACAGATCAGATGTGTGAGACTGCATTTTTTTTTCTATGTGTGCTTGAGCATGTGATCGTAACATTAGGGAATACAATATTATGCAGTGCTTACATTTGTATTTGTATCTTTTTATGTAGCAGAATAAGAGATTAACAGTTCTCAGAAAATTCTGACTGATCAGCACGAAGGTTAAATTTGGACTATTTCATCCTACTCTGTTTCTCTGATCTTTTAGTTTAACATGAACAGGATGCTGGCCAAACATGCAATAACATAAACAGATTGAGCAGATTGAATATAGCAGCAAAGTAATATTTCATTCATTACTCTCTCCTTGGTCTTATTGTAACGCATATAAACATTACAAATGAACGTAATGCTTCTGTGATTGTGTATTTCTATTTCAGGAATTATCCATTGTGTTTTCGAAAAACAAATGAAATTGAGTTATGATGTATTGGTTTGGTAAATGAGAAAACACAGTTGCATAATAACATTTTCTTTTTATCATTCATTGCTATGCTGGATTGTTATTGATTCTCAGAAGACCTTGTGACAATATATTATTATTGTTATTATATATTATTTAAGAAATGATCAAGAAATATATCTTTATTTTCATTCATTCATTTTCTTTTTCACTTAGTCCCTTTATTAATCAAGAATCACCACAGCGGAATGAAAGGCCAACTTATCCAGCATAAGTTTTACGCAGTGGATGTCCTTCTAGCTGCAACATATCACAGGGAAACATCCATACACACATACAGACAATTTTGCTTATTCACCTCTACCGCATGTCTTTGGACTGTGGGGAAAAAACGGAGCACCCAAAGGAAACTACCACACAAATGCCAACTGGCTCCAACCAGCGACCTTCTTGCCCTGAAGCGACAGCGCTACCCACTGTTCCACTACATATATACATATATATAATATTATACAATCCTCAAATTATATTTAACAGAGCAAGGAAATTTTCACAGTATATCTGATAATGTTTGGGAAAATTAAACAGGGGGCTACTAATTCAGGGGGACTTCAATATATATCCAGTAGTTTTAATTTGAGAATCCCACTTTTCGTCATATGACATTTTTTTCTTCAAATAGTTAAATATTGATTTTATAGATATTTGCATCTTAACTCACACTTGAAACTGTAGTTCATGTTCTGATCAGTAAAGCTTCAACTTTTGATCTGCCTGCTTTAAAATAAAATTATTAAAATATAGATTACTCTTTATTAAAGAGGATAAAAGTGTGTGCCTATATAAATGCAAGTTAGCTGCTGCTCCCCTGCCCCTTTTCTAGAAAAGGCCTTTACTGTTGTGTTATAGCTGAAAACAAAACATCTGTTTTATTTTGTATCAAGACATTATTAACAACAAATACGTTCTTGACTGGATGAAGATTAGAATAAATACTTTAATGTGTTGATTTTTACAAATCAAAAGGTTGATAGCAATATTTACAGTTTTGCACCTTTTTTAGCAGTATCAGAAGTCATATACTGTAGATAGAATTTTAAGTTGTTGAGAAAAAGTTAGTGAGTCTTACTTTTAATAAAATATACATTTATTTTAAAATAATGTATAGTAGGGTAAAAAATAAAATAACACTTAATATATTAAAAAAAGATGTATTTTTTCATTCATAATGAATAACCGAAAATAGGAGCGTGCAACACTAGTCCCGCCCCCGAGTTCTTCTAATTGGTCCACTGCTCTGAAACTGACTGTACGTATGACAAACAAGTGTGCCGCAAGCCTACGTTTGAGTGAAGGTTTCGGCCGTTAGATCGCCCCCTGGGGGCTGGCTGCAGTACAAGTCATAAAGCCCGCCTCCTCCGTGTTAATGAAGGAGACTTGAGCCCAAATAAAAAAAAATATTACACTTGCAATAAAATGTCCCGAAAGATAGTTCTGGTCGATTAAGGCACTGGTTATTGTGCTGAAATAGGTGCAGATCTTCATTTTTGTAAACAGTTTGTTTTTAGCAGTAATTTAATGCTGGGCGTGTCATCGTGATTGACAGCTGTGATTGACAGTTTCTCAAAGCGCGGCGTCTGAGCTTCGGCAGGAGACTGAAGTAGACTGAAATGTTATTATTCGATTTCTGTGTTATTTTACCATGACAAAATGAGTTCAGCAGTAAACTATAGTTTCTGACATACATGATCCTGGTGGAACACTGTTTATTCGCTAAGTTCAGGGCTTTTTTCGGGTTTTATTAGTTTGCTGATACACGCCTAGCCACCCAGATAGCAAAACACAGTTCCGGCTAGATTCTCGCCTGCCGGAGACTTATCTCTTAGAGCTCAGACTGACTAATGTTACCTGTGCTGGACCTACTCCGGATGCCTGGACTCACTGCCCGATTCCAGTCCGAGTCAATCGAGCCAGATGCGGCGGCCGAGCGAGGAGGCGCTGCCGCATGCGAGCCGGAATCAGCCCGCGACGCCGCGAGTAAGTTATGCGCTGCGGCCTGGAGCTGGCGCGATTGAATATATAAAACCCTCATATTTGTTAACGTTATTACATCCATTTGTGTTGATATGACAGCAAACACATGCTGAGAAGTTCGGGGGGCGTAGTTGATTTTACATAAAGCGTTTGGTTGGAAGCTCGACTCTGCTCATTTTCGCGGCTCCTCCTCTGGCTCCATCAGACAGTCCTTCTGCGCATGTCTGGCTCCAATTTCAGCAGTCTTTTGCGACAGTTTGTGCCCGTCAAGCAGGCGTTTTGCCCTCAAGGCGTTCAATGGGAAAAAGGGCTGTCGCGTCGTCCATATTTTTTACAGTCATTGATGACAAATGAATGCTGCTGTGGTGAAAGTTGAAATCATTTTAGCTTCAGACGCAGTGCCGCACAAGCACGAGTGCCTAATGGGCACGCACCTCCATCAAACAATGGAAATATAAGATGTCTCATCTTGTGAGCTTGTAAGTCCGTCTATGAATAAGTGAGTGGCTTCTACACACACACACACACACACACACACACACACACAATGTTCAACGGTTATGGACACATTGCAAATTTCATTAAAAGAGATTTCAAGTTATGAAGCTTGAATCTTAAATCGCAATTATTATCTGCTATTTTAGGAGAGCGTTGAGCTCGTTTGACGTTTAATACACAGTTTCCACCTGTAATTATAAAGATTTGTCTTTCATTATTGTGTTTATTTTGTAGATCGCATCACAAGAAACTCTTCAGTTCTGTTGCTGATTGTAACAAAATATTTCTCTATGTTCAAAATAAACAGAAAAAGTGACTACTGCAGATTGTTTTTTCTTTGTTGTACCGTAACCCCAAGACACTCTTACATGGCTGCCATGCCACAAATCTCACTGATTTACAACTTAAAACACTTATAAATATTGTGTTTTACATCTGTTAGCCTCAAGGCCTTATGATATCCTCCACACAGTGCACTTGAACAAAGTTGATGATTAGCTCTCTCATCGAATTTTGAATATTTTAATCAACCTGGTTACACCTGTGGTGTTTGTTCCTGGTCAAAAGTGATCGCTATAGGTAATTAATGGGTATCCAGAGTATATTCATCCATTAGAAAGAAACATCCCTGTACATGATGCCGCCCCAACTCACTCACTCACTCACTCACTCACTCATTTCAGACTGAACAACGTTTTGGTTTTCAACTTTTGCAGACATCTCTTTTCTGTGCGTATGTGCCAATCCTCAAGCGTGATCTCACAAGGAAACTTTAGTATTTTACGTTTTTTAAATTTAGTTGCTAATTCGTACAAGTTCAGTTATACAAAAATGTTTGATTTTAAAAAGATGGTGTGGGCCCCAACCCCACCCCTAAACTTTCATTGGGGTTAAGCAAATCATACTAAATTGTATGAATGAGATTGTACAAATTCATAAGGATTAGCCACTAAATCAGTAAGTTATGAATTGCCGTGAGATAGCGTTGGATCCTCCCACATGAATCAACTTCTTGATAAAACAATTATATCTTCACACAGACTAGACAGGTGTCTGTTATGTGAACCAGTTTCTTTCTTTCTTTCTTTCTTTCTTTCTTTCTTTCTTTCTTTCTTTCTTTCTTTCTTTCTTTCTTTCTTTCTTTCTTTCTTTCTTTGTTCTGCCTATCTCAGGGTCTAGCAGGAGCATGTTCAGCTCAGCATCAATTATTTTATTGGATTAGACCATTAGCATCTCGCTCAAAAATGACCAAAGTATAACTAGTGCTTGTTCTGTGTCCATGCTCGCCTTTTATACCCTCAATCGCTTTTCCTTTTATTAGTACACTAATATAGCACTCAGTACACAGGAAAGCATATTGTTTTGATTGTGCTTTGCTGGTAGATAAATCATTCAGATGGATGAAAATTTCAATTTCTTTGGTCAGATACAATGATAGTTATTTTTGCGAGTTATCTATTAATAATGAAATAAAGTATTTTGACTTCTGTCATCTATTGTTCATTTTGTAATACAGTTTCAGTGCCTATTTGTATTTTCACTACAGTTATTTTATGTCTAATTCTATAAATTTATGTTAAACACTACTCAGAGACATTGTTCACAGCTAAAGAATGTTGAATGAAATTTGGTGTTGAAAAATGTTTTTTGTGCTAATATAAGAGCAGTTAAACAGACCGGTCAATTTTGACCGGGAACACTAAAGTAAGGGGCGGGATGTGAACATGACACGAGGGTTAAAAAAAAAATGAAAGGGAGGCTGCGGTGGAAAAAACCCCCTGAAAATACAGGATCAGCACTGTAAATATTGCAGCAACATGCTTTGGACTACAAACCTTCAGCTGTTGCCGCGATTTCAAAGGGAAGATGTTAATAGTATTACGTTAATTACATTCAGATAAGTTGAATTTTAAGAATTAAAAGCATATTAGGGATCAAACAAAATCACAGAGTACAGAAATATGCTTAGGTGTCCTCTTAGGCTTCAGTTCATGGCACCAGATAAACACCGTGGGGACACTTCCCTGCATCAGCCTATGTAACCTAGTGAGCGATAAAACAATGCATTCCAGCACACCCTTGTGTCATCTGTAATAGTTTTGTCTCAGTGTTGAACTATTAAAAAAACATCCATTTCCCACTAACCTTTAAGCGCCATTGAGCGTGTTCTTAAACACCGCTGACTTGCCATCGTATTCACCAGTGCTTATCAGAAATGACTTTTCAGTTCACTGCTCTTCAACAAGTGCTTCACCAAGTCATTTTTTCCCCCACTGCAACCTGTTTCGTTTTTTAAAAATGGCGGCCGCGTGAAATGCGCATATACAGAGACCATGGCTGCGTCCGAAACCGCCTACTACTCAGTAGGTACTGCATTTGAATGTAAATGTACTACTCGGCCGTTACAACAGTACGTTCTATACAGTATGAATGTGAAAATTATGAATGGAATTCGGACGTACCACATCCGCCATTTTGTCATGGTCACGCGACCTACTTGCGTCATTTGCGTCGCTTCACTCCCATTCATGAATTCGCTCGCGGGGCATCATGGGATAGCGCAGCGTGCATGGGATGCGCACTCCAGAATCTCGCCGGAAGTAGTAAGTCATCCGGGTACTTTTCGCATACTGATTTTTGAATTCTATGAATTCGGACATACTACTCGGCTTGCATACTGATTTTAGCGTACTATATAGTAAGGAAGTATGCGGTTGCGGACGCAGCGCATGTCTCCAGTGTACCGTTACACCCCTATGTGCAGTATATGTATATGTTCTGTGCCTAATGAAGAAAACTACATTCAAATTTAGGTATAGATTTTTTCAGTGACTCACTCAGCAGTTATCAAGATTGCTCAAAGAGATATGTAATCATAAATGTGCTAACACAATTAGTTTTGTTATATGTGCTCTACATGACACATTACCTTGCCAGTCAGTGTTGCATTTCCCCAAAACAGGTCACCTACTCAAATGCAAGTGACATCACCCCTGTGCATTTGCCTTACCTTTCTATTTCCATCTGTCTGTCCTACTTGTCTTTCCTCCAGGTGAAGTGTCTAATTGAGAGCCGTCGAGGGGCAGCTCAAGCACCGTCCCTTTCTTATCTGGGGGGCAAATGCTGGTTTCTGTTCCTGCTAGTCCTCTGCCGCCCGCTGTCTGTCCTTGGCTTGACTTTGGTCCGAGGTAATGTATCCTTTTCCTAATATAGAGAAACCAAAGACAATAAGACACTCTTAGAATAGAGCCTGAATTGTGGAGTCCCCGTAGACAAGTGTCTGTGCTGGTTTGTGGAAAAGCACATCATTGGGTGTAGTTGTAGTATACTCTTCTCCAAATCAATATCTCTTGTGCAGAACATACTTGTGCAACTTTGTTCGCACTCTCATAAATCCATTGATATGAATTCTGGCTTTGTAAAAATCAATGTATCTGTTATCATGCCAAAAGTGTTTGTATGTCTATATGTGGAAATGTTCGGTTCAAATTAGCCCAGATACAATATAACATGACTTGTACAGTAGATCTTGAGATGATCCTCATAGAAAGCTCATTACATGTTGATGGAGGATTTAATTAAGTTGATGATGATGATGATGATGATGATCAATAACTGTAGATTTGCACAGTAACATCACATATAAATGGCAGGAAATTCTAAGCGGTATGTTTGGTAAAGGGGGGTGTTTGTGCTACATCTCTAAATACATGAGAAATGTCTCTATTGTGCTTTGACCAACACTATGTTATCAGCATGTACTCAAATTCATGTGTTTCTACAGTTAGTATAGAAATAATACAGGAATCCGCTGTGCCTCCATCTTCACTGAGTTTGTTTTCATTTTATAACAAAGGATGAAGCTGATTGGGTGGTTGTAATTTGAGATTTGAAGATTTGAACTTTTATATGAGTGCATGAATGCTGCGACAGCTTCTATTTTGAGTGCATCGTTATTGTGCATCTACATTTAAATAAACAGGCTTGTGTGGGTCTGCGCAATATAGTCTTTTTCAGCATCGATACTGCAAAGTGCTCGTCACAGGATGAGTTCACTCTTTATACTTTGGCTTAGTTCCTGATTTATCAGGGGTAGTCACAGCGGAATGAACCGCCGATTACTTTGGCATGTTTTATGCAGCAAATGCCCTTTCGGACAAAATCTAGCACTGGGAAATACCCATACACTCTCTCAATCACACACACTCATAAAATCTGGCCAATTTAGGGCCTACTCACACTATGCCATCCGTACCGTGCTCAGGCCCGTTTCCCGGATCGTTTGAGAAGTGTGAGTGCGCTGAATCAGGCTCAAGCACAGTTTACTTGGCCGGCCCTGGCCCGGTTGGAAGAGGTGTGCCTGAACGCGGTTCACTTGGGCTTTGGCACGGTACGCTTGTGTGTGAGTGCAAAACGCGCCAAAGCCCGAAACTGAAAGCGAGACGTGACTTTTAAGGGGCTGTTTCATATGGATTTATTAATCAATCTTACTGTTCAGTGAACGCAAACTGCCGTAGTTTATTAAAGACGAGAACTCCTTACTGCACGACAGCTGCGCGGCTTCAGCAGACCTCCTCATTCCTGCAGCACGAGAGCTTTATGATTGTTTATGAGCGCCAAAAGAGGCGGATCTGTTCGGCGAAACATCTGACTGCGTGTCACCGCATCCCTAAGGACTGTTTGCCGAAATATTTGACTGCATGTCACTGCATAACAAACGACTGAAACGATATAACTAGAGAAATTTCCACTCTGCTGCTGAGTGAGAAAGCGCTTCTCAGCAGCGATGACGTAAGCGTGCCGAGGCATGTTTGTGGTGTGAGTGCGGGCCATCGGGGGAGACGGGAGGGAGGACAAGCGTGCTTTGCCCCGGTTTGAGAGAACTGTACCTAGTGTGAGTACGGCCTTAATGTACACAAATCACCTACGCCACTGAGCCACTGTGCTGCCCCGCACTGCAATGTTGAGTCTGGAATCTGGATTGTAGTTGACCAGGAGCCACAGTTCAGAGCCCATGAGATTTATGGAGTCACTGCAAAGTTTAACCATATTAGAGTGAAAGTTCATCCTTTACGTGAGTTTTATAGGCCTGTGACTGTTTGAGCATTTCAAGAGAGTTTGAAGCTTTTGGAGTTTAACAAAGCTTAATTGGTGTAGACACTGTTAGCACACTTTGATTAAACACAATTTGAAGATAAGAAACTACATATATGAAACATTTATGTCAAAAAGTTTGATGATTTCAGGGTCAACATTTATTGTAATGTACTATTCACAATAGTAACACATCATAGACTTTTTACCTTAATAAACTACGAAGTAGCTGCTTGTTTAATAGGAAGATAGTAGCTGGGTTAAGGTATTGTGCAGGATGTGATGTAAAATAAGCAATAAACAAAATCTCAAATGCACAGCTTTTCCATTCCCCGCAGAACTGCGCAACTGGAAGATTCAGCACTCATCCATCCATATCTTATTACTGGTTATTCTTACTTTTTTACATTTATTGCATCATCTATTATTGCTTAATATATTTGTAAACTAATGTGATGCATTGAAATTTGTTCACGTGTAATGTAAAAATATTCAAATATCTCACTGGACACTTTATTGGGTACACCTTTCCAACCGTTCGCAAATTTCTAAGCCCGTCACATGACAGCAACTCAATGCATTTAGGCATGTAGACATGGTCAACATGATTTGCTGCCGTTCAAACTGACAATAGAATGGTTAATAAAACAAAAAAATTAAGTGACTGAACATGGCATGGTTGTTGGTGCCAGACTGGCCTGTCTGAGTATTTCAGAAAATGCTGATCTACTGGAATTTTCACACCAAACAATCTCTTGGGGTTACAGAGAATAGTCCAAAAAAGTGAAAATATCCAGTGAGTGGCAGTTCTGAGGGTGCAAATGCCTTGTTGATGTCAGAGGAGAATGGCCAGACTGGTTTGAGCTGATAGAAAGGCAACAGCAACTTAAATAACTACTTGTTACAATCGAGGTATGCAGAAGAACATCTCTGAACGCACAACACATTGAACGTTAAGGCGAAAGGGCTACAGCAGCAGATGACCACACCGGGTGCCACTCCTGTCAGCTAAGAACAGGAAACTGAGGCTACAATTTGCAAAGGCTCACAAAAATTGCACAATAGAAGAGAAGATTGAAAAAACATTGCCTGGTCTGTTGAGCTTCGAACTCTGCTACGACAATCGGATGGTAGGGCCAGAATTTGTTGTCAACAACATGAAAGCATGGATCCATCCTGCCTACAGACTACCTGAGTATTGTTGCTGATCATGTCCATCCCTTTATGACCACAGTGTACCCATCTTCCGATGGCTACTTCTAGCTGGACAACGCACCATGTCATAAAGAATGAATCATTTCAGACTGGTTTCTTGAACATGACAATGTGTTCACTGTACTTAAATGGCCACCAGAGTCACCAGAATCAATCCAATAGACCACCTTAGGGATGTGGTGGAACAAGAGATTAGCATCATAGATGTGCAGACAACAAATTTGCAGCACTTGTGTGATACTATGTTGTCAATATGGACCAAAATCTTTGAGGAATATTTCCAGTACCTTGTTGAATCTATGCCATAAAGGAATTAGATAATTAAGAATTTAATTGTCAACATCAAGAGAAGAGATCAAGGCCCTATAATAAACTTAAATGAACAGAAAACATATGTGAATCTGAAAATACTGAAACTGTTAATAAACATATTTCTACAGTAGGAGAACAATGGTGGTTCTTCCTTTTTTTTTTTTTTTTTGAAGTTCAATAATAGGCCTTCTGCGGTAGTACTACTGACCATCTGTATTGACATTGCAAATGATGTATACGTCAATAGGTGTCTTTTGTCTGCCACTGGAGACAGGCATGAGTTACAGTAATCACCACAGATCTCTGATGTGTTAAGGGTATTGATAACTTAAACGTGAAAAATTGAGGCTTGTTTAAAAGGAAAGCAAGGCTCTTTTTCAGAAACAGAATACTTTAATGCACTCTTGAAGAAAAAAAAATGTAAATAAACTTGACAGTGAAAACTTGAAGTGGTTTGGCAGACGATGAGAGGATTTAGATGACAGTGTTATGAGACTGAACCAGGCCGAATAGAACTGAAACAAGATTCTCGATTAGGGCTATTAAGCTCAAGTTTAACAGAAATGAGAGCTGTTTTGGGAACGGTGTGGATAGAATGTTATTGATCATTTTGGAAACATCGAAATGAATCACTTGCTAATTGCTAAAGCTTTGATTGGGTATGCATGCGTGTGGGCATATTCTAAATAATAAGCAGGATATATAGACACAAAATGCTTCCATGTTTTGAATGAATTTTGTGAGGCGAGACAACAGAGGGATGAATGTGCTAGATAACGATAACTGAGTCAACGACAAAGCACCAGAGAGAGAGAGAGAAAGAGAGAATAATCCCTCAAAGCCCAGGAGGATTAAGCATCCAGAGAGCATCACACCATATTACAGAGAGATGTTTTTAACCTCAGGTCAACTACCCAGAATCCACCTCTCACTAATTTCAACACAGTAGGAGGAAGTGAAAAAGGTGTCAATTTCTGAGCAAGTACAAATAGCTGCAGTGGATTAGCTTTAAGAATGAAAAAAAATATAAAAAATAGAGACAGTTGAAAAATGTGGCGGCGTGCATATTTTTAAGACTATAATCCCAACCGTTCATTAAGAATTATTTTTCTCATCTCTTTCCATTCATGTTTTGAAATGTCTCCTTCTTGCTGCTAGTTTATGTTGGGATAGGCATATGAAGAAAGAAAGGTAATGGTTCTTATTTTACCCATTTTACAAGATGTACAGTAAGTCTTTGGTGTCTCCAGAATGTGTCTAAAGTTTCAGCTCAAAGTAATCAGATCATTTATTATACCCTGCTGAATATCTGAATTTTAGTGGAAAATTACAAAGATATTGTCGCTATTTTGCGGCCTGTGTCTTTAAATGCAAATGAGCTAGTTCTCTCTGCACAGCGTTTCCACATGCATGTCTGTTACTTGTGCTCTTTCATGCTATAAACAGCAATTAGTGACAGAGACAGGAATTAAACAAATGAAGCAGATATTAAGTTCAGAGTCAAAATATCAAGTAAGGATTTGTTGTAGAGTTTAGTTAAGCCTTTCTGCAATGATAAGTCACACAAAAATACCATACACATGTTTAACAATGCACTGGTCTCATTGAGACAAATATGATAGAATACAAGCTAAAATACACTGCTATATACCAAAGTCCCTTTAGGGCAAGTCATTTCACTTAGAAATGCATCTCGGGCAGTATGCTCAGGTATTCAGAATGGTAAACATTAAATTCTCCAAAACTGTTTACCAAGCTTTTTATAAAACGATAAAATTAAACAACAATCGTCTCATAAGTTTAGATTCTAAACTTTCAAATCAAACAAAATCTGCATTTTTTTTTTAGGTTGCCCAAGCTAATGCGCATGTGCACTTAAAAGGAACGAGATCACAACACCAACCTCATTTATGACAATGTTACACATGATAAATTTTACATTTTCTTTTCAGCTTAGTCCCTTTATTATTCTATAGCCACAGCGGAATAAACCGCCAACTTATCAGCGGATGCCCTTTCAGCTGCAACCCATCACTGGAAAACACCATACACATTCATTCACACACATATACTATGGAAAATTTAGCTTGTGTCTCTGGACTTTGGGGGAAACCAGAGCACCCGGAGGAAACCCACACAAACACGGGGAGAACATGCAAACTCCACACAGAAATGCCAACTAACCCAGCCGAGGCTCGAACCAGCAACCTTTTTGTTGTGAGGTGATTGTGCTACAAACTGCACCACCTTGATGCACATTATCATCCTCTTATTAATGATTGTCTGATTGCGCTGATCTTTGATGGCAAAACTTTTGTTTTCAAGTGTAGTTTGTTTATTTAAAAGTAGAGATTTCAAGCTTTATGTCGATATATTTCTTATGTCTGTGAAGCAAGTATTTGCTGAGATTCATGAAAACACATGTCTAATCTCAGCTTTCCCCCAGTAGAAACATCAGCCTATAGCCAATGGTTGGCTCATGTACTAGTATGTTGGGCTTCATTTGCCATATTCAAAACTTTTCCCCATTCAAAACTATACAAGTCTTTGATTGTGTGAGGGGGGGAAAACCGCACTCATACCGTATGTCATATTGCGCTGGGCCTCAAAATCACTGGGATTTAGATTCTATTTTAATGTCAGGAAATTAAAAAAAAGACACTTGTGTTTATACCACTCAAATTTTACAGTGGACACACAATACTACACACTCTGTTGAAGTTTTGTTCAAACTTCAACTTCCAAAAGTAGATTTTGCATCATAGGTGCCTTATGAAATATATTATCCTGCAATTCATGTACTAAAGTAAAACTGTTTTAAAGTGATAAAACTGAATTGCGCAAAGACCTGTGCAGAGTTTGATAGTTCTCTATCTCTATCTCTATCAGATAATCTGCCTTGTTGCCATGTAAGTATTATTTTAGCCACATAAATATTAGTGAGAGTATCATAGCTGTCATCATGTGCTCCTGTTTTCTTTCATAAACCACCAGTCAGTTCCTCCTCTGGGCACTAGATCAGAGGCAGGTGCTTCCTGAAACCTTTGCAAACAACTTTCATCTTCATCATTCTCAATGGGAAACATCTGCTATTCAATTATTTAAAATCAAGCCCTTAAATTGAAAATGACAATGACCTTATATGTTTATTACATAATGTGAATTTTAAAGGCAGACATGGAACATTCTGTAACTGCTTATATCAAAAGAGGGCCCATCAAACAACATCAAAGACAAACAGAAATTGACACTTTCTGTGGACATCACAGTGGAAATCAATACAATGCATTTGAAGTATTTGTTCTTTTAAAGGCCAAAGCAAAAACTGAACATCAAGGAGGAGAATATTGCTGAATGACATATAGCTTAGTTTTCATACACATTATTCATAACCCCTTATCAAACATATTGTATTTAATATGTATATATTTAAGTTAGCAAATAAATAAATTATCATTTGATTTGTCAACTTGCATGCAGGCATACACTGAAAATTCATTTCTGTGGCCTTTTCTCTTTGTCCTTGATGGTGATTTAGAGCACCTCTGTCTGTCCTTGGGTAATTGGTCTCAGTCTCTGTGACTTTGCCTGAATATACTGTATGTATATCCAGCAGCAGAGAGCAAAGTACCTTACAAATTGGAGCATGCTAGTAATAATATTCTTGTTGAAACACTGTTAGAATGAACGTGTTTTTCCTTAAAAGTATGTGGCCTATGCAATTCAGTCTTTTTTAAAAAGCTATTGACACTACAGTATGAGAAATCCCACAGGTGTTGTCACTAGAATATTTGACAATTCTTATTCACAATGCTTGTCTTGTTTATTAATAAAATGATGTCAGTTTGTTTTCATTATGCTTACAAGCTGATATCATTTTGCTGCCAGGCTCAGACTTCATTACTGTGAAGCAAAACTGCAGTAAATTGATAAATCCTGACCTGAAGCATGTGAAGGAACTAAAGGGATTTATAACAGTGCAGATTTTGATATATTTTGTAAAACTGAAAGCAGACAAATGAGCAAATGCATTAATAATGTTGACTCCAACATCTAATAGATGTTACCATCTGACTATAAAGACAAAGACGGAGTTGCTGAGCCATTTTTGGCAAGGGATAGAAAAGTCTGGATTGTCCTTGAAATGTGCTTTTAGTCATTTTGCTTTATAAACCACTTATTTCAATCATTGTAACTTGAAAAGACTAGAAAGTATGAGATAGTAAAGAGATAGCTATATGTTTACAAATTGAATTTAACTACCTTTGCTCTTACAAAACAACAATTTGTGTTAAAAAATTATATTTAATTTAATTTTATTAAATGTACATCTATATAGTATAGAGTGCTATTGAAAGTACATGTATTTTAATGTTAATAGTATATATTAACTTTATTTAGTAAATAAAAAGCTTCCTTTTATAATAAATATACTCTACACTGTAACACAGAATCACATTAGTCTGCATATTATGATAAAATTCAGAAAACAACAACAGCCTGTTTATTTTAACATGACTATAACACACTGTAACATAGACATATTAAAATAATGCATTACTACGAGTACTTTCTCACATATCCATTAAAGATGGTGCAACATGATCTCAGACATTTTCCTAAAGGTTAACCACATACAGAATGCAGAAAGACACTTTGAACAGTCCAAAAACGTATGCTTTTTCCAAGACTGTTAAAAGTTGACTGAATTACACAACTGTTTCTGATCATAAGACATGCACTGTTTCAAAAGTCATATACATATTAACTGTTTTAAAGAGCCATACCTAAGACAGTTAAACTATTTTAAAGAATCATACTCAAAATATTAACTGTTTCAGAGAACCACACAAGCACTGTGGACTGTTTTAGACAGCCAGAATTAACTGTTAACCATTTTAACAGTTTTAGTGAACCTTACTCATGCAAGGGTTTTTTAGACTTATTTAAAACTTAAAGGATCTGTCACAATTACAACCATAATATAGAACATAATAATGGATTGCTGTGTGTTAGTCATCTCACGTCTCTTTAAAGATGTTGCAAAGGGATCTCAAACAATAATCTTATGTTTATTCCCATTTAAAATGTTGAAGTGTACAGTTTCCGTTGGTAAATCATTGCATATTCCATTCACTGAGCCATTAAGCTGACAGACAGACAGACACACACACAGAGAGAGAGAGAGAGAGAGAGAGAGAGAGAGTAACTTTTATTGCTTTCAAATATTCTCACAAATATAGCCATACCAGTAAATATTTTTATGTCCCCATGTGGAAAAACGACTCAAATTACAAAGAATAAAGTATTTTGAAAATGTTAAAATGCAGATTGTTTCCTGTGAGGGTTGAGTTTTTGGATAAGGTTAGGGTAGAAGGATAGATTATACAGTTTATACAGTAAAAAAGTGTAAGTGAGTACAGGCCCGTGGCCAGGGGGGTTCGGGTTGTTCAGAAGACCCACTCCTCACTGACAAAAGTGCAGAATTTGCCCCATACATATCATTTGTCTTATTTTGATTGCTATGCCATCATGGTGAAAATAACATGTTGAAAAGGCTTTAAGACCAAGCAGAATCCTCTGTTGGCTGTGGCTTCGGTGTGACTTCAGCTAATCAGTTTTGGCCATTGCTAATAAATATTTTACGTAAGTCCAACATCAAGCTGTGCAAGAAAACACACAATCTGATATCAAAGAAGTCATCTTTCGCTACTGTATTGTTTGGAAAACATTTTAAAAGTAACTTTTATTTAATATCTTGGACCTTATTCTTGAAACAAAAAATGACCAATAAAAAGATGTGAAGCACCAAAAACAGCCCATAATAAAATTTATTTGAATACTAAGTCACTAAAATAATGTCACTAAAATGCAATATTTAAATTTCATAATTAAATAGAAAATGAGGCATATAATTTCAAAAAGGTCCACTTTTCAAGAAAAAAAGAACCACTCCTTTGGCCAGGATGGCTACAGGCCTGGTGTACATAGATCGAAAAACATATAGATCTGTCTCTTATTCTATACAGGCCTACTTTGTTCCTCCATGCTACTCCATTTAGCAGCATGTTCTCACTAGCATTTCTTTCTTCACATTCTTACTCTAGCCAACAGATTGTGAAGAGAAAGCTGTTATTTACCACTCATCCCATTAAAGCTTGATTATTTAGAGAGCGAGGTATTCATGCAAACGTTTAAAAAAACACAAAACTGACCATATCTGTGAATTGGAATGGAATGAATATATGTACAAAACTAATAACTATGATTCTGGCGTAGGTCATGGGGGGTTTGATCAATGGGTTTTCCATCAAAGAAATTTAACAAGACTTTAAACAGATCATCACAGTGAGTCACTCGTTTCATTATGGAAATCCACCTAAGGCATCTAACAGTCCTCATGAAACACATGCGATATTTACATAGTGATTCTGCCTGCTGCATTCAGACCTTTTAAAAATGCATACTAAAGAACTGACCATAGTGATCAAAGGTGTGGGAAAAAAATCTTTTATTTGTTGACAATTACTACACAGGTGGATATGGAACATCAAGACAATATGAGGCTAATAGCACATCAAAAGACAAACTGAATTACACACAGATTCATACCAGAGAGAAAGAGAGAGGGGGAGAGAAACAGGTGAAGCTCAGATCACAAGCTATAGATGAAAGTGCCAGAAGAAGGGGGGCTAGAAGAGCACTGATGTCGCACGGACTGGGTAAACAGTGGCTAAAGAGCTTACACTACCTTTATTTGATCCACCATCTTGAGTAAATGGTAAAATAAGCAAACAATATTTTCACACTGACTCTGCAAATAGATTGCACAACCTCACTTCATCATCCGGCTCGCTCCATTGGAGAATCTGCAAGTCTTCGGCTGGATAGAGATTACACCCAATCTGTCAGTATGTGCAGTCCAGTTTAATCCAATAGGCTCATCGCCCACTCTTTGCTTTCCTCCATGAAAAGTGCATTGTTGTCCTAGCAGTGGCATTAGGCACGCAAGCCATGCGGTCAGTGGGAGCCGGCCCAGCTGCTGACACAGTGCTCAGTATTTGACGATGGGAACACGGAGCACCAAGCGGCTCTTTGCCTGCAGTGTTTAACATATTTCAGGGAGGGGAACAAATGATTTGTGCTGTTTGAATCTATATCAAAGACAATAGCTGCAAGATTTGCAGCTGTGTGGTGTTGTGGTTTGTATGGTTGAGACATATTTGAAGAGTGTGTATTATTTTGCATTAACAGAAAAATCTGATCAGGTGCAAGGAATTGCTGTGATTTTAAAATGGTATTAAGCGGCCTGCAGTGACCTTGGTTGTCAGTTTGTTTACTGTCACAATGGAAAAAGTGACAGTAAACATTCAATTTTTGTTAATTTTCAGTGGTAAAAATGTTAAACAAAGTACTAAATATAAACCCATTGGCCTATAATTAACAAACTGTATAAATGTTTCACATTTTAAAGAAAGATGACCAATACAAACGAGACAACTTGAAAGATAATCTGAAAGATAACCTTGTCCTTAGAGCACAGTTCAACTTTTGGATGAAAATTAACTTCATTGATAACTCAGTGACATCTGAATACATTCTAGCTTCATATTACATATTCCTTATCCGACAGGAGGAATAAACAATATATCTATATATGATCAATTCCAGCATTATGGATGTAACATATGTAAAATAACTTAAAATATAAATTCACAGAGTTAACATTATATTGATACATCTGTTTATATTTTCAAGAACAACTGACCACAGAGTTAAGGGACCAAAAAAATAGCAATCTATAAACATGTCTTGTACTTTAAATGAGGAAAATAAACAAGCGTTATGAACTAGACCAAAAAAGTATGCGAGTTTACAGTATACATCATACTTTGTTGAAATTCTGTGAAATAAGCTGCTCAACCCAAAAGAAATAATGCTCATCAAAAGGATAAAACCTGTCTCTGTGGTTTTTATTTTATTTTATTTGACATTTTTGCACTTATGAGGATAAAATGTTGTTATGGATGTGTGACATCTCTTTGTTATGGATGTGACCGATGTGAAATTGGCACTTGTGTGACTTTGGTAAATCAAATATAATAGTTTAAATACATGGACAGACATTTTTTGAGAATTTCTCATCTATTGTAAAATACTTCCTTACTCAAACAAATGTAGAAACAGTTTCCATTTTTTCACGGCAAGGTTGACATTTGCATGGATTTGCTCATTTGTCTATATTAATTTTTTTAAACATTTTTATCTAAGCAGGTTTTGAACTGGACGTTGTAAACCAAATAAATACATTAGTCATTTAGTGTCATTTTAAAATGGCGTCAATGAAATAATATGTTATAAGGAGATACTTTAGTAGCCTATGTACTATTAGCTAATAATAAAACCAGCGTAATGTTACCAATAGAGGGTGGCGATGAGCAGAGTTTTGTTTGCTGTAAATCAGACTGTAGCGTAGCTCCTCCTTTGAAACCCACCAACAACTGCCCGTCGTTCCAGTCCATCTCTCTCTCTCTCTCTCTCTCTCTCTCTCTCTCTCTCTCTCTCTCTCTCTCTCTCTCTGTCAATGCGTGGACTTCATCCTAGGTAGTTCACCATTAAACCAGCGTTCCCGTTTATCCGTCTCTCTCTCTCTCTCTCAGACACTGCGTTCACTTCCTTACTTTCACCCCTCCCTCCCTCTCTCACTCTCCCTCTCTCTCCTCCACTACATCTTCAATCTCTCAGCAGCAGCAGTTTGTGTCCTGAGAGAACTGGCACCAAACTGACGCATCCATGGGGCGCGCGCAGCATCTTTATTTCAGCACATTACAATTTGAAGTCATATAGGGGGAATATTCGCGTCAACGCAACAAACACACTTCAGTCGTTTCATCTCCAAGCTTTAAACTCTCAGTCGCGCCGCATCTGTCTGTATTTTGTCTCATTTGTAGCCGTGTCGAGCTGTGGTGATGGATGGGGATGCGTGTGTTCGCGTGTGGACTCGACCGCTGCAAGTGATGCTCCAGCAAAAGAAGATCAAAGCGCGGAGGAAAAAGCGTAAGGAGTTGTTCGGGGGACAGATGTGCTTCATGGGGCTGCTGCTGCTGGCAGTGTCGGGCTTGTCCAGTTTGGCCGAGAATTCCGGTGAGTTTCGGTTCAGGATTTGTCAGGAATGTGTGTTTGTGAAAAGGCGAGGGGGGTAATGGAAAGTTTTAGGGGAGAATCATACTCGCACTCGGCACTGTTTTACTGGGGAACCGCTCTCGCAGAATTGCGCTGTTAAAGGAACACATGCAGAACCACACTCTAAACTGTTCTGTTGTTTTCTCAAACTGTCAAGAATTACACATCTGTTTTAGATCATAGTGCACGTATTTATATTAATCATATGTGTAAGTCTTAGCATGTATTTATTTTAAAGAATACTCAAACTGTGGACTATAGAGCTAAACTTCATTAACCGTTGTAGACCACCGGACTCAAACCTCTAAACCATTGTGGTCAACATTTCACATACACTGTTCTAGCTGTTCTCAGTTTAAAGAACACTGACAATCTCACTCTTTTCTGAAAACCATACTAGCATTGTTTTAGAAAAATGTTAAAGCTTTGAGTTAACGTCTATTAAGAAATGCTTTAATGTACATTAAAGACATGCATTAATCATTTTAGTGAATGACATTCATCAATTGACTTTAGAGAGGTATTCTTCAGACAAAATATTTTATAGAAATACAATCACTATATTATTCATTTTGGATAATGTTACTAGCTAAATTTAATTTAGCCAAAAAGAAAAAAAATGATAATCATTAACTGTTGTAGACGCTTATAATTATTTAAGTAAGCCTTATTACACAATAAACTTGTAGACATCCACTCTGACTGTTGTTTTTAAAGTACCTCACAATATACTCATTATGGCAATCAATTCTGAGAACAACACTAGACAGATTTGAAAAACTGAAAAAATAAAATATACTATTAAAAACTATAAAATAAATACTATAATTAAGACTGTTAACTATTTTACAGAAACATTCTCACAATATTATCAATTCAGAATTGTATTAGAAATCTAACCTGATTATGAGAACTGCTAATCTTTTGAGGGAACCATACAATTAACAGTTTTAGAGAGTCAGACCTAATAATGTTAAGTATTTTACCAAAACGCGCTAATAATATTATATATATATATATATATATATATATATATATATATATATATATATATATATATATATATATATATTGGAAAAACATAATAACACTAAACCATTTAGGAGATCTACCATTTAAGTGAGCCAGATTCTACCATAACCATTTTAGATAGTACTATTAGTTAAAGTGTTTAGACAGTCACGCTTAAAACTCTTTACTTACTCAGGAACATGTATTGTGGATAATGGGCTTTATGCACACAGGCTTTTAATTTTCAGCCAGCCAGCCTCAGCACTTCCGGTGAACTGCCTTTCCATTATAAAATTGGCATTTTTAAGGTCTGATTTCTTTAAAAAATCAGGGACCGGACAAGAAGCACTGCATTACATTGCATTTCCCTCTGCCATGTATTTAAAATATGACAGTATATTTTACTTCAATATTTTCAATTGAGCGCTCGCCTGCTGATCCTGATGTCACTATTGGTTACTCAGTCTTTCATCTTGTTTTACGCTAGAACAACTGAATTAATGCTAAAGTCTTTTTAACTGAATTTATTGTAATTACATTACAATATCGATGCTGTAAAAGGAACCTTATGAATTTGAAAATAGTCACATTAAGCTTTCGCCAAAAGTTTATCATTGGCTGATAAACACTAGCTATGCATATAGCCCATTGTAACGTTAAAAATATCCTCATACAATTAACAGTTGAGACATGTAGTCACACTTTTAGTTCACTTTTGTTTTCATTGTGAGGAGTTTAACAGGTAAAAGTTTGTGAGTATGATTTACATTCATTTTTTATTTACTATAACAACAATCATGTTATGTTGATGAAGCGAGTGGTGTGCTCTGAACATCTGTGTTTAATAATAGACTGATCTGTTGCAGGCAGTTTTCCCCAACAATTTTGATAAAGTTTTTTTTTTTTTTTGTTCCTAAACTGTCTCCCTGTAGTGGTTTACTTTCCGACTCAACAGTAAAGCAATTCATTAAGACTGAACATCAATGATTTCCATCTGACATAGCGAGCCTTGATGTTGAGTTAGTCATCTACAAATATAATATGCATCACTAATTATTAAAACTCGGACGAGGAGAATATGTCAGCCACTTTCGAAAACAGTAACAAGTGCCTGTACCTGTTTTCACTGGCTAATCTGTTAAAAGCAGATTAGCTTCCATGGTGGTGTTTCTCTAAACGTTGGCAAATTGTAGCATAAAGGCTTTTCTTATCAACTTGTGTAGATTTGTCCACTCTCTGATCCATGATACCATGCAATCTGAGTTCGTCCACATACCCTCCATATGGCCATTCATATCCCTGCAGCTCAGCACCAAAATAATGGCCCTTCATAGTAATCTAACTATTAAATGCATCACTTTAAAAGCCATTCCGTATGTGTGCATCTGTCACAGAACGCTGACATCATATAAAACAAAAGATGTTTTCATATAATGCTTTGCATGTTCACTTAAGGGCACTGTATTCGAAGATAATCTTGTTGTATAATATAATCTTGACAACTGTGCATTAAATTAAGGCTGTTGGTTGAGATGGATAGCGCATTTCATTTGCCACTACAGTGTTTTAATACATAGGAAGCTGCTCTTTTGCAAATGCCATTCGGGTGAGAAAGCAATGAGGTAGATTTGGAGGGAAGAAAAGGGATTGATGAAGGCAGGGAGAACTGTGCCGAGTGGCTTGCCATTCGGTACAGACACTGATAAGAAGTGACTGCGCTGTCAGTTGCTGACTGGCTCTGACATACATGCTTCTGGGCCAGCTATAGCCAAACCTCTGAGATTCTTTATTGTTTTCTAAACTTATTTATTTATTTGCTCTTTCTTTTCATCATTTCTCATGTTCCGCTCTTGTTCTGTGATTCTCACTACCCTTATCTCTCTTTTGCACTGTTTGAACAGGATTAGTTTTGCAAACGGCTTGAGTCAAAATATTAACGGAGGACATCTGTGATGTCATGTAGTGATTCGGACAGGATTTGGATCGTGTTTTTTATTGGAATGCTGTCATTTTACCCAGAAGGTCATACCAGAAAATCCATACTAAAGGTGTACCAGGCAGTGTCATAAGGAATTTATAATTTAGCTGTGATAAATGATATGATAATTTTTAATAAATTAATGCTGGCCAAAAATGAATCATCAATTGTGTCCAAAATGAAGTTTGTCTTGACTTAAAATATGTGTGTGTACTGTGTATATGTATTATGTATATGTACATACACATATGCATGCATATATTCTGAAAAAAAATATGTATATTTAGATATGAAACATACATGTATTGACCTTATTCTTCAATGCAGAGGTGTGCTCGTTTTTGCGGTTGTTTTAGAATTCATTGTTTCCCTATTTATTTACCTATGGAAGAAATGACTAGGAATAACAAACCGCAGAAATTAGTCAAAATGCTTTCTCTACAAACAAGTGGGCTTATATATCATTTCAATGTGGTCATGTTATTGGTCCATGAACATTTACTGCTCTTCATCAAACTATTTCATAACTGTAATTCAATCATAACTTAATGTTAAAACAGCTATCATAACATTATTTATCAATATGTGTCTCTTTTGGAATTCTCGGATCCTATAGAAAGTAAAAATGTAAAACAAGAAATATATTGGGACATTTTTTTTTGTTTACATCCCTCAAAATGGTCTATACAGACAAAGCAGAATAATATAATAAAAAATATCAGTTTGCAACTTCAAGCAGCTTAACAAGCTGTTTTAAACATCTAAAAATGATAGAAAATGAACGGGACTGAAGATCTCGAGCCAAAAAGATTCAAATAGCTGCGCAAGATTGTAAGCAAAGAATAAGTTTAAAATGACCCACATTATGCATACATTTACGGACACACAGTGTGTGTATATATATATATATATATATATATATATATATATATATATATATATATATATATATATATATATATATATATATATATATATATATATATATATATATATATATATATAAAACAATTTTTAAAAATAATTGAGTTCTTATGCATGCATGTGTTTCACACATAACTCTTATTTTGGATGCGATCAATTGCGATTAATATTTTTAATATATAATGTGTTAAATCTTTCTATTGTCTGGGATGATTTTGGCCAATACTGAAAAGTGGTTTAGCATGTTTTGAGTCAAATTTCACAAAACATTCTGTAACAAGTTGAAGAAACTAACAGAACTGGATTAACCTAATACTTTGAAGATCTAGTCATTTCCCCCAATTGCAGACTAATATGTAATGTTTGTGAGCCAGTATTAATTTATTTAGTTTTATAAATTTTGTAAGGGTATGAAAACCTGTGTAGAATCCTTTTTTTTTTTCTAAAGAAAAAAAAGAAAAAGAGAGTGCATGCTCAATTTTAAGCAATTATTTAATAAAAAATGAATTGGGACATAAACACTACCATTATTCAATATATATTTTTTTCATGATATTCTGATATTGCTTCATATTTAAAACAATTCCATCTATCACTTTTCCTCGACATTGATTCATGAAACTGAATCTTCAGTCATTCTGAATATATATGGTCAATAGATAATTAGTCTGCAACATTACTGAATTATGTTCAAATTAATGAAAGCCTTGAATGATAATCACTGTGCCACGATAAGCGATGACTTTACAGAGAAACTGTGGAGCTTTCATTTGAAACAGCCTGCTAGTCTGGGATAGCTTACTCAATTTAAAATATTTTAGAGACAGTATCAGTAAACAGTAAAGAACTCTGTTATGACCATTAGTTTTTCAGACTATAGTTGACAGAGATAGTTATAATTTGTACTTTAGTTACGTTTTCAAGCCAATACTGCATTCTCAGTAAATCTTGCAATTGTTTATTCTTGTGTAATAGCTTGGAGGTTGCCAAATGTGTGAATCAGTTCAAATTGGTTAAGAAAAATCTCATTGTGTCTCATAAAACATGTTTTTGGTTGTTTGGTATTTTTAATGTTCTTATGAATGAATGAATGAATGAATGAATGAATGAATGAATGAATGAATGAATGAATGAATGAAACTCCACAATCCTTGTAGTCTTGCTAATATTATGAACACCGTCTTTTTACATATTAGCTAATACACATGACATAACACTGTTGTTTTTGTGTTACACTACTACATCCACAAGTTAATTATTTGCAATGCACAAATATCACTATTGCTAATAACATTGGTTCAACAGGTTAATGATGTTGTACTGCTATTTTTTTCTGAACTCAGCTGCATTCAATGTGTCATTTAAAGTTAAAGTTAATTAATATAAAATGGATTTTTATTGTTATAAGTCCTGTTTCATTTAACTATTTCTTCTATTATTTAGAACTAATTATTCCACTCATAACATTATTATAACCAAACATTGTGTTTGTGTATGTTGGAATTAGCATTACTATTTTAAAGTGCTTTAACAAGTAATTTAATGTTAACTAATGCAACATTAATAAACATTTCATAACATAATTATAACCAAACATTGTGTTTGTGTATGATGGGACTAACATTACTATTTAAAAGTGCTTTAACAACTAATTTAATGTTAACTAATGCCACAAGTACTAATTAATAGTACTTTAAGTACTATTAATGAAATACTATATTAAAAATAAATACCAATAAACCAGAACTTCAGAAAATCAATAAAACTTAGGCTTGTGTAGATTTGATTTCAGCAGCTCTAATCTGGTTTCCACAAATACTGTATATATCATCTAGTTTCTGACCACAGTTTATTACACCAAAAACAACTTCATATGCAAAACATCCAGACTTTACCCCACAACTCTCACAGGGTTAAGTTCATCCCAGTCTAACTCATGCATAATAAAATCTCCAAATTTATAACACAGACAGTGTCTCCTTTCTATGGGTGACCTTGCTGCTTAATTGATTTTTCTTTCCTTCTTGTTGTTCTTAACTCTTCTCTCTCTTTCGTTCTCTTCAGACCAGCTCATTTATCATCCAAACTGGCCCACACCTTGCCTAGTCTCTGTTTGCAGCAGAGCGGTTCATTATTTTAGCTAGTTTTACAGCACGCTGGGCCACAATCCTGACAGCACACGCTAGTCCCAGATGGATGACTTGAGATGGATCAGTCTCGTAATTGTAATTCTATACTGCAGAGACAAATTGAGGGTTTGGACAATGTGTGACATATCAGAGGTCTACCGGTGTTCAGGTTACAGATTTGTGGCCACTGAAGCCCATGCGCAGGTTATTGGGTGTCACTGAAACAAAGGTGTAAATTAAGTCTTCAAGGGATTAGTGGTACTGTATATTTGGGGCATTACTGTATCAGTTATCGTCCAGTTTATTGGTAGGGGTCATAGTGTAATATGGGAGAGGAGCAAAAAGCTCCTAAAAAGCTATTTTACATCAATAGCATGGAGGAACTAAGGTCAATTTGTATGCAAAAACCCGGAAGCAAGTTAGCATTTTAGCAGTTTTTATTTATTTATTTATTTATTTTGTTTATTTGGCAGGGACAGTGTACATTAAATACTATTTCTGCAAATGCACCAGAAATAGCCAGAAGGCTAGTTTTCATCTGTTGTCCCTTGACAACCTAAAAAAAAAAAACAATACAAGAATTATACAATCAACCAAACATAGTTAAAAAGTACTAAAATAGACATGGTTATGTAGATGTTAATAATAAAAAAAGAATCTTTACAAATGAAACTAAAAAAACAACATTTTATATTAGAGATAAAAATAGCTGAAACACATTTAAACAACAGATAATTAAGATGGTAGGCACAAATGGAAACATACTAGTTTCAATCTAATAGGAATGATGACCCGTCTGATTCTCCATAAACCAGATTTTTAAATGTTTTTTAAATATATTAAAGGCGAAGTTATTAACCTTGTTTCAAAGTCAATGTTTTTTTTTTTTATGGGATTTTACTGCTTAAAAAAAGATCATTAAATTTAAAGCTTGTATTTGGCATTTGGATTAGCTTGTTATTTTGTTCAGTATTTTGATAAGTATTTTTCAGTTTGTAGTATTTTTCTAATTGGGCATTCATATTGTGTGCAGATAATGCGTTCACTCTCATGGCAGATTCTTTTGTTTTAATAAAGCTATTTTATGAAGATACTGTATTTAATAGTGCATCCTGTCTGTTTCCTGCTCTCAGCAATACAAATGCTTGAATATATTTGTAAAATATAAATAAATATTAACTAACATTTCACGTGAATGTTTTACATTAACATACAGTTCTCAGCATATATATTACACCCCTCACAAATCTCTCTTTTAAATAATGTTTTCTATAGGAAGATTTACAGTATTATATTTGTGCATACTTTATATTGGTCAGTACTGAACCCAAATCTAGAGATAATCGAACAATTTGTACATCCAAATTTATATGTTAGGGAAAAACATTAAATAAAAGATCTAAAACAAAAGAGCAAAATTCAACAAAAACAACAAAAAATATATAAAATTTTGTTGAAAGTTTGTAATTTTTCCCCAAAATTGTGCAGGAATTGAAATGTATTATCTCTTAATTTCTAAAGATGTTCAATGACTAAAATATTTGAATAAATATATCAGTTTAATAAATCTGCTTTGTTTAAATGCACCGACATATATAACAGATATTTACTGAGAAACAAATAAAAATATTCGTATAATAATATATAAAAATAATAATATATGAAATGGGGTGTGCTAAGTTATGCTGAGCACTGTCCATCTATTAATTTTTCGTCTTTTCATCTTTTTCTTCATCTGAACAAATTTAACTGTATATCTTAACTGCAATATTCACACTCCTCCTTAAATTCCTTTACAATACCTTAAAATGTATAGGTGACTGTATGGGCTACTTTTCGCTGTATTTTGTGACAAAAAAACAACATTAAATGTTGTTCTCTATCCATGATGGGACTTGCAGGCATTTGGGACTTGTACCTCATTTCTAACGTCTATGAAAAAAATATGGGATTTTTAATTGACAGCCAGTTTTTACTAAGGTAAATGGGCTGTATATGCTCGCGAGCGATACACTTATTAGGCACATTTATAAAACATACAGTATGTGCTTTAAAACTTTTACAACAACTGTAAAGCAAAACAAATGCATTTACCACAAGAAACTATGCAAAATGTAAATAATGATGCATGTTTAATACCTGTAATAATACTAAAAATACTATATTATTTTTTTACATATTTGTTTATATAGCATGGAGTATAATATAATAAATAGAGAGAGTAAATCTTTGTCATGAAACATATTTCTAAAAATAAGCCTGAAAAGTTGACAGTAGTAGGATGGTTGTGACGTAACAACCGACCACCCTGAAGTTTGTGTAGTCTGTTTATAACCTAAAGTCAGCTTCAGTTCTTGTGCTTGCATTTAGGATCCAAAAGTGATAAATATTATATTATCATGTGAGGATTATTGAGTTGGACAAAACGTGTTAGTGTAACGAACTGTGTTTGAACACAGAGCTTATTATTTGCAATCTTCGAAAAGTCTATGGGGAAATGAAGATTTTATGGGAACCAGTTTTATGCTAGCATCCGATTGGCCTATAAGGTGACATCATAGTCCTTCCACTTTATTACTGCACTAATTTATAGTACTGCATTACAGCGACGATTTAAGCTTTTAAGTTTTGTTTTGTGCAGGTTCCACAGGTTTTTTTTTTACACTTAGTACAGTATTTTATGTGTATTTCACACTGCAAACTAAAATGTTGAATTCACTTAAGAATAACACAGTTTATTTAATTAAGAGGGAATATTTGTTTTTATTGTATGTAAATTATTCATTTTATCAATTTATTCAAAAAAATTACATTTCAGCTATCATTATTGGTGTTTAACTATGAATTAACTTACTATTGATTTGCCTCTGACAAATACAATTAATAAAAAGATAATAAATACATGTATTTATATCAATAGTATCTGGATGCAGCCTTGATGATGCAAGCTGAGATTATTTCACTCAGCGATGCAATGTCAGACTCAATGGATCAAGTGACTTTACTGTGATGGGTGGGGTTGGGGTGCAGATTGCACTGCACCGAGTCTGCAGCCAGACCCCTCTCATTTATATTATATTATTTGTATTATTAATATTGTTGTTGTTATTATCATCATCATTTGTAGTTTTTTTCTAAATATGTCCTTAAGTTTTTGTCACTTATCACTTATCACTTTTTGTTAACTTTTAAACAATGAAAATACAAATAAATTTTGCCCACTTTGTAATCAGTACTTTAACTTCCGATTTGAACGTTATCACTGGATTGAATGGGCGTTATCAGTGGTTATCAGCTGATAGATATGGCCAGTAGGGGCCTTCTGCGCCTACTAGTCATCTCAGAAGGCTGTTAACATCCATCCACATGGTTAATCAGATATAGATCACATACGGCTGCATCCTGAAGTCAATGCAAATTATTTATATTATTTATTAAATTTAAAACATGTAAAACAGAAATCTGGATGTAGAGTCATTTGTATTAGTATAGCTGAAAAACCACAATGATTATTTATATTATTTATTAAATTTACCATTAATTGTATTTTATTAACGTCTACCCCAACCATAAACCCAACCATCACAGTCATGTAAAAACTGGATCTGGAGTCTTTACTATTAGTATTGCTGATTAACCATGTGGATGGATGATGACAGCCTTTTGAGCCGACTAGTAGTCGCAGAAGGCCCCTACTGGCCCATATCTACCAGTTGATAACCACTGATAACGCCCATTTAATCAAGTGATAACTTTTGAAGTGGGGGACTTTTGCTGCTAAAGGAATTTGATTCATCAGCACTTAATTATCTTTTTTTTGCTATTGCTTTTACCGTCACTGCGATGTACTGACATACACTAAATCTTTTCTGCCAGCTGTAAATACACTGACATTGTGTTTGAGCTCTCTTTCTCTTGGGCTGATGAATAGATCCAGTGATGTTGTTGTGTGGTTCACCGTCCGTCGCCTATAAGGCCATGATGCTTACACACACCATACTGGCCTCGTTCTACATGCCTTTGACAGCTAATCATTCACAATTCTGTTTGAAACACGGCTGTAAGCGTTAAAGCAGAGGCCGGCTCTAAATATACTGTCAGCAGTACAGGCTGACGTTTCTCTGAGAATTTCTGAGACGTGTTCACAGTGAATAAAAATCACCCAGTCATTTGATCAAGTGTGAAGAGCAAATAATGGCTCATCTTTCAGTACATCACAGTTGGCAATTAAGCTCCCCGTTCAAACACTGATTACAAAAATCATCTCAATGCACGCTAAATGTACAGCGGGAGGCTCGATAATGCGAATCTTTCAAGCTTAAAGATGAGGCACGACACATATTTCAAAGACTAAAATATGTTAAAAACATAAAAGCAAGCCTGTAAAAATATGACACGTAAATGCACTCAGGTCTTGTTATTTCTTAGTATTCCGTTTATATCATGAGGTGTTGGTACACTGATAAAAAGCAAAATCAACACCATCGCTAGATGCTTTGTAAAAGAAAAACAAAGTAACCATATACAGTACACTGTAAAAAAAATCTGTTAATTAAATGTTCATATCTTGTGATTGAGTTTTCCGTTTATTTATGGTTATGAATTATGTTATGGCACCTTGATCTCTTCTCTGTTGACTTTTGATGTTGAAAATTTAACTCTACAGTTTAACAAAATGACCTTTAATGACAGTTTGAAATATTATAATGCATAATAAGTAATATATAGGTTATATATGTTATATATATATATATATATATATATATATATATATATATATATATATATATATATATATATATATATATATATATATATATATATATATATATATATAAAACAAAATTTAATGGCAGTTTATTACACCACCCAGACCCAGTCTATTACACCCAGTATATTAGAACACTAACCCAGACAATAAATTGCTTTAATAAAAGTCACTTTTTCAGAATTTTTCAAGGTTAAACATTGTTTCAAGAAAGATAAAGGTTCCATACTGCAATTCAAAAGCATAAATAAAAGAGGAAAAAGAAAAGCATGAATCACAAGATAAGAAAAACTGCTACTTACGAATATTTTTACGGTGTGTCTAGTGACTTTGTAAGTATTTAGACATGCAATCCACACTGTAAAAAAACTAAAGCCATTTCAGTATAGAACAAAATGTCAAAACAAAAAATTAAGTAATTTAATTTAATATGATGTAGGAGAAACGGTTAAGATGTCTATTTAAGATATAGGTGATAAACTATTTTTATTTTTAGTTTTCTGTTTGGTCTGTTCTACAATAATTTTATTAGACACTTTTTTCAGTTATGTAGTTCTCTGACATTGAGTATAGTTTTTCTCTTTTATACTTGTATACTTACAGGTTTCTTTATGCATATATTTGTTGAACCAAGTCAATGTTGAGGAATTCTGTTATCACATGTTATCACTATTGTTGATAACCATGTTTACTAAAAGCACAATAAAGTTTAAGTCAAAAAATAAAGTCAAATGTATTTGTTTGTAAAGAAATGTAGTGCAGGCACACTCTACAAGCGGGAAACGTCTCTGCAAGGAAAACTCCAGCGTCATATGTTTTGTAGATGCCACCTGGTCTCATATTTAACAGGCTAAAGTCTTTAAATTGTAGAAATGTTTTGCTAAAAAAAATCCAAATATGGGAAATGTATATTACAGAACATCAGCGTGATAAAGTGCTGTTGTTATTGCCTATGATGAATTGTTTAGAGAAGCTAACATAAACCTTAAACAAGATGAATGCTAACAGATTTGCCTCTCTGTCAGAGATGGGCTCTATCACAACTAGACTGTTTCATTATTTAATATATATTTAAAATAGATAGGAATAAAATTGTAGTTGAAACAGTGGAGCGATTGATGGAATTGTAAAAGGCATGAAGTCAACAGGCAGTTATTTGTATCACATTTACATTGCAATATGAAATATTAGATAAATCTTTCTGCATGAAACGTCCATCTTTATTTTTACAATTTTTACATCTTTATTTTCTACTGTCTATAATCAATCAAAAAGCCCACAAATGTCATTCAGCCTTTGTTAAATTGATACATTTCAGGATTTATAAAAGTCTTTAATCTTTGAATGTTTAGCAGTACTTTTTAATATAATGTGTATTAAAAAGCATTTTACTTCTATAATGTGGCATATTTTGGAGTGAACAGATATCCATCAATTAAAAAATTTACACAAGGGCTTATGGGTTTTTAAGTTTTATTGGTACTGAACGTATTGTGTTTGGAAAAGCGGATATTACACTTTCAGAAATAAAGGTACGAGAGCTGTCACTCTGGTGGTGTCTTTTTAAAAGCTACTCATTTGTACCTAAAGGTTCCCTATTAATACCTCAAGGGTACATATATAGTACCTAAAAAGTAATCTCTTAAAATGTTTAGGTTCAAATTTAAGCTTTTGAGGTACCATTATGACCCTTTAAGTACAAATGTGTGTCTTCTGAAAAGGTACCACCCCAGTGACAGCTCTTGTACCTTTATTTCTGAGAGTGTACATAACAGAATGGAGACAGACCTGCATGAGAGTTATGGCTAAATATATTTGGTTTTGCTTAATCTAATACACGTATTTTTCAAGCAAAGTAAATTCAGAGGTAGTTTTTTGTGTTACTTTGTGTTACATCACATTATGTTATGTTATGTTATGTATCGGATAGCATTATCTAACAACTAATATCCAGTAGCAGTAACTGATATTAGCAAAATGGCAAGGTAATTTTAGAGGCAGTTATTTATTTATTTATTTATTTATTTATTTATTTATTTATTCATTCATTCGTTCGTTTGTTCGTTTGTTTTTTGTTTGTTTGTTTAATTGTTTATTTATTTATTATTCTTTATAATTGTTTGCATTGTTCAGTAAAAAATATACAGTAGTGTTATTCAAAGTGACATAAGAGAAAGTTATTTCAGATGAAGATATTTTATTCAGATCAGTGTATTTTTTACATCAGTTTTTTATGTTATTTTATGCTATACATTTAAGTTATGGAAGGGATAGCATTATCTAATAATATAAAAATCCATTATTTAAAGTGACATCAGCAAAATTTTATTTTTAAATGGATTAATTTAAAATTAATGATTAATTATATTAATTAATTATTTTATATACTTTTGTATTTTGTATTAGATACAAATAAAAATAGGTAAAAACAAGTAAAAAATCTGAGAAAGTAATTTCAGTAATTTTATTTTATTTATTAATCATTATGCAGATGAATATATTAATAGACCTGAAAGGTTTCATTTGCAAAAAAACCCAGACATCTCCTTCGATGTGTAAAATAAAAATCACATTAATGTGAAATCCAATTTTCATTTCATTCCTGTAAAGCAATCCGTCATGAACAAGATAACATCTATCTGCAAAGTAAATATACTCGGTGTCATATTTTATTTGCACTTAGTATTTAGACACTTGCACAATTTCCTCAATAACCAGTAAGAAAACGTCTCAGTAGCTTTTCAGTAATTAATGACAAGGTATTGAGTCCCCCAATAGAACGTCCCTAATTAATACAGTGGCTTTATTTTAGGCTTGCGATCTATTTTGGAATACACAAGACAATTTAGTCAGGACGGAGGCAGCTGCCGCCCTGGAGCGTATGACGAGGTGAAAAGGGGATGAAGAGAGAAAGAAAGAATAGAGAGAGAGAAAAAGCAACTCCACATGTTGCCCTCACGTGTAGCGCAGGTCATTAATTCAGAGAGGAGGGGGTGTCCTACATACCTTTTCTCCCTCTAAATATATATATATATATATATATATATATATATATATATATATATATATATATATATATATATATATATATATATATATATATATATATATATATATGGTGTGTGTGTGAGTGGGTATGGATAAAGATATATAAATATATGGCATGCTCTAAATGTCCTCATTAGAAGTGTGATTTATGATACCCCTACACTCCACCTTCTTTACGTTTGTGCTGCGGTAAGAGTGGATCATGGCCTGCTCTGCATCTGTTTTTAGGGTTTGCCAAAGCCAAAACAGCTCAGAATGGTTAAATCATATGCAATGTACAGTTCGCCAGACCACTGAACATCTCCTAGAGAGGCTTTGGCCTGCCAGAGAGCGAGTGGATGGATTGCACACAGATGTTTGAAATACTTTAGACATACCGAAATGAAAACCAGCTATGCATTGTAATGTAGCAAGGACAAGCATGTTGCAAACCTGTCAGAAAAGTTTTACACTGGACATAAAGTTCTGCAGTTATTACTTATTTATCAGCATGCTGTTTGTCAGGTATTAAATGTTTCGCTGCTGTTTTTCAATGTGATCAACTTTGCGCGGTTTCATTATGCTTGCAGACATGAACTGAGAAGACATTCCCTTGTTTCCTCTTTTTCTGTAGTTGTTGAGCACGTCACGTATGTAATGGGAAAGCATTTGAACATTTGTTGAAGTTACTCTTCTTTAATGGCATTGGTGTGCTTTAACTAAAGCTCAGTTGCTATAAACAATTTCTGTTTTGAGTTTGTCTGGAGTCAGGTAACAGATTGCTTAAGAAACGTTTTGCAAACATACAGCTGTGGATACGATATAATGATGCACTTTTTGCATCTCTTTTTGTGTCTATACATAAAACATTAGAAATGTATATTGTTTTAGGATGTTCTGGTCCTGATTTTTGTTTATCACAAGTGTAAGTTTAAATTTGATTATTATATTTTTAACCATAATGGAAAGTAAAAAAGGTAATTCGACCAGTCTGCTGATATTACTGTATGTGTTGCTGTCATTTTGTAAACAAACAAACCATACTGTGGAGTTAGTAGATTGGTGTTGGTGGAGTTGTTACAACCAGTGTTGGGGGTAAATCATTACAAGTAATGCAAGTTATGTAATAATATTACTTTTGGCCTTCGGATATTTATTTACTGTCTGTTCCTAAAGTGCGGAATGAGATTTTGAATGAGGCTTTTAAATATGCAGCACCTTTTGCATGGAATAATCTACAAACAAAGTTGCAGTTTAAAGAATTAATTTCACTAAATGCTTTTAAAAAGAGTATAACATATTTAGAAATTAAAAAACACAGGCTTGTAGACGTTTTAAATAATTTGTTTTGTCAATGTGTGATTCATGTTAATTGTTAACTTTTTTTTGTTTGATGTCTATTAGATCTATGTGACATTTATACTGCCTAATCTTGGCCAGGACGCTCTTGTAAAACAGATTTTTAATCTCAATGTGTCTTTCCTGGTAAAATAAAGGTTAAAATAATAATAACCTTTCTACTTAACAAGTAAAGTAACAGAATAATACTTGAGTTACTTTTTTGAAAATGTAATAAAACGTTATTAAATAAATAAATTGGTGAATTAAAATTAACTTAATCACAATGAATCACGCAGTCACTGAGAGGATGTTCATTGTTTTGAACGCACTGAGAAAAAAAAAAGAGAAAAGGGGTTTGTCTCAATGGACAGTAAATTTACTTCAGACAAAAAGTACAAAAGTAGCGAGCACATTGCTTTAAACTTTTACAAAGTTCTCAGATACCATCCTCAAATACATTTATGATTAAATGTGTACAAAATTTTTAAATTGCTTTTAATAGGAACTTTCCACAACACTTGGCACACCTGTTGTTATTGTTTAGCAGGTGATGTGGTACTTCATTTTTACTATTTAATCTACAGTCTAACTTCAATCCTTATTTAGTTTACTTCATATTAGGTGACTTTTATGATATGAAAGTCATCATGATCACAATATGAATATATTGTATGCTTTTCTGTCTGCTTCTGTCTGAAATTAGCATGTTTTTTAATTTTAATTTTAACTGTTTTATTTTAAAAATCTGACCCTGGATGGCAAAACATACTGCATATATGATAGAAATTCCCTAAACTATCAAAATTATATATTTTTTCTTTTAATGCCAGAAATCATTAGAATATTAAGTAAAGCTCATGTTTCATAAAGATTGTTGTACATTTTCTACTGTAAAAAAATAAATAAAAAATGTACCGATGTACAGCATTTATTAATCATAATTGAACATTTACTAATGCATTATTAACATTTAAGTCCATGCTTGTTAACATTAGTTAACATGAACTAACAATGAACTACTGTATTTTCATTAACTAACGTTAACTAACTTGAACAACTACAGTAGTAAATGTATTGTTCATTGTTTGTTCATGTTAGTAAATGCATTGATTAACATTTACTAATGGGCCTTATTGTAAAGTGTGACCATATATATATAAAACTTTTTTGCAATTGTATTGCTATTAGCATTTGTATTTTAAAAGTGATTTTCTCAGAATTATTTTTTTTTTTTATGATTCCAGATTTTCTAAAAGTTGGTACATATTGTCTTATCATAAGAAACCAGAAATCAATGGAAAGCTTACAGCTTTCAGGTTTTGAATAAATCTCAATTTCCAAAGAAATTGCACTTATGACTGCTTCTGTAATTGTGAATGATTCATTAATTCCCCAGAGGAGTGCATTAATTGGCTGTGGGAGCCATCATTTCATGATTAAAATTCAAAGATTAAAAAACTGCAATCACCTTTATTTACACATATTCATAACAGAAATAAGCTTATCATGCATCCAGCATTTGGGTTTAAATAAAATAAGTGGTTTGAAATTAAGTGTAGGTGAGTGACTTATTTATTGTCAACAAATGTTTGCTGTAACTTGAGTTTTAAGTGTTCTGAATGATGATACAGCACATTTCAAATAGCTAATACCACTACACCGTCAGCGATTAGCATAGAAGCCCATCACACACTGTGAGTGCTAGCAACTTCAGATAGCCTTTCACCTGCGCTAAGAGGAGAAGAAGAACTGATTATTTTTTTAATTGTCTGATTTAGATCAAGCGTGTGCTGACTATCATGCAGTGCACTGCAAATTATGAGAGAAGGTAGCTCATTACTTCTCACACAGGATAACCTTTCATTCAAATAAGCGTTTCTGCTTTGTTAAAAAAAGACAAATATGCTTAAAATATTAAAATCCACTATGAAAGAATAATGAGTTCTAAGCTTTTAATCTTTTGACTGCTTTGAATTTATATAAGCCCTTGTTTGATATTCTGTCTGATTACATAAAGCCGCCGTTGAAACATATTTGAAGGTGGTATGTTAGTTTAGTGTAACCTGCTGAGAATGAGAGTACCCAAAAGAGATATCAAAACTGGGGGAGATAGTTGTGTTTGCTGTCATCTCAAGAGGAACCTAGAGGCATTCACACTATTTTCAGCTAAAAACAGAAAACTGCTTATGTATTCTGGTAGTTCTATTACGCAACTGCTGAATTTTGAAAATGATTGAAGTGATTTTAGTACTGATTCTATTCTATTAGGATCTCACTCAGAAAGAGCTATTTTCCTATTTAAAGCTTGACTCTTATGTTTTCTACATCGTGTAAAACCAATACAAAATAATAAAAATTGCTTTGTCAGAACCTTTGCTGCAGGAACTTTCAATGTGACCATGTGCTTGACTTGCACAGGGAGAACGTGCCAGTCTAGCTGCCTAAGATCATTGCAGCCGCTGCACCCTTACTACAGCAGTAGAGTTTCTTGATTATTATGCCGGAATGAGAGTATAGTTCCTAACCATATCAACCTAGAAAATTGCTACTTTTCATTTTCCGTTGTTCTTAGTATACTGTGTGCATATAACTACAGAAGCATCAAGCTTTACATAGGAAAATAATTGAAACTCTTTGGTCATGTTTGAGCTAGATGCTAATGGTCTAATCAGATTAATTGATTTATGCTAAGCTAAATGATCTGCTGAATGTATAAAAAAATGGTAAATGCATTTCTACTTGTTTTTGTAAAACAATAATCTTTGTGATAATGTTGTTTCTGTAAGCAAAATGGCATCATTTTGTACTTTTTTGTCATGTAAACTTACCTTATAGCGCATTCCAAGAGTTCACACTTAGCTGATGATTTATAATAAAGTTTAATTGGCATGCTGCCCCTGGAGAGAGCCCTTAGCTCATAAGATCCTTGAGCCCAGGGCTCCCTCCCATTTGCAAGGCAAGAGGGAAGTTTGAGCTCAGGTAGATCTCAAGAACTCCCCTGCTGTAGTAGCTAATGAATAGATAGTGATTGCTCTTAAGCGATAACTACTTGCTAGAACATGTCTATGGTGCCGATTTGGATTAGTCAATTAACTTAAGTTGCATGTTTTTAGAAGGTGGGAGGAAACCAGGAAACCCACGTGAGCACGGGGAGAACGTGTAAAACCCCGCACAGAAACATCGGCTGGCTTGGTAAGGGATAGAACCAATGATGTTGGTTCTGTGAGGCTACAGTGCTAACCACTGGGCCACCATACCACCCATCTAGGAAAGGAGGAGGAGTAGGGGTGGAAGGGGGGATTCTTTAAAACGAAAATGGCTGTTATGTGGTATTTATAGTGGCTTAGAAATCATCTTAATGGTGAATCATAAATTGGATAATGCGGGGCCGGCTGCAAGCAATCATAAGCACGTAATCCTCTCGAAATTAGTTTATAAATAAATTTCACTTACGGGCCATCACCCCTAAAGAACAATGTGAGAATTTGGATAAAACAGATTGATGCAGCTGTGATGTACTGTTGGATGAGATGTTGTGCCCTAGTGCTACAGTAGCTAAAATACATTCTGTAGGCCAAAAGGACTACTTAAGTTTTGTGTGTCCTGTCAAACACTACTTTTGTACAAAAAAAGACAATAAAATATGTGACCCTGGACCTCAAAATCAGGCATAAGGTACTATTTTTTTGGAAATTAAGATGTTATATAACCTAAAAGTGGAATAAAGTTACTATTTGTTGATATATGTTAGGATAGTACAACGTTTGGCTGAGATATAACGATTAGAAGATCTTGAATTAAAACATAAATAAATAGAGATAAACTGTCCAAATTAAGTTCATAGCAATGCATATTATTGATCAAAAAAGGTTTTGATATATTTATGAAAGAACAATCACAAAATATATTATCTAATTTAGAAAACCTTCAGTCCTAAACATTTAAGACGAGACAAAAATTGTGTGAAATAATTAAACCAAAACCACATTTGAACGCTGTGTGAAGCTAGTAAATACTTGTCAAGGTTTAAATATATGGCACCTGAAATATATGAAATAGCAGGAATTAAAGTTAATATATATGGTTGTTATAAATAAAATGTTAATATGATACTCCATTGTTTATCCTATGGACTTTGACTCTCTTACTACTGGAAATAGATTGGAAACTTCAGTTTATCCTTATTGATGAAGTGATTATTATGTCTGATCAAATAAAAACTTAAACCCTTATTGTAGCAAGTACATACTGATGTGAAAATCTACTCTCAAAGTGTGGTCTTGTCTTGTATAATTAGGTTTTGCTATCACCACAATATATTTAAAAGTAAATCAAGGATTGAAAAGCAATTCCAAAAGACTTTATATATGCTTCATTCTAAGGGTGCTTTCACACCTGTGAATCGATTCAGTTGTTCCGAAACAGGGATTAAAATTGTTACAATGTTGCTCTTTGTTCTTGGTGCGGTTTGCTTTCACACAGCAAAGTTTCTAAACAGACCAAAAGAGCTAAAACAAGTCAGGTGTGAGTAAACTCTCTTCACATTGGTCAGTTTCACGGCTTATTTTGCAGAGTCCCACTCAGCTGTCAGGGGGGTGGTAGTGGTTTGGTGGTGTTTGACAGGGTGCGCGCGAAGTGTCTGAAGAGCGGGGACGGATGCGATGGGGAGGGGTGAGAAGGGTGCGCAACGTATTTGAGGACCGGGAGGGAGACGCGCGATTTCCGGTAGGCTACCACTCGTTTGCGGGCACCCGGGAGTCTCTGTGCATTTGGGATGTCTGGAATGACCTCCCGCCCTACTCATAATTCTCTCTTCATATAGCCGTATGCCTATTACATATCCATAATACACTGTGATATAACCGGGCTCGGATCGTATAGCTTTCTCACTACAATCGATTCGCTCCAGAGTTTGTTTCAATCGAGCCGAGACCACCTCATTCGAGCGATCTTGGAGTGATTGTTTTGGCGCAGATCTGAAAGCCAAATGAATCGCGCTAACTGGGCGAACGAGACAGGTTCCGAAACAAAAGTCTAGGTGTGAAAGCACCCTAAGACAATTTCATTGAGAAGTGTGCAGCACATATTTACACATTCATTGGACATTTGTGATGCTTTCTAAACAACAATGCTTTGGATTTTTTTTATGTTTTCCACTCATTTGATAAGAACCAAAGTATATAAAAATTACTATATTTAAAATGTTAGTAGTAAAAACAGCAACAACTACAACAATCATTTGACCTAAATTTGCTACTCTAGATTTCTATTTTTATTTTTTTTGTCAATTCAGCATGCGTCTGTGAATGCCCTATATAATATATCAGATGGCTTGAAAAAAATATACTCTGAAATTATATGTAAAAAGGTTGGGGAGATATTACACTGAGTATCATTCCAGAAAGCAACTGGTTTACCCAGAGCCTCAAAGCTCCATGACTGACCCTGCAGTCCTTTGAAGCCTGATTGGTTTAGATGAGGCTCTTGTCCAGCTCTTCTGGCTGACAGCAGACTTGAACAGCAGGAGTCACACCGCCAGCAGTCACTAATGAGACTATTAATGGCCTGTCACATCCATAAATGACCCATTACTGATACCCAATCACTGACTTTATATATAACCACCTTACATTCACTCCTGATTGTTTGTTTAATAATTTACCTGATAGTCTGATCATTAACTACACTGTACGATTATCTGACAAGCTCATTCCCAATGATCCATAGACTTTTTGACAAACTGCCATCAAAAATTATGATTTCCAGAGTTTATTTGGAGTTTGTGTTGATTCTCTGTTATTTTAAATGAAACAAAGCAGATAAGCTTTACTATAACTGCAGACTGTCATCTTTAATTTGAGGGTATTTACATGCAAATCGGGCAAACGGTGTAGGAAACACAACAGTTTTCATACAGTTGAAGTCAGAATTATTAGCCCCCCTGAATTATTAGACCACTTGTTTATTTTTTTCAATTTCTGTTTAACAGAGAGAAGATTTTTTTCAACACATTTCTAAACATAATAGTTTTAATAACTCATTTCTAATAATGGATTTATTTTCTCTTTACCATGATGACAGTAAATAATATTTTACTAGATATTTTTCAAGACACTTCTATACAGCTTAAAGTGACATTTAAAGGCTTAACTAGGTTAATTAAGGTAACTAGGCAGGTTAGGGTAATTAGGCAAGTTATCGTATAACACTGGTTTGTTCTGTAGGTTATCGAGAAAAAATATAGCTTAAAGGGGCTAATAATTTTGTCCCTAAAAATGGTGTTTTAAAAATATAAAACTGCTTTTATTCTAGCCGAAATATAACAAATAAGACTTTTTCCAGAAGAAAAAATAATAACAGACATACTGTGAAAATTTCTTTGCTCTGTTAAACACCATTTGGAAAGATATACTTTAAAAAAAAATAAAAATTGAAGGGGGCTAATAATTCTGACTTCAACTGTAGGTGCCGCCCACTTGTTAAGGGTCCAAAAGAAATTATTTATGAATTTGCTTTTTTTCTGGTAACATTGCATAAAAAGAACATTATGTTGTCAAATACACATTTATTTTCAAAAACAGTGGTAATAAATTTAATTTATAAAACTAAATTAGGTAATCAAATTAAATGCGAGTTTAAATGAATAAAATATAAAAAAAAGCAATTATAAACAAATGAGTATTTTATGCTGAAATTTTCTTTCTAAATGATTAATGATACTAATAATAATTGTATATGTTATTGTATATTATCATTATATCATTATCTTTATTTTGATCAATAATGTTATGATTGTTATTGCTGCTGCATCAAGACGTACAAGAAAAAGTCTTTATGCAATATTAATGGATTTCTTTTATGACCTTTTAAAGTTTTAATACAAATTTGGATTTTAGTTATAAATGTTGTTGAGTTTATGCTTGTTAAGTTTAATTATTTAAAATTACGCAAAAAAATCATAATTCATTTTATGCATACTGTATTGAAGATACCATTATTATTAAACAATATATAAATTATTTTCAATTGGTTGATTAATTCAATTTAAATTACTTTATTTATTTATTTATTTATTTATTTATTTATTTATTCATTCATTCATTCGTTTATTTATTTATTTATTTATTTATTTATTTATTTATTTATTTATTTATTTTTATAGTTTTTTCTTTATTTATTTGTGTATTTATTTATTCATTTATTATTTTTTATTCATTCATTCGTTTATCCATTTGTTTATTCCTTCATGTAATTATTTATTTATTTATTTATTCATATATTTATTTATTTATTTATTTATTCATTTATTTATTCATTTATTTATTTATTCATGTATTTATTTATTTATTCATTCATTTATTTATTCATTCATTCATGTATTTATTTATTTATTTAATTTAACACTGTTTCTCTCTGAGATTTGCTGACTCGCTAGCTGTCCCTTGAGGGCTCGTGTTCCCCAGTGTGAAACCTCTTCTTCTAATCCAAGCAGATGTTTTGTTTTCAGTTACGTCACTGATGTGTTTCCACAGAGCCTTAAATTTGACCATCGTCTTCTTTTCGGATTTGTTTGTACCTCTCCTCTCTCCCTAACTTTGTTTGACTAGTACTGTCCCATATTCAAGTTTTCACCTAATGAAGATAAACTAGGTAATTACGCTTTTGGCAGAGTGGAAGTATGCAGTGTTATATTTATCCATTCTGACAGTATGGGGTCGGATGTGTAAGGGCAGTCTGAATCTATAGGATAGAATTTCCCGGGTAGTTCCTCTTTGCAACAGCTGCTATCTGGGACAGTCTTCTGTGGGACGGGTCCTCAGGTGATCTGCTGCAGATGTGGCTGGAGAGAGCAATTTATTTTCTCGTTGACAGTGTTTAAAGTATATAGCACAAGCATCTGCAAGCTCTTTTCATAGAAACAACAGTTTGTGACAGACTTCATGTGTAAGGAAAATCTTTTTTTTTTGGCTTTTATGCTAAATAGTTTATTTTAATTTAACTACCGTTTAAATTAAGGATGTGATTTCTGATTAAATGTACAGTCTCTTTGTTGATCAACCATTGGGGTGGGTTTTGTAAAGAGTAACCTGTTTGACCAGAAATTGTTGGTAACACTTTAGTTTAGGTCACAATTCAGAGTAGTAACAAATCATTAACTAACACCACTAGCTTATTAAACTTATTAACAGATAATACTAATTATCTGTTTATTAATAGTTAGTAAGGTAGAAGTGGTATTTAGGTTTTGGGATGGATTAGGGATGCAGAATAAGATCATGCTTTATAACTGCTAAAAAGCAGTTAATGTCTTAATAATAGTCAGGTAATAAGATTATAAAGGGCTACAATAATGGCATAATTTTGTAGGAGAAACAAGATATTTGTGTCACTTTATTCTTGCGTAGCCAAGATCTTCAGACTGATGACAGAAGTTCTGAACTCCACAACAACTCTCATTGGCCAGGGATCAATTAAAAGATTATTTGAAAGTTCTAACAATTTTTTTTGCTATAGCTGTTGTATATTTATGCAATGTGCTGCAGGGTTTCGTTTTCTGTTCCGTTTTGGGCCCTGTTTTGTTCATATGCAATACTTATAATGCTTTACAGGGATGAGCATGCGGTATTAAGATATAATATGTATTTTATTTGTATGGAACCTGTTCGGGTTTTAGGGTTGCACGATTGCACACGTTCTTAAACAGCGCTGATTTGCCATTGGGTTCATGTGCTCAACAGAAATGACTGTGTTTGGCACAACAGACATGACCGTGAACGTCACCTCTTCACCAAATTCCTTGCTGTTTACTAAGCGTAAACACAAATACAGGGACACTGGAGCGTTTTAATGCCACGATTCATCAGCGGATCGCTCAAATGTCAGCCTATAGACAAACCAGCAGATTTACGTGACTTTGAAATGCTTCAGGGTCCATGTATCTGTGATTACACTCTGTAAACATTGGTTAGTTTGGTGAGCTAATGACTTTCAAATGGCAAATAAGCGATGTTTAAGAATGTGCTCAATAGCGCTCAAATGTTAGCGGGAAATGGACAGTTTAAAATTTGTTTTGTATCGATTCCAAAAAATTATCCAATTTCAGTATTGTGACAACACTACATCAGTTGTATGCAGTTTAGCAGCCAGCTCTACTGATTCCAAATCCAGCAGCTGATGGAAATGGAGAAAAAAGCTTAAGAGCCTTTGAGGGAGAAAGTGTATGATAAGGAATAATAGACGATGGGTGTGAACTCAGGTGTGCACTGTTTCCTAATAATTCAATAGAGGGGATTCAATTATTTTGCCTATAGTATACTGCAGATAACAAGCCTTAAGACACGGTTCAGATGGTAAAATTTCAAGAAAATTTCAGTTTGTTTTTGTTCTCTTAGTTCATCCTGAACATGCCATTTTTTTGTTTGTTTTTTCTGTTGAGTTTTTAGCATCACGATGGCATTGTTAACAGGTAGACCATTAAGGAATAGGTAGTCTCTTTTTGGTCAACAGCTTGTTTAGGAAGCTTGAATTAAGTGGCCCTAAATTAGTTTTGATTGTAGGTAAATAGGTTTGTTATGTGGCAAATAAATAATGGAAGACTTATGGGATTAATGATCATCATGTTCTGTGACTCTCCTTTGAGAATATGCACCAAGAGGCCTTATTATTCATTACTTCGATACTACTGAGAAGTAAATAAGACCCTGTTCCTTTAATGATGCTGTCAGTTACAGTATCATATTTAAGTAAATCTTTTATGAGCACTATTGTTGGGTGACATGTGCACCCAATGACATCAAGTATACTAAAGGTATGATACTTTTCCATTAATTTATAGTTTCTTTTGTTATCTGATGCCACTCAGGTCAACTTAGCATCCTCCTGAATAAGCACTGCAGTAAAAAAGGGTAAAGTTGCATAATCTGTCTTAGTCATGTTTGTTCTGTGTGAAATCACTTTAACATCAGGACAAGCACCTACGGCTTTTCCTCTGTAGAGTGGGGTCCTATAATGCATCCTTGTCTTTCAGCTGAATTCTTTATTCTATTTTGTTGTAAAGCACTAAGCGTTTGGGGCATGCTTATTTCTAGGGTCTGCCCGGACATTTAACATCATGCTAGAGGCTTTTTGCTTCATGACATGCACCGTGTTGCCTTTGTAGCTATAACAAAGAGAGATGGAGAACTGGTTATGTAAGACAATATATTTTGCATTTTATTCAAAAGTGGCTTTTTGAAAAATTTACCATTAAATCTTGCTTGTAGATTTTTTTGTGGAAACCTATTTTGTCTTTATATCATTTAATATTTCACTCTTTTCTATTTGTAATCTGCTTAGTGTTTTTTTTTTATTTATTTATATCTAAATATACTCTATGTATCTATATAAACACACACGGTCACTTTATTAAGTGTTCAGCTGCTTGTTAACGCAAATTTTTAATCACATGGCAGCAACTCAATGCATTTAGGCATGTAGACATGGTCAAGACGATCTGCTCCAGTTTAAACCAAGCATCAGAATAGGAAAGAATGGGAATTTAAGTGACTTTGAACGTGGCATGGTTGTTGGTGCTAGATGGGCTGATCTGATTATTTCAGAAACTGCTGGCCTAATGGGATTTTCATGCACAACCATATCTAGGGTTTACAGAGAATGGTCAGAAAAAGAGAAAATATCCAGTGAGCAGCAGTTCTGTGGGTGCAAATTCCTTGTTGATTCCAGAGATCAGAGGAGAATGGCCAGACGTTTCGAGCTGTTACAACCAAGGTATGCAGAAGAGCAACTCTGAATGCACAACGTGTCAAACCTTGAAGTGGATGGGCTAAAGCAGCAGAAAACCACACTGGGTTCCACTCCTGTCAAATAAGAATTCTACAATTCACACAGGTTCGCCAAAATTGGACAATTTAAGATTAAAAAAATGTTGCCTGGTCTGAAGAGACTTGATTTCTGCTGCTCAGGCTGGTGGTGGTGGCACACTTTGGGCTTTTTAGTATCAGCTGAGCTTCGTGTCAACACCATAAAGCGCAAATCATCTCAGACTGGTTTCTTAAACATGAGTTCCTTGTACCCAAATGGCCTCCGTAGTCACCAGTTCTCAATCCAATAGAGCACCTTTGGGATGTGGTAGAACCTTGTTGAATCTACACCAGAAGGATTAAGGCAGTTCTGAAGGCTAAAGGGGGTCCGACCAGGTACTAGTACGGTGTTCCTAATAAAGTGCCTTTATATTTTCCTGCATAAAGTCTATACACACACACACACACACATTAATGCAAAATACTTTTGTTTTACGCAGATACTTAAAAAAAAAAAACTATTTACACAAATTTTTATTTAATTTAACTTAAATCAAATTCATAGTCAAAAAACATAGCTTTGCAATCTGTGTGTGTGTGTGTGTGTGTGTAATTAAAATGTTAGGCCTATTTTAAAATAACATTTTAAAATGTATGTGATGGCAAAGCTGGCTTGTTGGATTATGAATGCCTTTTGAGCTACTTAATTTTTTGGTATTTTTGGTAATCTAAATTATTTGTAGTGTAAATGTATTTTAAGAAATGAAATTTATTTCAAACAAATGTTTTGCATTAACGTAAAAGCATTTACTGTGACAGTATTGTGTGTGTGTGTGTGTGTGTGTGTGTGTGTGTGTGTGTGTGTGTGTGTGTGTGTGTGTGTGTGTGTGTGTGTGTTTGTGTGTGTGTGTGTGTGTGTGTGTGTGTGTGTGTGTGTGTGTGTGTGTGTGTGTGTGTGTGTGTGAGAGAGACATGTTGTTAAATGATTACAAAATTATTTAACTGTTGGGATTAACCATGACCAATTTTATGTGTGTATTTTGTGTATTTTAGTTGTGACGAACTTTGATTCATCGTGTGCTTCCCTTTGTTGTTGTCCGTATATAAATAATTTAAAAATTGTTATCTAATAATCTCAAACGACCCAAAGTTGGATGAAAAGACCTTGATTGTTACGCAATACTCATTTTTATACATCACTAGGACATAATAATCCATCACCAAGCGAGTATTTTCAATCTGAGTGAGCGACGGTCTCTTTAATGGGGTCTCTCACGGAGGTGCCTTGGGCTGTCTGGTGCAGCTGCATGCTGAGACTTTCACATTCATTACTTAGAAATGCCTAAATACGTCTGCAGAGTCTCTCAAAACAATTTATGAGAGTTACTCACATCCAGTGATGCCCAGCTCCACTCTCTTATAGCAAAAGCAATGCTCTTTTGTAATGTAAAAGGTTGCACTCCTTTATGTCATGCCCAATTTTTTTTTTATTCCCTGCACGTGCACTGATTCTTGTGCTTTCCATGTGCGATTAACCGTGTTCATCTGAGCGTGATTTCGTCACTGTTCTCCTCTGCGGTTACGTCACATCTCCATAGTAACTTCCTGCCTCCCCTTTAGTGTGCATTCTGGCTCACTGCACAGGTAATGGCGTTTCTGTACAGCGTGTCAGAGAGAAACACAATATTTCAAATGAAGCTGGCACAATAAGCCAGAGCTTTGCTCGCGCTAATCTAGCTGCTACTTTCCTCTCTAACATGCGTTTGAAGATGAAACAGGCATTGTTAATTAATTTGCCACTGTGTTGCGTTTTAGCCCAGGAGAGTGAGAAATAAAGACTGGCGGCAAATGTACTAAACGCACACGCTTCATTCACTAGCTATCAATATGTTCTAAATGTGCTTAATTAGTGTGCTAAAAATGTAACCGTTTCTTTCTCGCCCGCACCTTATTCACACAATTATGTTAGCTTTCTAAAATTAGCATTGCTATTATTACCCGCAGAAAGTGGGAGGTAAACTGGAATTCATTGAAAAGAGATTCATTTTCAAATGATCGTGGAAGCAGCTGTTAATCAAATGCTGGTAAATAAAATACCTTAATTTAAATGTGTTATTTATTATTTATACATTTCAGCATTTGGATATATGTATGATATCATTTTATTGTAACATGCCTTTATTAAAGTACATTGCTCATTACTAAATGGTTAAAGACTTCATTTTACAACTAATTGTTCATTTCTGGCATGAAAGCAAAAGATGACAGTGCTTTCTCAGTCTAAGTCTCAGTCAAAACTTTGGAACACATTACCTTAACAAATTAGAGCTTCATCTAGATTAATCTAATATTAATATTTTCTTTCTTTCTTTCTTTAATTATTTATTTTATTGTGGCAAATATTGTCCTGTTTCTTTAATTGTTTATAATTTTTGTCATGTTTTCGATGCACTTTGGTAAATATTCATGTTGTTATAAGGTGCTATATAAGTAAAGTTGACCTTGACCTTGGCCTTTCTCCTGATGTTAAGGTGTATTGAAATATCTGAAATATCTGTTTTTGAGATTTCAATCTTGAACCGTTTAGTTTAATAAGCAATATACTGTACTTTAATAGGTGCATGTTACAGTTTGGTAAGATGCATCTTCAGTGATCAGATCACAAGTGGTTTAATTAGTTAAGACAGATCGTCACCTTAGAATTATAAGGTTCTATCTGTGTTCTCAATGATTTTGAGATATTGAGCTTCAAACTTTTTGATTTCCATATAGCAAACAGAATATGTGTAGCATTTGTTTGTTTTTTTAAATGAAAAAAAATTTAAAATGTAAACAACTTATAAAAAACATACCATAATGTAAATACGTTATCACTTAATAAGAATATGTCAATAACTCATTTTTGACAAAAAATGTCCTTAAAATTCTATATAAACCTTATAACTCTATGGTGACAAGATTATTTTAAATATGTTTTAATTTATTTGTTATATGAGTTCAATTAAAAGATTGACATTTAAGTTTAAGGTTTGAATGTAGACTACTGTTTAATTATGTTAAAACTGTAAATGCTGTAGTAGGATTAGGAACTCATCATAAATAATGGAAATTAAATAAAATATTTATTTTTGCTTGCATCACAAACTATTCAGCAATCAATTTTGTGTTTAATAAACGTCTAAAGGTATCTAAACGTAGACAGCTTGGCTAAAACAAGGCTAAACTTGGGCTGTCAGTAAAAATCTAATAGACATCTAAGCCCAAAATTAGACTAATCCTTAAATAGACAGAGTAGACTGACTTTATATGTGTAATCAATCATTTCTGTTTATTTGACAAATAGTGTAGTTTTGGCCTATTCTTAAATGTCTAATAGATTTTCACTCACAGCCCAAATTTAGTCTTGTTTTAGGCAAGACGACAATGCTTAAATGCCAATTAGACATCTTTAAAAAACAAAAAATGCTTGCTGGGTAAATATAGGTAATATACTGCATTTAATTCATATTTCTGCTTTAATATTTACTATAGTATTGTATCTATTACTTTACTATTGTTAAGTGTAAACCTGTTTACCAAAAACATTCGTTCATTCACTTTACTTCGGCTTACTCCCTTATTTATCAAGGGTCACCACAGCAGAATGAACTGACAGCTATTCCATCATATGTTTTATGCAGCAGATGCCCTTCCGGTGACAACCCAGTGCTGGGAAACACCTATACACTCTCTCATTCACACACACTCATATACTATGGCCTATTTAGTTTTTTCAATTCACCTACAGCGAATGTTGTTGGACTGTGGAGGAAATGGGAGCACCCAGAGGAAACAGACAGAAATGCAATCTGACCAAGCGTTGACTCGAACTAGCAACTTTCTGCCACCGTGCCACTCATTTAAGATAATTTTGCAGTGTTAGACTGAAACATTGGAAAAAAGGCAAAACATGCACCCACATTTAGACCTTCCTTCAAAAGAAAGTGATCAAAAAAAGAGAAATCCCAGTCATAGTTAAGTGTTATGTGTCTCCCTTGTCTACTTGATATCAGAATAAACTAAAGGCATCCTAACACCAGGTGTAAATAGTGCCAAAGAGACTTGAATAATTCTGCATCCTCAGCAACCAAACACTCAAAACTAGCCTGCAATATCCAAAATTGTGGTGTGAAAATTACATTTAGCATAGATTTTGTGAGCACATTTGCACCGCTACCTAATTTACATAAATCCTTTAGTGAACCCTATGCTGAGACAACAGAGGCACCACAGTCAAATAAGCGGCACAATTCGTTTTTAGTGAAAGGTTTTTGTGCTTTTTCTTGTCTCTCGTGTCCTGGACAGATCGCTGCTGTCTCTTTACTATGAGGAAGACACTAAGGTGTCATATTTTGCCAATAGTGTCACAACTTCCTTCACTTCACCGCATGATTCTTTTGACATCTCAGGGGCGATGAATTATTAAACAGTTTCCACCAGGAATGACAGTGCCACTATCCGATATTTTTTTATTTTTCCTTTTTGTTGATGAAGACAAACTCAAGTTTCCTATCAGCCACAAAAAAAGATGAAGAACAGTGTGTTCCGACACTCTCACAACCAGATCCCAGTTCTGTATCACCATTCGCATCACATCACAATGTCAAAATGCGTCACGTCATAATGCACCACGCAGCCCCGAAGCTCCATCCTGAGTGCTGTTTTTTTTTTTTTTTTTTTGATAAATATAGAGGTTTTATTTATAGAGAGTGGAGCGGTAAGTGGGGGCCAGCGCTCTGGAAAGAGTCGCGCTGGAAGACGGTGGAGCGGAGTGGCGTAAGGGCAGAGGCGCTTGAGGACAGAGCGACCCAGATGACAGTGCTGCCAGAATAATCACCCCCTCCCAGACCAGACAAGCCCGGACCGTGGCTCTGCTGCGGGAACGTTCGCCGCATGATGTCACTTTTGTTACGGCTAGGCCTCGCTCCTGCACCACAGACGGCCCTCATGAATATTTGCCAGCTGACTTCCGGGCCTCTGTTGCTCACGGTAACACAAATGAGGAGTGGAGCCTGTGAGATTTTAACAGTATGTAACACATATTCTGGCTCACTGTGTCCCTGTGAATGCAGTGCGAATAGGAGATATCACACAGTAAGACTGAGCTGGACTGGTCAATCCTGGCCAAAACAACTTTTGCGAAAAGCCCAAGTTAGATCAGTGACGATGAGACTCTGTGCTGTGTTGATGATGTTAGTGTGTGTTAAACATTTGCATTTCTTACCTTGACATTCAAGTTACATGCATCTTCAATGGGCTTCAGTAGATTTCACCCAAAGAATTTTGGCTCCAAGAGTCTTTCCGAATGTTTTCTGTTGGTTAGCCAGGAAAGTCTTCTTTAAGTAATTGGTGAAACTTGATTTTTTTAAGCATTTGAGATAAAAAAAAAAAAAAAATCTCAAAGTATTTTACAACTCTGTGTAATGTTCTGGGAAGGTTTTTGATTGCAGAAAAAACCTACAAGCAACATTTTATTCAATAATTTTCATTCAATAACCTACAGAACATATTTATTTGGTTCCACAAAATATATCAAATTGGGAACCAAAAGGGAACTGTAGGAGAATGCTGTATGTAAATGATGAGTGCTGTGTATTTGTCCTGTGAAAATTATTTTCTTTACACAAAATAATTCTTTCTTATTCCACCTTTGTTGTTTGTAAATTGTAGGTTTTAGTATATCCCAGAAAAATGCTTGGTTACAGAGTCACCATGGATATCACTCAGCATTTGCAATATGTTTATTCTTGTTTGCTAGGGAACATGTGTAAATCAGACTTGATCACTTGGTTACTGCTTCGAGACTATTATACTATAATAATAATAATAATAATAATAATAATAATAATAATAATACTATATCAGTTATCATTATTAATAGTAATATTAATAAACTTTATTTTATAGCGCCTTTAAAAACAGCATCTCAATGCACTTTACAAAAATCTAAAATGTGCAGCAGTAAAACATACATGCAAGGACGAATGCAAAAAAATATAATAATAATAAAAAAATAATAATTAAAAACATAAAATAAAAATAATAGATCTAAAAATGAAATAAAAGCTACCCTAAAAAGTAAGTTTTAAGTGAAGATAAAAATAAGCTGTGGGAAAAACAAAGGGTAAAGAGTTCCACAATTTAGGTGCCAATATTTATTTTTTAAATAGGAGTTATGTGCTCTCTTGCAAAGTATTACAATAGTCAATACAGGAAAATGCAAATGTGTTAATTTTTCAGCTACAGAAAAGGGCAGCATGGGACGAAGTTTGGCAATGTTTTAATCTTATTTACATTTTATATGAATTTATATGCCAAACTTTAAAATGTTGTGTCGGTAAGTTTTTTTCTTCATCGTTACATTTCTTTTAATCAAATTTATTCAGCATTAAAACAGTATTAAGTTACAAGAAAAAATCTATTTGGGTTCCTGAAAAATCAAGAAATCACTTTTTAAACAAAATCAATAAGCAGCAATAGTGATAATAAGAAGTGTCACTTGGTTTTGTAAAGAAAAAAAGGAATAATATAATTGAAGGAATAAATACATTTTAAAATATTATAGTAAATAAGAGTAAAAACAACAAAAAATTAACCTGGGCAGTAGTCAACAGTAGTACTGTTAAAGTCAGAATTATTAGCCCCCCTTAAGAATTTTTTTCTTTAATAAATATTTCCCAAATTATGTTTAACAGAGCAAGGAAATTTTCACAGTATGTCTGAATGTTTTTTCTTCTGGAAAAAGTCTTATATTTTATTTTGGCTAGAGTAAAAGCAGTTTTTTAATTTTATTAATTTTAACCTGCCCAGTTAACCCAATTAACCACGTTAAGTCTTTAAATGTCACTTTAAGCTGTACAGAAGTGTCTTGAAAAATATCTAGTAAATATTATTTACTGTCATTATAGGAAAGATAAAATAAATCAGTTATTAGAAACGAGTTATTAAAACTATTATGTTTAGAAATGTGTTGAAAAAAATCTTCTCTCTGTTAAACAGAAATTAGGGGAAAAATAAACAGGGAATTATTCAGGGGGGCTAATAATTTTGACTTTATCTGTATAAATATTTAAAGTAATATAAATTATGTACAAATTATATTGACAGATGCCATAAACATCACATAAGAAAGTCTTTATTTTAATATATTAATAAAGTGTTTACTTGTGTTTGAAAAATATTTAATACTAATAACTCTGCTGTAGATTAATCTGTCCACTGTTAAAGGTTATGTGTTTTCTTTGTTCCTTGCAGGTTATGGCATCCCCAGTCTCTCAGCTGAAGACAGTAAGAAGTGGGAGAGTCGCAGGCTGCTGCAGGACTTTGACATTGACAGCAACTACACTGATGAAGTGCAGCTTGGGCCCAATGCTGATAAAAACTGCACACCGCCTGGTAGGATTTAAAACAGCACACACACATAAGAGTCCAGCAGCTCTTTCAGTTCAAGCAAGAAGATGATAGTTTTTTGTTTGTTTGTTTTTCTGGGGAACATGACATGACTAATATCACATTTAATGGGGGGAAAACAACAGAATGTGATTAGGCAAGAAGTCATGCCAAGTTCCACTTGTGAAATTGTTTTTTTGATGACAGCGTTTCCACATTAGGATGTGTAACAGACTGTTATGAACATCACGTTGAGCAACATCGAGTGAATCTGGAATGAAAAGTTCTGACATGCTATGTTTGTTCCCACTGGTTTGTGAGTCCACAGAGGTGTTAGTATTGTATCAGGACTTTCCTGTCATCAGTAAGTCAGACACTAACTCTTTTGTTGCATTCTGAGTGAGTAATCTTGCTGACACAGACTTTGCTATTGTTTCTCTTGTGGCCCGCTGCCGGCACATAATGTGTGTTATAGAGACCTATGAGCAGCGACTGGGTCAAAGGTTAACAGAGGCCAAGGTGAACACATTAACATCAATAAAGAAGCTACATACTGTAAAAGTAGTGCTAGTCTAGTCATAGTCTAAAGAGCACATTTCCAGGAAATAATTGTCAAACTTAAGAAAAACAGACACAGAGAAAAGTTAATAAAGTCATTGTTAATAAAGTCATATTTTATCATTCAGATATTATGTAAAATACCATCTTTTACCATAATAAAGAACATTTTTGTGTAAAGAAACGCTGTTAATGCTGTATTATGCATGCCAGGCCATTAGGTGACAATGTCACTGCACACCTGCACACATACTGTCTTGTAGTCCAGCATTTTCTTTTAAGTACTTGTGCTTATAGACTAAACATGTACAGTAATATGCATGAGCATTGACATCGCTGTTTTTGCTCTGTCCACATAAAAATCAAACTGTTTTTCTGCACGGTTTTGCTGTTTGACTGAAACCAAAACTTTCTGAAAACTCCGGCCAGGGTGAAGATTTTCCAAAACCTTATGAATTCAGCAAGCACGCTGCTTTCTCCTTTCTGATTGGCCAACATGGCTGTGTTCATATCATATGTGGAAGACGCGAGAATGAGGAAAATTTCTTCATGTTTGTGGAAAATGCATTACATATTCTGTGTCAATCGCACCACAGGACGGTAATTTGCATTGACTTGCATGCAATTCACTTACCAAAATACTTAATTCCCCGTTTGGTGTGAATGCAGCATAAGGGGCCCATCCCAACAAACTGAGAGGCATCTTTTTAAAAATGATTTACTAGCATCTGCGATTGTTTTGTGCGCTGCTTATGCTCCCTCAATGGCTCGCGTTTTAACCATCTGCTGCGCCTCGCGTTTTTGCACTTGTGCACTATATGCTTGCAGTTGAAAAAAAAGTCAACTCTGAGCAGAAAAATCATACTATGTCAGTCGCGTCTTTTTCATTTTCCAATCAAATGAAAGCTGAGGTGGAATTTCCGTTGAGGTGAAAGCAGTGTTTATGTTGTCAAGATGACTATGGAGACTTTTCAATTCAATTCAAATCAATTCAATTCAATTCAATTCAATTCAATTCAATTGTTTATTGTCATGTGCACAGTAAGGAAACACGTTTCCCTGTACAATGAGATTCCTACTTTGCCGTCCACAGTGAAGTCAAACACACAACATACACATCATACTGAACACATCAGAAGTGACTGAAGTATGATTGTAAAATGTAAGTATATAAATATCTATGAAAGTAAACAATATATAAAACTGATTTTGGAGTAATGAAACAGATGTAAACAATGTATAGTGGTTCTTAAATTGTGCAGAAAAAAAAAATTGTGCAAACTGGTATGGGGAATGTAGTTTTGTACTGAGCAAAAGAAGAGACTGTTTATGTGCATTGGTTATCTGTGCATCGGTTATCTGTTTTAAAGATAGAGGATAGACTAGTGCTTAATGTTTCAAAAGTTCACACTTAGATATGCTCAATTATGATATGGGTCAATTAACAAAATTGGGAGACAGAGTCAGTCAATTGATTGGTCAGTCAGTCAACAGCGACCTCTGGTGGATTTACGTGAGAACAACAGGTGTGAATGGCACTCGCAAGAGAAATTTGAGATCTCAAAAAGCATACACAGCGGCCTTTCGTAGATTCAGGAAAACAAAAACTGCAAAAAAAAAAATTTTAATTACCTCCTAGGACGTATTATAGGACGCAGTCTCCAAAAATGTATAAAGAGGTATGTTTTCAGATTGAGCTTGGGTTGATAAAAAGGCATTGCGGTGTGCTGCACGTTTTTGGAACATAATTGGCCTCTATAGTGCCATTATCTCCGTCTGTTGGTGCGGTTTGCCTTTAACATTCATCACTGTACGTTTTTGCATTGTCTTGTGAATGTAGACTTTTTCGCTAACGAAAGGGGTAAAATTCTGTTTATAAAACTGCCCATGTACATGTGCACATTAGTTGAGACAATAACTGTATCATTTTCAAAAAATGATCACTAAGTGATTGGTTTCAAAAGTTTACATGCCCCAATTTGCTTGTATTGTTTCTTCCATGTTTAGTTGAAAACTTAAACAAATGCATATGGGGTATTTGAACACTACTCTATGGTTCACAACTCATATAAGCTTCTGTAACTGAGTTTCAACTAGAGTTTGGTTGATGCCTGTATCAACAACACATTCCCGTCCACTGACAGAATTCATATATGCAATAAGATTTTTTTTAGATCTGTTTAGCATTATTTTTCCTCATTGTTATTCGTTGTTTATTTGCGTGCATGGTGTAGATTTGCTGTGTAATTCAATGCATGGGGCTGCTTTGAGCTTGATGCTCTTGAACAATGTGAAGAGGCCAATTAGAGCAGGTCTGAGGGAGAGATGAAGCTGAACAAAAGGGGTCATCGATACTGTGTGGGCCTATTGATTGAGCGTTTCCCTCTTCTTTTAAAGCTCCGCTTTCCCCCCCTGCAATGCGTTTACTGTAGTCGTGGATCTACTACTGCACACCGGTTATATCTGATTCCGCTTTACTTCTCAGTTTGTTTGGTGCTCAGGAAGTTCATGCATATTCAAAAAGGGTGACTTATACATTTTAGAAATGTCTATACTGTATGAAGAGTTCTGATGCAAAAGCCTCTAAAGTCTCTATGTGCCATCTGAAGTTTTCTTTTTCTTAAAATAAGCATTTTCTTTCTTTCTTTCTTTCTTTCTTTCTTTCTTTCTTTCTTTCTTCCAGACTTATGTGTGCAGCTTCAGTCATTTCCCTTGTATGCCAATGAATAGGTTCTTTGGCATGGGAAGCAGAGAAAAATGTTAATTTTAGTCAAACTTTTCTGATGGAACTTGTATCTGAACTCTTCATATACGAGTGGCATGGTGGCTCAGTGGTTAGCACTGTCACCTCACAGCAAGAAGGTCGCTGATTCGAGTCCTGACTGGGTCAGCTGTGGAGTTGGCATGTTCTACCTGTGTTCGTGTGGGTTTCCTCTGGGTGCTCCAGATGCTGTAAAGACATGGTATAGTTGAATTAAAAAAACTAAATTGACCGTATTGTATGTGTGTGAATGAATTTGTATTAGTGTTTCCCAATACTGGGTTGCATCTGGAAGGGTATCTGCTGTGTAAAAAAATATGCTGGATAAGTTGTTCGGTCAGCTGATGAATAAATGGACTAAGCCGAAGGAAAATGAATGCAGGAACGAATGAATAAACTCTTCATATATTAACCACCAAAAAAGACTTTAAAATAAGTTCTCAGCAGCCATTACTCTAGGCTTCAGTGTGACATAATCATACAGAAATTTATGTAATATTTTCATTTGGTGCTTAAAAAAATGCATTTGTTTTGTTTTTTAAAACAATAATTATTTATGGACTTAATGATTGCAGTTAGGTTTAAGTTAGGTCCTACTTTTTTTTTTTACTGATAAACCTTTAAAGACAGACCTGTTGTGAACTCTGAGCTTGTTAATCAATTGTCTATGCTTTTGTTGATTCATGTTTTTTTGTTTGTTTGTTTTTTAGTTTATTAGCAGATTTATTGCAGAACAAAACTGCATAACTTATGATGTTGTACAGAACATTAGGCCAATTAGAAAGTCAAACCAACCAGTGTGCAACTTTTTGCTGTTTCCCAGGTTGAACAAGATGTTTCCTGGCAACAGGGTTTGACATACATGTTTTCTTGTTGGGTGGGTGTGTCAAAAATATCCATTTCAATCATGTGTCAAAAATATCAGCAGCATCATGCATAGAAACCATGGATATGTTCTTCTTTATTCTGGATGGCAAGTGTTGTCACTGTAACTTTGAGCATATTTCACTGTAATGAACACATATTTATACCAATTTCTTAAGGTTTTTTAAAAGAACACAAAGAATTGCCATCTCAGCTGCCATATTAGCAGCTCCTGTGTCATCAGAATAGTGTGTTTAGAAATGTTTTTAAAAAAGTTATAAAAGTTTTACTAAGCTCTGCCCAAAGATCATATATATATATATATATATATATATATATATATATATATATATATATATATATATATATATATATATATATATATATATATATATACATCAAAACAGATACTTAAACAGTGCTTCCCAAAGATTTAAACTATAATTGCGGTGGTGGCCAGATTGAAACACACCTTTTACACTCGGCACATAAATGGTCGACTGCATGTACCAAATAATAAATAAAGTGATTTTTTTAACTTTTATTAATTATAACACGGTTATACACCTTTTCTTCAGTGGGTTAAAGCTATTTAAAAAAGGCTGTTGAAATAAAAGAAATCCACTATTTCTCTTACTTTTATATTTAGGAGCCACGTGCTCCTACTGACAGGTAAAGGCTGCTCTCTCTCTAAAGTTGCTTTTATTGGCATGACATTTAGTATAGTATTGCCAAAGCATTTTGGATATGTATAAAGTATGTGATGTATTAACATTCAATTATTCATTTTCTTTTCGGCTTAGTCCCGTTTATTAAATAATTATTAATTTATTGTTTTTCTCACGGCTGTGCGAAAAAGTAATGCAAAAACGCATGCAGCAACTTTAGAAAGCGAAAGAAAACACGAATCCTGAACAATTTAGGAGATTTAGAAACTACGGTCTGTGTGTGTTGATTGTTTTCGTGCACACAGGACCAGTAGTAAGAAATGTGCTGAGCGAGAGAAGATCTTCAGCTGGTTAATCGATTGCGAATGTTTTGCTTTCTTGTGCAGATACAAAAAAAGTGTAAAAGGTTGGTAATACAGTAGTAGTATTATTTGTGTGTCACCACCAATTATACTTGGGTAGCCGTTAATATACCGGAGCGGCCCGCCCAAGTAAAGTCTATGTGTGGAAAGCACAGCTTATATATTTCTGTGGCATTTTTAATTTGACGTTGTCATTCGCAATGCTTCATGAAATTGTAGTTCATTCTGATTTAGGCCTTGTCTTTTTTTATTGATTTTAGCATAAGAAAATAAACAATAACATAGACAGAAACAACACAATACACAGTCGGACACAACATAATACAATATCATCCAGAAAGCACTAAAAAAAAAATTATTAAATGTAAAAAATAAATAATTTACTGAGAAATGTGTAGGCTTTACAATTCGACAAATGCCAAATCAATTCCACCTATAATGAGTTACAAGTCAGCATTACTGATATAAAACACAATTGGGTGCCAGATTTAGAAAACGTTTTGTTTGTTTGCCATCCCATATAGCATTTCTTCCATGGGTTACACATAAATTAAGCTCCTAATCCGGGCAGGCCTTGTCTTTTTGTCTGATTTTTATATACTTCTTTTCTTCAAATATGATGATTTTTAAAAAGGCTTTTCAAAAATTCCTATGGGAAACTTAATTTGAAAAATTCAGATCCAACACTGCTAAAATGTGAGTGCACCATATTGCAATTTATACAAAATACTAAACAACCGATTCTTTAAAGCAGGTAGTTTATATTGTAAAAACAAACAAAAAAAAGCCATTGTTTTGTTTCCACTGCAATGAAAGAATTCCAATATTTTTAAACGTTGCTCGAGTGTGTACATACTTTTGGACCACTGTATGTCATAAATACTGATATTTTATATGATCTGGCAAGACTTTTATATTTTATATGTAGTTAAAGTAGGAAAAGAGGGTGTTTTCGGCTTGAGGGAAGCACTTAATCTGCAGTGCACACTGAGGAATGTCAAGTCTTTTGGAAAGAGATATAGAACAAAACTTATGATTTGACATCTGTCCAGAAATAAAACAGTGGAGGAGGTCGTTTTCCTCGGAGAGCCATTGTATTTACAGTGAGCTCAGTGTGTAAAGACCTGGTTCTGCTGTTATGAGGTGTAAAGGGAGCAGCATTGCGTCCTGCTTTTGTGTGTTTGTGTGTGTGTGTGTGTGTGTGTGTGTGTGTGTGTGTGTGTGTGTGTGTGTGTGTGTGTGTGTGTGTGTGTGTGTGTGTGTGTGTGTGTGTGTGTGTTTTCTGTGGGCGGATTTGGGTGAATGTTTCCAAGTGGGGTCCTGGTGTTTTAGGAGGCTGTGTTCTTTGCCAAGCATCTCCTTGATCTCACCGTTTAAAGAGTGAGCTGTGCTCTTAAGCTTTCGCTCGTGTCCAGATGCCCCGCTTCCCCCACCCGTCTCCAACACCAGCCTGGCGCCTTGGCACAGGTTGAGGGTTTCCTTACTCTGCTGTTCAAAACTATTCGTCTTTTACTCCAGCTGGAGAATGGACACATTACACCAGAGGATCCGTCTTGCTCATGTGCTGATATTCAAAACCTGGTTTGTACTACACGGACAAAGGTGGTGGGAATGTTTACTGCGTTTAAATGCTATGAAGTTTCATAAGAGTTCATAGGAGTCTGATCTTAAACTGATTGGCAAAGTGATAAACCAACGTCAAGAATATAGTCATTCAGTATCTGGTGTGACCAATATTTGAATTGATGAGGTCCACTACTCATCAATGGCTGTGTGAAGTTGCTGCATATTGGCAGGAACTGGAACACTACTCAAATGTATGGTCACATGTGCGCCTGGCTATCTCTGTGCATTCAACTGGACCCCACCGCCACTATGCGCCACTCAATTCACAACATTAACAACAGCAAACCGCTCAACCACATAATACCATACAGCCTTTCTGCCGTCTGCCCTGTACAGTAAAAACTGGGATTCATCCGTGAGGAGTACACCTCTCCAAATTGCCAGATTGAATGTGAGCTTTGCCCACTAAAATCGGTTAAGATGGCAAACTGCTGTCAGGTTGAGAACCTGATGAGGATGATAAAAATGCAGATGAGCTATCCTGAGGACAGTTTGTGCAATGGTTCATATGTAAACCTATTGTTGCAGCAGCTATTCTGGTTCGTCTTGAAGGAGAGGATGCTGGATATGGAGTTCCTGGGCTGGGGTGGTTACACATGGTCTGTGTCTGCAGTTGTGAGGCTGGTTAGATGTACTGCTAAATTTTCTGAAACACCGATGGAAATGGCTTATGGTAGAGAAGTAAACATTCAGTTCACAGGCAACAGCACTGGTTGGCATTCCTGCAGTCTGCATGCCAATTGTGCATGCTCTTTCAAAGCAACAACATCTGTGGCATTGTGCTGTCTTATAAATCTTAGAGTGGTCTTTTTGTTTGGACAACCTAAGGCACACCTGTGCAATAATCATGCTTTCTTATCAGCATCTTTATATGTCACACCTGTAAGGTAGATGAATTCTGTCAAGACAGGAGAAGCATTCACTAACAGATTTAGGCAAATGTGTGAGCAATATTTGATCGAACATAGTGAACATAGTGATAGAACATAGAACATTTGTGTACATAGACAAAGTTTTAGATTGCTGTAAAATGGGAGAAAAACAAGTGCTGTGTTTATATTTTTGTTGCATGCGCAGTAAAACATACACTACCAGTCAAAGGTTTGGGGTCTGCTTTTTTATTTTCATGCGTTTCTTTTTAAAGAAAATTATTCTGTTTAACAAGGCAGCATTTATTAATGTTAAACAATTAATGGTTAAATATTTATTTATTAAATATTTATTTATTACTTATTGTATGTAGTTTCAAATAAAATCATTACCCCAGTCATTGTGGCTTTTTTACTATTACCATTACTGATGATGATAATAATAATAATAAAAATAATAATAATAATAATAAAATTAGTAATAATAATAATAAAATAATAATAATTAATTAATAAATTGTAGAGTGATTTCTTAAGGATAATGTAACTCTAAAGACTGGAACGATAAAAATTAATTATTAAAATTACTGGAATAAATGATTAAATTAACTTATGAACAACTCTTGAACAGTTAATTAATAGTGCAATAACATTTCACAATTTTACAAATTGTACTGTATTTTTGATTGTATAAATGCAGCCTTGGTGAGCAGAATAAGCTCATATTTTAAAACATTTAAAAATTGTACTGACCTCAAACTTTTGACCAGTAGTGTATATAATGAAATAAAAAAAATATATATACAAAATTACATTTACATTTTACATTTAGTCATTTAGCAGACACTTTTATCCAAAGCGACTTACAAATGAGGACAAGGAAGCAATTTACACAACCAAGAGCAACAATGTATAAGTGCTATAGGCAAGTTTCAGGTCTGTAAAGTCTAAGAAGGGAAGTATTAGCAGTATTAGTTTTTTGTTTTTTTTTGTTTTTTTTTGGTACAGTTAGTGTGATATTCAGAGAGGCAATTGCAGATTAGGAAGTGTAGTGGAGACTAAATAGTTGAGTTTTTAGTCGTTTCTTGAAAGTAGCGAGTGACTCTGCTGTTCTGATGCAGTTAGGGAGTTCATTCCACCAACTGGGCAGATTGAGCGTGAGCCGTTCGCGAAAGTGATTACTTCCCTCTTTGGGATGGAACCACGAGGCGACGTTCATTCACAGAACGCAAGTTTCTGGAGGGCACATAGATCTGCAGAAGCGAGAGCAGATAAGAAGGAGCAAGGCCAGAAGTCACTTTGTAGGCAAACATTAGAGTTTTGAATTTGATGCGAGCAGCAACTGGCAGCCAGTGCAAACGGACTAGCAGCGGAGTGACATGTGCTCGTTTAGGTTCATTGAAGACCACTCGTGGTCTTCAATGAACCTAAACGAGCACATGTCACATTTAAAAATTGTACTGACCTCAAACTTTTGACCAGTAGTGTATATAATGAAATAAAAAAAATATATATACAAAATTACATCTTAATGTATAATAAGTCAGATACAGTATATTATAACTGATAAACATATGTTTTAATTATAATAACATTTATTAGCATTTGCCTATATGCTTTTAAGCACATCAACTTTTGACAATATTTTCTGTCTGTTTCTCTCACTTCATTGGGCTCTCCTTGCAGATTCCTCCTCTCTCAGTGTTCTTTCATCCTCAGTGCAAGCAAAGTCCTTTAATTTTTCATGTGTTCTCCATGAATCTTCAGGAGTTGAGCCTGTGCACAGATTCTCCTCGGCACTTCCTGAGTATTCAAAAATGCATCACAACAATCAGACAAGCCATCATTATCTTGATTACGAAAGCTAATGAGCTGTTAATTATCTCCTCATCCATCAACTCCCATTGTCTGTCAAATGGCGTTTATGTTGATCGAGCAATAACAGTGACTGGAAGCAATGCCGATGGATTATGACCTCTGAACTGATGTGCCAAATGAGTTCAATAAATGGATTAAAAGGAAAAATTCATTCAGTGGAACTGATTTTGGGGACATTTTTATAAAACTGAATTCATTGAATTATACTACAGGGCTATTGAATACTCAAATCTGATTGGCTGATGATGATTTAACCCTTAAAGACCGAGACAGCCGCCCGCGGCTAAAAATAAGTATTGCTCTTAAATGTTTAATAACTTTTGATCCGCTGATCCGATTCATACAATTCAAAGATTGGCATAAAGAAGAGAATCTTAGCTTTCCAGTGCTGTATCACATAACATTCGCGGACTTTCAGAGGCTCCGGAATCAGTGCGGTTACGTCATCAAAATTTGACAACGCTGATTTGACAAAGAAACGCTCGTCACTGTGTCTCAGGACAAACCAGACATCATACATTGATGCATTGACCCTCCTCCATGCCCAGATTGGTTCAAACTCGCTATATCACAACCAATAAGCATAGGTTTCGCTTTTGTTTCTGGACCAACAAGCTTTTTGAACAACACGGAATGAGAAATAGCCATACATTTATGCGCGGCTAAATAAAACGCATGAAATAATTCTCATACTAAGTACTTTTGCATGCACAGCAGCACAGAAAGATGACAAAACAGTGACACAGCAAAGACGAACTGCTGCTCTTGCTGTTTTCAAAAGACGCAAATGAAGGTGCAGCTGTTTGTCTGCATTGCAGACAACCATAATCAAATCCATATCCACAGACAACCATATCCATGCTGGCACATAAAACCTAAGGATGTTCCATATTGAATCTAGTTTAGTTATATAACTATTTATAGTATAGTAAATATTTATATCTATTTTTTACTGAGGATTTGCACCATGTTTATTTGGACTTTGACACATTATTTATTATTTTCTTATTTTTTTATTTGTTCATTGTAAGTGGTGTTGTTTATAGTAACTGAAAATATATTATTTGGAAAAAGTGAAATTTGCTCCACTGTTCTATTATTTTGTAACATTTTTTTCTGTTTAGTTCATTCCCAGAACTTTTGGGCAAATACATTGTCAGTAAATAAATGCATTTTTTTTCCCCCATAAAAAAACGCCTTGGAATAACATTGAAATAAATCGCTATAACTTGCTCAGGGAATTGTGGATGTAGACAAAATTTATTTTGGAAGTATAAAACATCATAGCATGTATTTCTAAAGAAAGAAAAACAAACTTCATAAGGTTTTGTTTGAAATAACTAGAAAATGCCACTTTTTTAAAAAATCGTTTCTGGAAAATTCTGGAATATTTTCTGTCTGTTCATATGTTTTTGGACCAAAAAATATTTTAGACTGGACCTTTAAATGATACAGATTGAAACTTCAGGTTCTCCTGTTTAAAATGATATATGACACTTGAGGCTGACTGCTAAAATAAAAATAAAACTGCTTTTAAAAAAAATAATAATATAGGCCCATTAGGTGCCCACAAAATACCTCTAGGTCTTTAAGGGTTAAGGTTTTCTCTTTCTAGTTCTTTATAAATAGTGTTTATTGACAGTTTAATTGTTGAAGTAATTAATGGTTAAATATTGATTCTTGTGTTAACAAACAACACACATATATATATATATATATATATATATATATATATATATATATATATATATATGTATATGTATGTGTGTGTGTGTGTGTGTGTGTGTGTGTGTGTGTGTGTGTGTGTGTGTGTGTGTGTGTGTGTGTGTGTGTATTGTAATGAATATCAGCATGTCCACATAATTGAGTATAGTCACATAGTCTTAGTTCTGCCATAATCATCATTCATGCCATTATATGTTGTGCTCAGTTCCTCTAGCCGAGTAGTGCTGCTGTTTGTGTGTTTCTATGTACCCAGCTGGACATTTGTCTAGCAGATGAGTCATGTGACCTGACCTTTGAGAGCAGTGCTGACATTAGGCTCACGGCAGAGAGAGTGTGCTGGACTGCTGAAGTGTGACCACACATGGACTTTCTGGCAAATGAGAAAAAACTCACTTTTCTACCTGTTTATTTGCTCTGTTTCCTCTTTGCTTGCATCGTGATTCGTCCATCATCTGAACAGTCCAGTCACATGTTTAGGGGCATGAATAAATAATTTTGATTTTGTAATGATAACCATCCAGTATGTGTTAAGTGCCTGAAACAAAACTCTTGAACATGTTTAGAGTTTGTTGTTTCATCAAAAAAAAAAAAGTGTTTAATTGATCATAAGTGTTTTGTTTTATTGCCACAGCTGTAAACATGACAGCTTTTGTGTCATGATAGCTTTGTTTTCAGAAGGACAATTAAATAACATGACACATATACATCACTGAAATACTGTACCAGTCAACCAACAAGATGATGACTTTAAGACTTCTGAAGTATTTGCGATTTTGTGTGATTTGTGTAACTTTTAGCTATTGATTTCTGATGCTGAAACTGAATCATTATTGCTAACTAAAACTCATTAGATTTAAATAAATATTAACTAAACTAAAATATTTGAAAACCATTTCATGTTGCTCAAGCATTAACAGTGACTGACTGGAAGAAAGATGATGCATTAAGACTTTTGTAGCCATGGCAGACATTGCTTTATGGGGAAAAATACTATTTATTGAAATACATTTTCAGAGATTTTTAAAATTATTTTATATGCCATCTTTATCAAATTACATATTGCATTTTAGAATATTTATTCAAAGTCCAGTGAGTTATTTCCCCTGTTTTTAATTTAAAACCTTAGTCATTACCTAAATAAATATTGACAATATAATAAAAGTAATATTGATGAAAGCATACAAACTCTGGTGTCCATATTTGGTGACTGATTTTCAAAACAGTTGACATAGGAACAGTTCATTAATTTGCAGAAAGAATATTTTCGAACTCATACAGACTTAATTTTTTACATGAATTTTAAAAAGCAATGCACATGAAATATCATAAACGACTGGTCATGAAAGTTTGGTACTACACCCAAACAAAATCTGCCTGTAAGCTTGTTTTTTGAGATATTAACTTTAGGTTGACCAAAGATACTTCGTCCAGTAACTGAACTTTTTTTATTTGAATTTTTTTCCATTTTTGGGTGAACTATCCCAATAAATCTATGCTCCAAAGTATTCAACAATTTAAGTTGAAATGTCATATTGTTTTTTTTGTTTTTTTTTAAATAGCACAATGGATTTAAATATTAAACAGGACATACAGCATATATAAACATAATTTACTGTGGTTGCTAGGTGCTGGAAAAGCATAAAAATGCACCTGCATGAAAAGTGCTTTAATTTAAAGTTGGAAAAGGTGTAAGAACCCTGTTTAAACGCATACTATTAATTATTTCTTTATTAAAATCGTAATGATATATTCACTACATCACTTGAAATACAGATAAAAAAAGAGAAAGGGAAAATTAAAGAACTGATATAGCAATCGTAAGAAAATCTATTATTCTATTATTATCAGTTGCCAATTACTCGAACTAAATAAAACAAAAAAGGATATTCGGTGCTCAGCATGATTAAGTACATCCCATTTTGAAAATGAATATTTTTATCTATTTCTTAGTGAATAAAGGCAATGTATTTTGATGCATTTAAACAAAACAGTTTTATTAAACAGATATACTGTATTTATTAAAATAATATTTTTGTCACCAAACATATTTAGAAATTGAAAGATAAAACAATTAAATTGGAGCAAAATGTTGCACAAAAAAAAATCCTACAAAATTTCAAATAAATTTTCCCTTTTTTTGCTTCTCTTGATTTTTCCTCTTTTTTTTAAATTTGTATTTAATATTTTTTTTATAACATATAAATTTGGGTGTACTAGTTTTTGTGCTGTTAAAGTTACTTTGTTAGATAAGCTCCAGATTTGGTCTCAGTACTGACTAATCTAATATCCACAAGTATAATATTGTACAGCTTCATATTAAAAATATGAATTTAAAAGAGAAATTTGTGAGGGGTGCACTTATTTATGCTGAGCATGTAGGCACATTAATAAATATATTAATAAAGTATTAAGTAACAATTCACAACATTTAATTACCGACTGTTATTAAGATATTAACTGTTTAGCAGCACTTATAAAGTGTGCTCTTATTTTTAAATTTCTAATCCTGCCCAATTCCTAAATCCAATTACTACCTTTTTAACTATAAATGAGCAGCTAATTAGTAGTTTATTGAGATAAAAATCCTGGGTTAATAGTGTGCATTGTACATTAAAATAAAGTGTGACCAAATATATATATTTAAATTACCAAAACTTTGAAATGAAAACAGAAAATCAGAAATAAAACATTACAAATGTAATAGCATATACATCATTAATGCTAAAAGAACATACCCTAAAAATTCAATGAAAGTTAATGAGCTTCAAAACAACATAAACTTATTATATCTGTATGAACCAATAAAAATGTATATTCCACATCAGTACAAAAGTTGACAATGTCTTGCTGACTAAATTACTTTTTTCATTTTAGCATTGTGGGTCTGATTCTGAATATGTAGTGTCCCATTACGCAAGTCTAAACAAGCTGAAAATTCAATTCAGTGCACCACAGAAGAATACAGTCACATAGAATCCACAAGACACAGAATTGTTTGAAAAGAGGTGGCCAGAAAATAAACAAGAAATAGTGACTAACCAGTGGGATGCCCATGTTTTGATGCTGCGTGGGTAGTTAGACAGGCTACCCTGAAAACACGCACTCACACACAAAACAAACACTGCACATTATCAAAGATGAACATTTAGCATGTGGCTTACATGTACACACACAATCAAATACGAACATAGAGCATACACACATACGCACAGAGAGACAAATTGTTAATTTACCCACTCTCTACCACTTGAACTTTCTATAGCTGTGCACTGAAAGCTGCAAACTAAACTAACATGGCTTTTTGGCCTTTTTGGTTTTGCACAATTTATAAAAGCCTTTGTCCTGCCTGACAGTGAATGTTTTGTGGTGGGGAACAGAGTTTTCTCCTCTTGTGTCAGGTATATTTATGTTCCTCTCATAAAGCAGATCTGCTTGTCTGCATGTGTATCCACAGAAGACCAAAGAAATCGGTCGATGTGTTCATTTGGAAGTCCTGGTTTGGACTGTGCCTTTTGAACGTTGGGGTTAGTGATTTGGAAATGGCCTTTGTTTACAGTTTATACCTCCCTCAGAGGCTCAGTTTCAGATCTCTTTCTCCAGCTATTTGAGCTGCATTTGCACAATCAGGCTAAGAGAAAGAACTGAAGATGTGCTTACTGTGCACTTTACTGAAACGCCAATATCGCAGTTATGAACACAGTTTCTTTCTTTTGCTTTGACACTCACTTGTTTTTCACTCTTTGTTTGAGTGTTTTCCTAACCCTTCCCCCTATTTTTGTCTCTGTTCATACAAAAATATACTAATATAAGAATGCAACATATTGTGTATTTGTTATTTTAAATTAGTTGATCAAATATACTGTAACAATTTTATGGTTATTTCAATATATTATTATTATTTTTTTTTTGTCTAAAATGCAATTTGTTCATGAGATTACAAAGCTATTATATGCCATACATTATTTATCCATCTTTAGTTTTATGTGATTTTCAGAAATCAGTCTAATATGCAGATTTGCATATCTGCGTAGTATTTTATTTTCTGCATAAATATATTTGTAAGGAAATCCTAGATAACCATTTACATTTGTACTGTTACATCTGATAAATGTAATGTGTCCTTGTGGAATAGAACGTTCGAGGTTACTAAAGTAACCCTTCGTTCCCCGAGGAGGGGAACGGAAGCACTATAAGTGGATTTGATTTGTAAAATCCACGCATTGGGAGGTTCGGTTCAGAAGCTACTCGTCTGAAAGAGTATTGAACGGGCCAATTAAGAATGAATTGGCAGCGCAAGCCTGCGCAGGTGAGCGGCATAAGCAATCAACTGAGTATATAAGCTCACCTGGCGCCAGCAGACGCTATCCTTTTTAAGCTGAAGAGACTTTCAACAGCTAAGGGACAGTCATTATGGCGACGGAGTATAGTGCTTCCGTTCCCCTCCTCGGGGAACGAAGGGTTACTTTAGTAACCTCGAACGTTCCCCTTCGGGGGGAACTTCAGCACTATAAGTGGATTTGATTTGTAAAATCCACGCATTGGGAGCCCATTGAAAGCGCCATAATGACTGCACCTTACCAACACCCCCGATGAGGAGATAGTCAAGCAAGCGTGACGCACCCGCATCATGGGGGGCGCGGTCCTCCAACGTGTCCCTGGCCCTAATTTATCCTACTTCAACAGAAGTTTTACGGATTTAGATATATTTTTTGGGAAGTCGTGAGCATCTAGATAATTCTAGGAAATACGACAGTACGTTGGGAAGCGTGCAATCCCGATAGGGAGGACGCTGCGGAGGCCATCCGTTACCCAAGGGGGGATAGATGGCAGAATTTACATATGGACTAGCCCTAAAAAGGGGGAGTACGCATAGCAAAAGAGTGGTTAGCGGGGAGGGAAGACACGGGTCCGCCCAGGGGGGGGACTTAACCGTGGCGTAATAAGCATATGGGATCGCCTAGTGGGGATCACGCATAGCAGGCACCTTTACCCAAAACGCGGGCTGACCAGCGGGCAGACCTACAACGTAGTGGGCCAGCAAGTGACTCCTCCGCTGAGTCAGTGCTGGGGGCCACGGAGGAATCTGCAGGGCTCACCTGACGGGGAACTTTACTGACAGATAAAAAGGCGCACGTATCTCCGTGTTAGGGAAAATGGCGCAGCAAGCGTGTTTCAACACCCTACCGAATTGTTTCCTCAATCACCAAGGGTTACCTAATACCCTTGAGGAAACCGGCTCCACTCGCAGATTGTAAAACCTTGCAAATGTGTTGGGTGTCACCCAGCCCGCAGCTCTACAGAAGTCTGTTAGAGGGGCGCCGCGTGCGCGCGCTCGAGAGGATGCGCACGCGCTCTCGGGGGACGCGGCTTATCTCGGCTCTGATAGTGAAAGAAAGGCATCCACAATCTAGTGGGAACTTATTTCGGTACGGCACTTCCCTGCTGCCGACCGTTATAACAGACGAAGAGCTGCTCAGATGATCTAAACTCTGAGTGCGGTCCGGATAATACGCAAAACGCGAACTGGACAATAAAGAAGGGCTGGGTCTGCCTCCTCCGAGGGCAGCGCTTGCAGGCTCACTACCTCGTATTAAAACGGAGTGGTAGGAACCTTGGGCACATATCGCGGGCGGGGTCTCAGGACGTGAGAGAAGCCAGCCCAATTACAGGCACGAGTCACTGACCGAAAAATGCCTCCGGGTCCCCGACCCTCTAATCGATATCAACGCGACCAGCAGAGCTGTCTTCAGGGACAGAAAGATACTGAGTCGAGGATCGAAGGGATCTGACGCGGCTTGTGTAGCGAGGGCGAGATCCTAAGAGGGCATGAGAGGGGGCGGGATGGATTAATTCGCTTAACGCCCCTGAGGAACCGGATGATGAGGTTATGCGTTCCCACGGTGCTGCCAGCCACCGCGTTATGAGAGCGGAGATGGCAGCCACGTAACCTTGAGTGTGGAGGGCGACAGCCTGCTCTCCAGCTTCTCTCGGCGTAAAGAAAGCACAACGCTGATCTGGCAAATTACGGGGGTCTTCTCAGCGAGAGACACACCATTCAGTGAATAGACTCCACGTCAGGGCATAGGCGCGCTCGGGGAGGGGGCTCTAGCCCGAGTGACGGTATTAGCCACCGCAATCGGAGGTTACCTAAGTCTTCCTCGCGTCTAAAATCTCTTCAAAGATCGGCGAGGGTGCCAGGTGGTGCCCTGTCCCTGAGAGAGTAGGTGCTCTCTCGAAGGGACTGCCAGGGGAGGGCTATCGCGAGGGAGAGCTCTGACATCCAGGTCCGGTTGAGCCAGAGGGGCGCAACCAGCAACCTGTTCCTCGTCCTCTTCCTGACCTTGCACAGTAACTGCGCGAGCAGGCTCACTGGGGGAAACGCGTATTTGCGCGTGCCCCGAGGCCAGCTGTAAGCCAGTGCATCCGTGCCGAGAGCACTTGGTCAGGGAAAGAACAACTAGCAATGAGCGATCTCGGGGGAAGCAACAGATCGATCTGGGCTTCCCCGAATCGCGCCCATATCAGCTGAACAGACTCGGGGTGGAGTCTCCATTCTCCAGGACGCAAGGCTGCCGTGAGAGCGCATCGGCTGCACGGTTGAGCTTGCCTTAATATGAATGGTGTGCAGCGATTTCAGCCGCGGATGACTCCAGAGGAGCAGACGGCGGGCGAGCTGAGACATGCGGCGAGAGCGCATAACCCCTATACGGCTGATATACGCCACCGCCGCCGTACTGTCCGTCCTGACCAGCACGTGTTGCCGCTCCAGCACCGGAAAAAAACGGTGGAGAGCGAGGAACACTGCCAACAGCTCCAGGCGATATGCCAATGCAACTGGGTACCTTTCCACAGGTCCGCAGCCGCATGCCCGCAACGCACAGCCCCCCAGCCCGTGTTGGAAGTGTCTGCTGAAACGACAACAAGACTGGACGCCTGTTCTAGAGACACCCAGGCCTGTAGGAACGAGGGGTCGCTCCAAGGGCTGAGGGCGCGGCGACACAGCGCAGTAACAGAGACTCGGTGTGCTCGATCTTGAAGCCAGTGCTGAAGTGGTCTCATATAGAATAATCCGAGCGGCATGAAGCGGCTGCGGATGCCATATGCCCCAGGAGCCTCTGAAATAGTTTCAGTGGGACCACTATTTTACTGTCGAGCTCTCTCAGACAGTACAGCATCAGCTGAGCGCGCTCTCCGGAGAAGCGCGCTGCCATGGTGACCGAGTCCAGCTCCAGCCCGAGAGAAGAGATCCTCTGCACGGGGGCGAGTTTGCTCTTTTCTCGGTTGACCTGAAACCCCCACAGGTGGAAGTGCCAGAGCACTTTGTCTCTGTGCATAATCAACTGCTCCGAGAGAGGGCAAAAATCAGCCAGTCGTAAAGAAATTGAGTATGCAGATGCCCGCGAGCCGAAGGGGCGCTGAGGCACCCTCCGCGGGCTTGGTGAGGACCCGCGGAGACAGAGAGAGCCCGAAGGGGAGGGCTTTGTATTGCCAAGCTCGACCTTCAAACGCAAACCGCAAAAACTGTCGGTGGCGAGGAAGAGTGGAGACATGGAAATACGCGTCCATCAGGTCTAATGCTGCAGACCAACCCAGAGGACGAACGCACCGGAGGATGCGCTTCTGCGTGAGCATTCTGAACGGCAGCTTGTGCAGGCAGCGGTTCAAAACGCGCAGATCTAGGATTGGCCGTGACCCACCGCTCTTTTTGGGCACGATGAAGCGTGGGCTGTAAAACCCACTCTCCATCTCGGCTGGAGGGAGCGGCTCGATTGCATCCTTCGCCAGGAGGACAGCAATCTCCTCTCGCAAGACAGGGGCGGACAGGGGGCTGACCCTGGTGAATACACACCCGTGACTTGGGGGGCCGTTTCGCGAACTGAATCGCATAGCCGAGTCTGATTGTGCGTATGAGCCACCGCGAAGAGCTGGCCCGCGCTAACCAGGCAGGCAGAGCTCTCGCTAATGGACTCATCGCTACAATCGCTGACGTACCAGCAGTGGGGCAGCGCGGAGTGGGTGTGCTGATCCGGGAAGCTCGCGGGTCCCACGGAAAAGCTGGAGGTGAGATATTTGCTCTCACTCCAAACCCGAGCTCCGGAGGGGAGGCTCGAGGGGTGGGAGAAAGGAGACCGTCCTCCCAGCGCTCGTGAGCCACTGGCGAAACGCACCGAATCTGCAAGCTAGAAAGCATAGCGTCCCAGACTGGCAGATTTCGGGCTGTCACATCTGGGGAAGTGAAAAGTGCCCTTTCATAATGTTTTCATGGCAGTAAAAAGTGCCGTTGGAAATGGGGCCCCGCCCTCCAGCGGGGAAAGAGCAAGTTCCCTCTTCTCCAGATGGCCTGTCCCAGGGGCGCTTCGCGGTCCGTTGCCGGACTTAGCGGCGTTCTGGGCAGGGGGGCTGCCTGCTTCCGAGGTGCCCGACGCGCTCGCTTCGCCTGAGGCGTGTGCGGGGGCGGAGCAGCTCTCGTAGGCGGGCGCCTTCGGCGAGGAGCAGGTATGAATGGCACGGCGGGCGGAGCGGGCTACGGACCGCCGATAAGACATCACCCACCAACTACTCTCTCACCGCCTTGAATTCCTGGGTGAATTCACAGACAGTGTCGCCGAACCTGGCTGGGGATATGGGGAAGTCAAGAAAGCGGACTTTGTCGACTTTGCGCATATCAGCCAGGGGTGGCGCTCCTGGACCACTAATGTGGACATCGTCCTCCCCAACGCACACGCAGCGGACTCAGTAGTCCGAAGAGCTAAGTCGGCGGCGGTGCGAAGCTCGTAAGCCTGGGTTGGACCCACCCTCGTGCAGCTCGGCCAGCGCCTGCGCTTGGTAGCGCTGGTAGGTGGCTATCGCATGCAAGGCGGAAGCAGCCTGGCCCGCAGCTATGTAAGCTCTAGCTCCGAGGGAGGTAGATAACTTACAGGCTTTGGATGGGAGACGAGGCGGACCCCGCCAAGAAGAGGCGCCGCGCGGATTTACCGCCATCGCGCACTCAACCTGAGGAATCGCCACATACCCCCTGGCTGTTTCACCGTCAAGAGTGGTTAGGGTGGAGGAACACGCAGCACGAGCAGAAAAAAGTGCTTTACAAGACCGCGTGAGCCTACTGTGCACCTCCGGGAAGAAGGGAACGCCCCTCTAGTCGGTCCGGCCGCGGAGCTGGGGGATAAACCATCTCCAACCCACGGCCGAAGCAGCCCGGGAAAGCACGGCTAACATGTCCGTTTCAGGATCCGTAGTGACAGCGCTCACCAGCCCGAAGGGGGCGAGCGGGTCTGGATCATCATCGGACAATGAAAGCCCACCCTCCGATGCCGCGGTGGACATCTGGTCTCCGGTGTCATCGGGCGTAAGGGCTACCATCTGTTAGACGGATCGCTTCCCCCGCCCGAAGCTTGGATGGAGCGCTTAGAGGAGCGGGAGGTCCGCGGGCCCGTGGGCGACGGATTATCTCTCGCTGAAACCCTCAGATCTGCCCGAGTGCCCGCTGCAGAGCAGGGGACAACTGGGGTGGTTCACCCTTTTGCAAAGGCTAACCGCGATCTTGCGCAACAGTCATGGCATCGCAATGACGACATGAACTGCCCGCGAGCAGCGCATTAACATGCTGGACCCCCAGACATGTAACGCAGTGCCCGCGCCCATCATCCGAGGACAGGAAACCACCGCATCCAGAAACGCACAGTCGGAGCGCCGTCCTGATAAGGACGTGCTGCACGACTGTGTTGCTCTTTCTGTGAAGTTTGCAACTTTATACGCACCGCTCTGGAGGACCGGACCCAAAGAACGCCAGGCAAGGGAGAAACCCAGCTCGACCGTCTGCCACTGCGTGTACACACTCTGGACCGGGAGAATTCTCTCGTTCGCTCAGAATCGCTGGTCACAGCAGGAGGAACCCTCATCGACTCGATCAGAAAGTCTCTGAAGCGAAAAGGATAGCGTCTGCTGGCGCCAGGTGAGCTTATATACTCAGTTGATTGCTTATGCCGCTCACCTGCGCAGGCTTGCGCTGCCAATTCATTCTTAATTGGCCCGTTCAATACTCTTTCAGACGAGTAGCTTCTGAACCGAACCTCCCAATGCGTGGATTTTACAAATCAAATCCACTTATAGTGCTGAAGTTCCCCCCGAAGGGGAACTACACTGTATAGTGAAATTACAAAGTCTCTCATTAGTTAAATATGTGTAAAACATCATATAAAATCCCTATAGAAAAACAATGTTCATTATGTAAACAGAACATTTTTCATAAAATGTATTGATTATTTTTTTAGCTTTAAAACATAAAAATTCCATCAGCTAAATCAGACCTGGGTATTTTATGTTTTATATATTTTATTTAATTGTAATCCAACTGCAAACAGGGCTTTGCAATCTGCAGGTCTGATCTTGTAAGTCAACAAATGGGGACTTTCACATCGCGTCTTTTGCACACTCAGTTTCATTTTTTCAGATGGAAACGTGAGGTTTAGCCTGAAAATAGGAGGGGACGCAAATGCGGTATGTCACGCTCACGTTTTCCAGGGGCTGCATGTTGAAAAAAAATCTAAACATTTCAGAGTGCCGTGAGCAAACCACTAGTTATGTGACAGGAACCAACCATGCAGCTTCACACTTTTTATGGAATTACACAGTAATAAGGTTAGACTAATTACCTCAGATTAACGATTTAACAAATGCAGATACAGATCCTCTATCAGTGATGATCATTACATCACATATCCTCACATTCAACCTGACTTCAGTGCACTTGTTCAGCCCAACACAGGCTAGAATTCTCTCACTAAACATAAAAAAATAATAAATTAATAAATGAATAAATAAATGATTGAATAAATAAATAAAAATTAACTAAGGTAAAGCAATCAAATAAACAACAATGTTGCATTTATATGAAGTTGATATTGTGATACTTTTTGAGTAAAATTGATTCTTTTTAAACTTTAGGGTTTTTTGGTTGTAATGTTTGAGTATTTTAACAGAATATATAACAGTATATATATATATATATATATATATATATATATATATATATATATATATATATATATATTTAGGCGCATCAGCCTAAATTTAGTCGCACCTACCAATTATAAGCACCGTTACTACAAGTGTTATACAAACATATTTATAGCATTTGAAATCAACACTAATCAAACTAACAAGCAAAAACGATATATATATATATATATATATATATATATATATATATATATATATATATATATATATATATATATATATATATATGCAAGCGTAAGGAAAATTTGTCTCAAAGAAATCCCGTTATCACAAGAAAATACATTTTAGAACATAACTGAGTGAGCAAAAGATACACAGACCGCTCACCGGACATGACAACTGTTTTAAACCATTCCTGAGCGCTGCGTTTCGCGTTTCAAGTGTATACAAAGAGCTTAGAGATGCATTCTGCATGAATGTCTCCCGAATCAGCACATGTGGTGAACATTTTGCAGTAAAAACTGGTCACACACAACAATTTTAAGCACTCGCAAAAATGCTCCCAAATATATTTTGATGTCGTATAGATAAAATTTCGGGCGCATATGCGACCAAAATATATATTTATTTTATTTATTTTTTATTTTATTTTTATTTTTTTTACAAATAACTGTATTGGTCTGGCCCTCTAAAACCACCCCAGGCTGTAATTTAGCCACTTGAAAAAAAGTTAATTACCAACCCCTGATCTAAACTGACTTAAAATCCCTAATTAGCCTGTTTAATTTTTTTTTTTGCAAATTTAAAATAATACAATTCTTAAAAATAATGTTTGTACATTTTTGTCATTAAAAATATACATTTTTGTTTTAATTTTTTTTTTTTTTACTTGTGTTAATATTAAAAAATCTTATTAATTTACATATTTAAGTAATTGGTCTAAACATTTTAATAATTATCCATCAGCAAGTTTGCAGAATATATCTCTAATTAGCTAGTGAAGTACATTGTGAATCCTGAATTTTATATTTTAAACACTCCTCAAAACATGAACTCCACAGAGAGCTACAGATCTTCCACTTTACTTCAAACCCCTACACTTTGGCCCAGCCTCCCTCCTACCACAAGTACAAAGCAGAGAAAGAGAACCTTTAAGATGCTTTTGTTTCCGTGTTTTATCTTCCCCATGCTCTTTCCTGCTGACTCTGAGCAACCATCAGACAAACAAGTAAGTCAAAGTAAAAGCACATCACTCCGAATAAACAGAGGCTTTCTCAGGAGACGGTCCCTGGTGGCTCAACCTGGATCTTTCAAACTCAAAACAGATATTTGTGGTCCTCTTCGCTGTGACTAACCAGGTTTTTCCTGTGACACCGGTTGCTTTGAGGAGAGATTTCTGGGAAATGCTGAGGCAGAGGATTTGAAAAAAGAGAAATGCTTCATGTAAGCTGTATTCCCACAGGAGATGTTGTTTCTTTAAGTCCAGGCAGACTCAAAGTGTGGAAACTCTGTGTGGAAATGGATCATTCTCATCTACATTAAAGTTACAGCTCAGATGAATATTGACCAGGTTATTAAGCGTCTGGGAGTTAAGACTCTTGACGTTTTGAGTTGTTGACAGAATGTTGCTAAGCTTTTCTGAGTGCTTGTTAACATGTTGCTGATACTAGGTGGTTGCTAAAGTGTTGCTTGTTGGTTAAGTCAAATAAGTGCACCCTGAATTATATTTTTATTTATAGATTTATAAATATTTTTGCATGATAAATGGACAGTCATATGGGAATTATACTGTAAATACTTGTTTTTAATGTGATTATATAAAAATGAATTATTACCTGGCAAATAATTTGAATTGCAGTTTGTAAGTTATATTTGGAAAACAACGAGATCTAAATGTTTTCAATTCATGTTTATTTATATAGCGCTTTTACAACGTAGATTGTGTCAAAGCTGCTTAACATAGAAGTAGTAAAGTCTAGTTTTGATAGTTGAAGTATAGTTAAATGTGGTTTAAATTTCACTGCTGAAAGTTCAAACACTGAAAAGCAAATTCATCGATGCGCAACTCCACAAGTGCCGATCCGAAAAAAGCTTGTGGCAACAGTGGCTAGGAAAAAAACTTCACTAATTGATGAAGTGAAGGGAAGGTCTCCTGCTGTTTCTATGTATTCTAACATTTAAACATGCAATCAGTCTTTAGTTTGTTAATGTTTATGTTTAGTTTTGCTCAAAAAATGATCTATTTATTATTTAAGTCTTCGTATTTATTTAATCTAATTATATCTAGATTTATATTTATTTACCTCTATATCGTTTTCTCGTTTTCCTCTAAAAGTTTTTGGTTGTTGCCAAGTGTCCATATTAGTGCATCCCTATATTTTACATTTCCAATATGATCTGACAGCAATTTATTACATTTTTGTTAAATGGCTAATTTGAATGAGTTTGTTTGATCGCACATACATTTTGGAATAATTTGCTAATGCCCCAATGAAGGTTGGGTTTGCAAGCACTCCTCTTTTTAAAAACCACACTTGTTCACACAAATTAATTGTATGAATTTGTACGAACTTTTTTTTTTACAATATATAAAATAGTTGCTTTCCTCATGAGATCAATCTGTGTATTTTAGAGTATTTCCCCAAGTCTTTTGTCCATTTAAATAATAATAATAGTTGTAATGAACTTAAAAAACTTTTCTTTAAAATTTCCACTTTTGTCTTTGAAAACTTAGCTCTATATATATTTCTGAAGATCACCAATTATGTAGCCAGATGTATAATTGCACTTCGCCTTTAAAAAAAAAAAAAAATGCTACAGGGCGATATGATGCTGTTTTTTTTTTTTTTTTTTCATGCTTACCAGCTGACCGCTTACATTCGTATGAACGACTTTCCCACTGTTACCAGTTTGTCCGGTTAGCTTGCCATATATGTCGGCGTACTGGAGACCCAGAGAGGAGTTGATCACAATAACAAGGTTCAAGTCTAGTGAAGAACGGTTAAGGAAAGTGGGACAAAAACAGAATAAATAAAATAACAAAATAAACAAGTAAATAACAGGGTGAGAATGTGGCAAAATCTGAAAATGTGGTAAAAATCAGGCAAGGGGATTTTCTTTTCTGGATTGTTTTTGAAAACTGTTGATTTGGTTTATGAAAGGATGTGGGCGGGTCAATTTGTGCTTTTAAGAACACTAGTTGTGTAAAGGAAAGGCTCAAAGGCTCTTTTTGAGGCTCAAAAAGTGTATACGGCGGCTTCAGGTAGATTCGCGAAAACAAAAATAGCTAAAAACGTTGCTCCTGGGAAGTATTTTGGTCTCTTCAGAAATATATATAGGGGTACATTTTCAGAATAAACCTGGGTTAAATATCTGTCAAGTACTTTAGAGTTTTTGTCCATTTAAATAATAATATTTTTTGACCATTTAAATAATAATAATATTAAAAAAAAATCTTTAAAATTCCTAAGACTTCTGTCAATAAAACCTGCAGAATTTTTTAAGTAAATGACATTTCTGCATCCAAGTAAAGCATTACAGTTTGCGTGATATGCACATTTTGAAAGAACTCAATATGAAAGATTACAACTAAGGATGTTGGCTCGCACACAGACCGGCTCAAAATCTTAAAACCAATAATTCAGAGAACCATGATTTTAGGGTTGCAATTATTGAACAGAAGTGTAAATTATTGCATGTGGTGCTGTTTCGTTCTGTTTTCTATATGGAAAGAATCGTGTACTTACAGCGATGTATGTAAAATGACCAGCGTGTGTGTTTGGAGTTAAATAAAGCAAGCGTGTAAGTCGAGTGTGTATTTATAGTGCGGCTTGATTGTGGAGCTGTGATGTAACTCTAAATAAAGGATGGCCTGCGGACAGTGTGACAGGCTGTGGACAGTGGTAATGTGGATTCAGGAAGATGCACTGGCCCGAGGAGCTCTGTCACATGCAGAGGAGAAGGTCAGAATGTGCAAGACTTTGTGTGGATGCGTGCATGAGGGGTTACGCACATTTTGTACGGAAAATGGGTTTTAAAAATCACAATTGAGGAGAATGCACAGAGCAGCACTGGAGTTTAAAGCAAATAATGTAAAGCTGCTTTGCTGTTATGATGCTGGCGTCATGCATTATTAAATAAAAATATAAAAAAATTTGCAATATTTAGGCTTTACAATGAATGCATTTAATTGGGGTTATTAAAAAGTTTGACTTTTACTTTTAAAGCTATTGTGACAATTGCTTAGTACAATTTTTTTTTTTTGCAATTTTTGCCAAGTACAAATTTGCCTTTTTTTTCACTGAGAATTTTGATTTAATATCTAACTTTTATTCTCAGTTGTGCAAAAAAAGTAATAATTGTAAAATATAAACTTTTTAATTTTGCCTTTATAAATTTTTTTGTAAGCTTTGGTGGAATCATACTTTCATATTCTTTCAAATGTTATACTTTTTACATTTTTTATTATATATACTGAAAAAAAATCTGCAATTTATGAGCATTGAGATTGTTTTTATGTGAAGGTCATATGATCAACAGGATGCTCGAAGCAGCATGTCATTTCTCAAGTGTGTTCTGCATTCACTAGATCCGAGTTCAGTATTCAAAAAATGGGAATCCATGCACCGACACAGCCATGGCCTTGGCTTGCCTGCCCCATACCTGATTTATTTTGGAAATTGGACAGCGAGGATTAAACCAATCTATTTTTCAGGTGAAGAAAAAAAGAAAGGGAAAAATGACGTTGAGAAGACATAAGCAGAGGATAAATTTTAGCTTTGCTTTAAAGTGGTTATGATGATCTTAAAGACTTAATCTAGCACATTTATTGAAAATGGACAATAAGAGATTAATAAACTTCATCATCTACTTATATGAAATCTTTGACCTTTTCCCGGTTTTACAGACGAAGCTTACATATCACGTCTTTTGCATGCTCAAGTTTTTTTCCAAATGCCAATAGGAAATGATGCGCACGTATTTGTATGCGCCTGCAGGGCAACAGATTGAAAAAAAATTAAACTACAAAAACAAAGCTCTCACTGGTAGAAATAAAACACCAAAGCTACTCTCAACTAACGTGTTCAGTGTGATCTCTAAGCTCTCACAATGTCCAGCTGCAAGCAGTAGTTTGCCTTCTTATAACATTGTAAATTGATGCCACAAAATATTGTACAAAAAAGTAATTACAATTGCTGAATTTTTATTGTAATATTTTAGAATATTTATTATTTTTGTAGGCCCTAAAAGTTATTATTAGTACTTGTAGTAGTAGATTATTTATAAAATACTAATGTAGTAGGTGAAGTGCAATTGAAAATCATTTTACCAATTAATTGATTGCATCAATTTACAAGTTTAGGTTAAACTGGGGCTTTTACATATTTAAAATGTTCAATTGAAGGTCTCAAGCTGGAAATGTAAATGAAATAGTTTTTTTTTTTTTATTGGTAGCCGAGGTTAGGATTCTTGGACTTTAAATGGTTAGTGACAGTTGCTCTATAAGGTTGCAGAAGTAGGAATCACTGGTCCCTTTAATAAAGATTGTTTAATTAATAATTTTATAATAATATAATAGAATAATTTTTTAAGCTGCTAGTTGACAAAAACTTGTATTTTAAACTATCCAAATCATTCAAACAGTTATTAAGCAGAAGAAATGTAGCAAATCTTTAAGCAATACTTTTTTGTTTTGTTGATTGTATTTAATATGCAATATAATCATTGTGGGTCATTTTGCAATGGCTATACTCTACTATCAGCGCATTGTATGGCCCTAAAATGTTTCTGCTTAGGGCCCCTGAATCGACAGGGCTGGCCTGAGAGTAGGGGTGTAAACTTGGTGTCCTGGCCAAATTCCCTTCTTTGGCCCTTAACCGTCATGGCTTCCTTGTCATCCCTATCCACCGAATGGGCTGTATGACTGTCTCTGCTCTCCACCTATAGCTGGTGTGTGATGAGTGCACTGGCACCGTTGTCCTGTGGCTGCCATCGCATCATCAAAGCGGATGCTGCATACTGGTGGTGGTGTGGAGAGATCCCCCCCTCATGATTGTGAAGCACTGGGTGTATGGCTATACACGATAAATACACATTACATTATATTTTATATTACATTTGAAACAATTTGAGTTGAATCTAATGAGTTGTTTGGATTTTTTTAGATACATTATCTGTGATTTTTTTTTTTACTGAACAAGAGTATCTATTTTCAGGATGAATAACTGCACACAAATATATTGTTTACACACATGAATTATCTCAAAGATGTGCAGATGAATACCCTCAGATGATGAGACACTAAGAAAAGCTTATTGCATTGAGTCCAAAAATGCTCATCCCTTTATTAGAACATCTTTAATTTTATGACTCATTGTCACATTACACTTTATATTATACATTGTCAGCATGTTGAAGCTGGAGGTATGGTTTCCACTCGGTTCTATAGGGGGGATGGGAGGCATGTGGGGGGCTAAATGTCAAATTACTCAGCGCAATGATGACAAAGCCTGTTACACGCGATGTGTCGCTGCGAATCAGCATCCATGGCTCCTTCTCTAAGGGTCTATCTGTTTTTTGCGCATGTGGGTTTGTATACACACTTGAGCCTTACTATAAATGGACATAGAGATGATGTTGCACAGAGTTGCAAATTCCGCCAGTTCCTGGAATAGTTTGGAAAAGCGTGGCAAACATTGTAATCACTCATGCAAACCCGGAGTTGTAATCTCAAGACAGAGCTAGAAAAGGCTCTGATAATGCATCTGTGTAACTGCATATGAGAAGCAGTATTACTCTTTGCCTTGCGGGCGTTTAGATGACATCCACACCTGCTTGAATTCAGGGTTTGCATCATCTTTGATGATGAAATGTCGGGTCAGGCTTAGGCTTGATATACTGAGGCTGTAATCTCATCGCTCAGATATTTACTTCTAGCTATCAAAACCACAAAGGAAGTCAGTGTTCTGAGAGAAAGCAAGGCATGTAAAAAAAAATCATACCGTATGTTGTGTGAAATGCTCTTCAAGGAAATCCTATTAGAACACAATGAATGTAAATGTGAACAACATCTTTGCTTCTTCTTTCTTGGTCTGATGTGTTTGTTATTAGTGCAACAGTAAGGCAAATGTACTGTTTGATTTCACAAAAGTTCAGAAAAAATATGAAGTAAACTCGTAATGTGTAACCTACAGAAAAAATAGCAGCATAGAGTCCTCCAAATGTAGACAGTAATCGCTCTAGTGTATAATTGGTAGCTTAGAGAAGCAGCAGACCTTGATTGCACAATTATTTTCTAACTGTATTTCTGAACTTTGAGATATAATTTTTGAACAAACGTTTATTTTTGTAAAACTATCTACTTTTTAATAGAATTAAATACTATTAAACTATCAATAACCCAAATAAAATACATTGTAAAGTCCAAATATGATTTACTTCAGCTACAGTAATTGTGTGTCTATGTTGTTGTAAGTGTTTGTTGAACAGAAACAAAAAAGTAAATGTATTTGGGTATTTAAAAATCTAATAAATAATCATATTTTTCAAGCATTCACACTTAGCTGATGATTGATTATAAAGTGAGTTTGGCTTGCTGTCTTGGGATAAAGCCCTGAGCTCATAAGATCCTTGAGCCCGGGACACCCTCCTGTTTGCAAGGCGAGTTTGAGCTCAGGTAGGTGTCAAGAACTCCCCCTGTTTGTTTACAGCTGATGACAGATTTGTATTTGCTTTTTTAGATATATACTGCTAGTTAAGAGCTCGAGTCTCGACTACAGTGTTAAATTAGATTGATCAATTCAATTATGACGCATGTTTTTTGAACTGGGAGGAAACCGGAAAATCCAAGGGAAACCCACGCGAGGATGGGAAGAACATGTAAACTCTGCACAGAAACGTCAGCTGGCCTGTTAATGATTTGAACCAGTGACATTTCTGCTCTAAGGCAACAGTGCTAACCACTGTGCTGCCATATAGAGGGAAAGGTGGAGGAGTAGGGGTTGAAGGGAGGATTCTTCAAGGCGAAGTTGACTGTATTAAGAAACTCTGGTTATTTATAGTGAGTTCGGAATCATCTGATTGGTAAAACATGCATTACTTAATGCAGGACTAGCTGTGTTCAATCATAATCACGCACTCCTCTCGAAATTAATTTATAAATAAATTTCACAAAAATTGCCAGTATGAATGCTAAGTGAACCAGTTTTGTGCAGTTTTTAACAGAACAATGGTATAATGTGGTATTATAATAATTACTATTAGGAGATTACAGTAGCTTCTTTTGTTTTAAATTATTTTCTGTCTCTCTCTCTCTCTCTCTCTCTCTCTTTATATCTTAATTGTAGGTGAAACTGGAATAATTCTTATGAAAGTATGTTTAAAAAATCTGAAATTACTCAATTTAAGCTAAATAATTGTGATCAAAATGTTAAAAAAGCAAGACTAACACAGAATTAAACAGCCGAATTTAAATAAATGAACCAAACCAAACAGATATGAGGTGATATGACCCATCATTCTTAAAAATAACTTATTTTGTGTTAATTTTGAACAAGTAAAGGGTGAATAAATAATTACAGAGATTTAATTTCTGGGTGAACTGTCCATTTTATGGTTCCTCACTTCTAATTATGACTTTGTATTGATGTTATTGTGCATCCAAGTCATAAAACCAATCTTTCCAATGTAGTGTGAATGCACCATATAATATAGGCTGCACAGTGTATACAGTACGGTTAGGTGAAAGCAGGTGCAACTACACGTAATGCTCAGATCTGTCAATTATTTCTGAAAAGAGATCAGTCAGTGTCTTCTGTGGGAAAAAAAGACAAAATAGCACGCATTCTCACACAAACAGCACGCATACACATGTGAGTGCACGCACACACACCCACATGCGCAGATGTTGTGTGGCAGTGGTGTGAGGTTTTCTTGTCCTTGCGTGGGTCTGTGTTCTGACTCATGTGTAGTGTGCAGGTACCTGAGAGCTGAACCCTTCACAGCTCTTACACAAACCTCTATAATGAAGCAGTTTTTCTCATATCTCACCGTTATCTGTACTTTCAGGTACAGCAATTGCATAACAATAGAATTAGACATTCTCACACCGTGTCCTAACTACATGCGACGCAACCCCAGCGACAAGCAATTTGGCTTTCTGGCTGTTGGGTGTCTTGCTAGTTATTTATTGTTCAAGATCTGAGATGTAATATCTGGTGCTGCATTTAGAAGTACGTCAATAAATGTCATGTAAAATGGAGTTCAAACTTGCATGTAACATTAAATAAAGCACCTAATCTTTACCTGAGGAGATAATAGCCATAGTAGTTTATATTGTGTTGTTCTGCTGGGGCTAAAATAGAAATTTTGCACAACACTGTAACAGATGGGGATGATATCTTTCATCGTGTGTTGCTGTTATTGTTATCATACACATTAACACATGAGAATGATATATATATAATGAAGTATGCACAAATGATGACAGATAAACCAATAACAGAAGCTATCTTTGGACTCTATTTTAATTATCTAGGTGCAAAGTCTAAAGCGCATGTGCAAAAGCATTAAGGACGTGTCCAGATCCACTTTTGCTATTTTAAGGACGGCCTGCTCCTCGCCCCCACATGGTAACCTTAGTAAGTGGAGAAACTGAATGCTTCACTGGCGAAAAAACAATTAAACAGACCATCTGCAGTATGAGGACAAAGAACGAACAAGCCTCCTCCATTCAGCCTTTTTGCTTTCTCTTTAGTTTACTTTTACTCTTTACTCCTTTACTTTTGTGGATAAGGAAACGGTGTTGTTCACACTCCACTGAAGACAGTCATTAGCCTACATATTTAATTTTGCTTGTTAAGCGCAAAGATTTGTTTCAAAAATATTCTTAAATTCAGAGGTAATTTCCAGCAAATGAATAAATTAACAATAATAACGAAGTGTGGTCAAACAACAGAGTTAAATCCAAACACACGTCCTGTTCTTATGCCCCATATAGTGATGTATATGTTTCCAAAACCTGACAGGTGGACTAATCTAAACTTGTTTTTATTAAAACAAATATAAATATGCATATGATAAATAATACAGATAATATTAATAACATTATACAAATGCAAATTATCATGAACAAACTGAAAAAAGCCCCCCAACATGAAGAAGGCATGGAGGTAGGGGTTTTTGTAATATTATGTAGAAAATCATGAAAACCATTTTTGTAACATTTTAATTTTTTAACTTTATTTCATATGTACAGATATTTGTGTATTGCTGTACATTATGTGTGTATTAAGCAACATGTAAGCGCTTGGACTTGGTCATAGGTGTTTAACTAATGTGCTCTGCACTGGCCTTTAGATCATCTTTTAGTTGGTCAGTGATGATGCTATTTTGAAGAACTGAAATAGAATGCTAGTCAACAATGTCCCTTAAAGGGGTGGTCCACAACGATATCATATTTTAAACTTTAGTTGATTTGTAATGTAGCTGTGTGAACATAAACAGCATCTCTGAATGTAATATGCTCAAAGTTCAATGCAAAGGGAGACCTTGTTTTTTACAGAGTTAGCTTACCAAAGCCTACAATGAACGAATTTTGGGGACTACAAAAAAATACTTCCGGGCCTTGTGAGATCACAAACGTACTTTTACCGCGCACACACCTTGTGCAGCTAAGGGGTGTGGCCAGAGGCGCTGTAATGTTACAGCAGAGGGACCTAAAATGCTGTCCAAAATGCAGGCGGAAAACGTGAAAATTAGAATTGCGCTGGTCTCTAAATAGCAACAAATTGAATAGCAACAAACACATCTTGCGCCTTATTGCACCAAGTGTAAGATAGGGCTCTATATGTACAACCAAATATTCCAATAGTTTACAATCGAATTAAACAGATTATTCAAACAAAGCAGTGCATTTTCTCTACATGTTCAATGTTAAAGGGATAATTGAGAAATATATAATAAGAAAAACATCTATTAATGCTACACTTTTGGTTAACATGTTTGGGTTTGTTTCTTCTGAGTTCAGACAATGACTTCTGTTATATATTTTTCTCCTGCTATGGATGTTAATGGCTACGGGTTTTCCAGATTAGTTGTGTCTTTGCCAAATGATATTTTATCACAACATACATCAGTGGAAAACTTAATTAATTATTAAGATTTCATATGATGCATAAATCTAAAATTCCAACTCTTATTTAGTATTTCAAATATAATCAGAAATGTCATAATCTGCAGTGGGATTGGATTTATTTCAGTCGGCAGTTTTTTTTTAGTCATGCACTTTTACTCTGAATGCGGGGTGATCTCGGGACTCCAGTAAGTGAACAGGAACCACCACCGTTGTTGAACCTTGTGACATCTGCGGGGATGTTCTCATCAGTGCTGGAGCATCTAATTGGTATTTCTCGGCATGATTTGCAGTGTAACCGGAGCAATAAATCACAGTTAACATAGACATCTTTGCACACCATTAATCTCATTAATGCAGTTTTTCCTTAATAATGAAAATCAATTTTAACTGACTCTAGACATATTTGAGCTGCCTTTCCCAGGGATGCTAAAACGGATAGTCAAGGAAGGTACCTCAAGGGAGGCATGTATTTTGATAAATTGAATTCACCTCAAGGTCAGTGAGAAATATCTTGAGACACTAAACCCACTGAACTTCCTGAACTATCAAACTCCTGTTTTGTGAGGTTTTAAAGGTATAGTGCGCTCAAAAATCTAACCTATTTAAAAAAAATAACCTACTCAAAAAAAAAAAAACTATTTATATTTCTTTCTTCGCTTAAACACAAAATCCTTCAGATTATGTTGTTTGGTGTTCAACAGGAGAAAGAAATTTAAGTTCAAGTTCAAGTTCGTTTATTTATAAAGCGCATTTAAAAACAGCCACACTACTGACCAAAGTGCTATACATAAGAGTTAAATAAAGAGACAGATTATAAAAACATTCAAATAAACCAAGAGAAAGGTTGAATAAGTTTAAAAATGAAGCAATAGAAAAGATTATTAAAATAATATTAAAAGGACTTGCTGAACATGTAAGTTTTTAGGGGTGATTTAAAAACAGATAGTGATGGAGCCATTCTGATCTCATGGGGCAAAGTGTGAGTTTAAATTTAAGTTTAGAAACACTTAGGTGTGAGTAAATGGTGAGTAAATTTTTATTTTAGGGTGAACATTGATTTCCCCTGTGTGCATTAACAGGGTGTTTGCAGAAGTATGCGGAAGGACTTTTTCAGTAACCTGGGTCAAGAGCTTCTCATGTTAAACTGTATGCTATTACAAAATCGCAGTGTTTAAGGTCTGTTTTCTTTTAAAAATCAGCAATATCCACTGGCTGAGTGATATAAAATATAAAGTGGGTCTCAATGTAGCACTGCATTAAATTCATTTTTTTCCCTGCCATGTCTTTAAAATATGAACATTCATTTACCCCAGTAAATTTTTAGAGCTTCACATATATGTTTCCACTTTGGCTGTTTAACTTATGTTAATTAAACATTGTAATTTGTAACATAATTGCAGATTGAGCCAAATTGAGGCGCTGGACCACTTTTATTTCAGAAGCCATTATAAAATAAAACTAATCACTCCTTTTATTTGTTTCTCATTTATTCATGTTAAGTAAATTTATGAATATCTGAAAGAGATGAAGAGATAAAAATGTCATAATTTAATTACCCTTATGCCATTCCGAACTATTTATATTTAAAATGTGTATATCTTTTTTATAGGCGTCAAGGCTGGGTCAGTTGGCAATTCTGTGTGGAGTTTTTTATGTTCTCCACATGTTCACGTGGGTTTCCACCAGGTTCTCCGGCCTCCCCCACAGACTAAAGACTTGCGGTATAGGTGAATTGAATAAGTTAAATTGTCCATAGTGTATGTGTGTAAATGAGAGTGTATGGGTGTTTACCATTGTCGGGTTGCAGCTGGAAGGGCATCCACCCTGTTAAACATATGCCGGATTAGTTGGCTGTTCATTCCGTGGCGACCCCTGATTAATAAAGGGACTAAGTCGAAAAGAAAATGAATGAATAAACAAATGAATATCTTTATTATCATCTTTAAGTAAGACGTTAAGAATTTTCACAGGTTTTGTTTCACAGATTCTGTTGATTTTTTTTTTTTTTTCTACTGACATCCCTTTCTGTAGGATGATGTCATTGTGGAGCTGGTACTTTTAAATAAGGATGGCAGTAACTCATTCACTTTTTTGTGATCCACGACTTCTAACAATGAACAATCAATAAACAATACATTTACTGCAGGAATTAGTCATGTTTGTTAGCAGTAGTTAATGAAAATTAAGTTGTTCTTTGTTAGTTCATGCTAACTCAGTGCATTAACCGCATGAATTTTGTTTTTAATAATCCATTAGTAAATGTTAAACTATGTTTAATACATGCTGAACAAGTATTTTTCATTCTTTGTTCATGTTAGTAAATACAGTATATTAACTTCATTAACAATAATTGATAATTTATTGTACAGTGTGATCAGAGTTTTATATTTAAAGATTGCTCATTTTCAAATTTTCTTATACACATAACTACTTTAAAGGATAAAAAAATCATCAGCCACTGAAGCATTTGAAAGTTGTGTCTGTCAGCATTTGAATGCTGCATCAATACACTGACGGATCAGCTGATAGATGGAGATTTCAATTGCGTCAATGTCCTTGTAAGCACGTTGTAATCTGGTGATCATTAGTGCCAATCAATCACAGTCATATCTGTTGAGATTTTGAACACAATCAGCAGTTCTCAAGAATCCACTCAACAGCACTCAAAATGCAAGTGGGCAAACCTGCTATCGTCACATTGTTTTACATTGAAGCACAGACTCGTAGAAGTGAGTACTTCTGACAACACTACCAACATCTTGAAACATCATAAATGCCTACCTACTGTGCGGTCTTACAGCTTATAATGAATAATAATTAGACACTAATGCATCATTAAAGTACACAAAGTCCTTTGCTATTTGACCAGTGCTCACCAGGGGCTTTGGGGGCTTAAGCTCATGATGCATTGTCAAAAGCCCCTGATGTTTTGGAATATGTTGCACTTGCAAATAATGGGTTATATAACATTTATTTTGTTATCAAAGTACTTTAAATAACCACATATTTCACACACATTCCACTTAACGCAGCTTTTGTGTTGGTATTTAAATAGTTAGCTATTATAGTTAGCTGTACCTGTTTCTACCGGAAGGTTAGAGCGGGACTGTTGTCACATGGCAATTGTTAAAAAAAATTCCAGCACTACGTGAAGTTTCACAAACTAATTTCGAGAGGAGCACGTGATATGATTGTGCACTGCTAGCCACTCATCCGTAATCAGTAATAATCCAATCAGACTGATCCTAGCTTAATAGAAATGGATCACTTTCCCCTTTTTGGAAGAATCCCCCCTTCAACCCCATCTCTTCCTTTTTCTCCCCTTCTAAAGGGGGAGCGATTGAGACCTACCTGATCTCGGATCCCCTGATATGCTTCTAGACCAGGCGGGAGCCCTGGGCTCAAATATCTCCGAGCTCAGGGTTCTCTCCCGGGACAGCATGCCAAACCTGCTATAAATGCCAAGCATATTCAAGTGGGAACTCTTGAAACTGTCGTCATTCATCCATTATTTTGAGGAGCTGAAGCTGATGAGATAATAATACAACTGTTTTGCTAAACTGAATCGTTTTAACTACCGATGAAGCTTATTATTACTTTTCACAGATTAAAATGTGTGTAGTTTAGCTTAAATAACATTAATCAATAAAATGTGTCATATTAATGTAAATACATGCTAATTTTTCTGAAAAACTTATATTATACAAGCTTTCCAGATATGATATAGATATCTAGACATATTTATCTAGATATGATAGTCTGTTCTGTAATAGTTAAATCACAGTGAGTTCATGCATATAGCTTATTATTTATATTGTACTGTAATGTACATGCTATGTCATTAGCATCGGATTATAAATCAGCTTTATTCTTATGAAAATACCTAAGATGGTGGGCAGGAGGTGGTTAGCTGGGTGAACGCTAGCAACGCCCCTGCATTTAGCAGTTGTTCCCTACAATTATAGCGAGCAGATGCTAACATTGTCTTAATTTATGCTAAACACACATGAATGTGTTTAAATCTCTGAACATTTTGTTGAGAATTTAATGAACTTTTAAACAAAGTAACCATATAGCGCTATAAAATAAAGTCACTATACTTTCCCATCAATACTTAACTGTCCCATCAAAGTTAAAGATAAAAACCCTATTATTTTTTTTTTAAATGGCCACTTTGACTTTCCTATTTTGTTCAGAATGCTATGACACACTGGATGATGGAGAAAAGGACAATCTACCACACAACAGAAATGACCCTGTAGTTGAAGGGCGGCACTGAGCAGCTGGGTGCTCATTAATTTTTTGTTCTTTGTGCACGTGAGCAGCTGTGGAATTCCAGAGTCATGACACAAACACACACACACACACACACACAAACACACACACACACCAGCTTCTCCCTCATTCCTCAGTGAGGCTGTTCTGCGCTTGATGTTTTCTTACAGCTCTGGCCAGCGAGAGGCCATCATGACCCCTGCACTGTAATAAAATAAAGAAGTGCATGCCTGAGGAAAACTCTATGATAAACAGCCATCTCGCCTTCACTTTTCTGCCTTGTTTGATGCATTTATTTTTAGCTGGCCTGCTGGGACTTCATGCTCCCCTGTTAAACGCTGATACACATATGTAGCGATTAGGCTTTTTTCTCTCCTCCTTTCGTTCCTTCTCTTTCTTTCTCTCTCTATCCAGCGTGTGATGGACAGGCTCAAAGTGTGATGTCATAAATGCTGCAGGGATGCTTGAGCTCTTCTGATTATGTAACACTCTCAAACAACGGCTGGGAGAAAGCAGTGATGTCACTCGAGCTGTGGAAAAGCTAGAAGCCAGCCCTACTAATCCGGGTTACAGAGAAAAGATCACTTCGGTCTTTAATGCATGATTATTAGTGGTGGTTTGCGTGTATTTGCAGCACTTCGTGTCTAGTCTGACTGCGTAATAATCTAGTAAGTGGAAGTGTTTGTGGAAATGTTTGACTAAGACTATGCTTGGATTTTTTAGATCTTTATAAGCTCTTATAATGAACATATAAAGGCTTATTAGATGGAAATTTGATTGATGATGATGATGATGATGATGATGATGATGATGATGACAGAAAACAATAGAGGGAGGACGCATGGCAGAGCATGTGGATTACTCACCAGACCATCTACGCAGATTCAGGATACTAGATAGTGATGCACGATTTACTGCTAAGCATATTAATAATAAAAACGCAAAAGAGAAAGTTTTTACTTCTTTATTTTGATTTTTTTTTCCAACTTGCAGTGCATTGTTTAAAAAGTTTAATTTAATGTTGTTCCCAAATAAGTTTGAGCAATTTTTGTGCTTTAGTTGTCAGTGCAGTATTCATTAATATTAATAATGCCAAACTGCATCTGAGGCTGTCTCTCTGCAATGCTTAAATATATTGACACCAAACTTTAGATTCTTTATTGTCACCTAACACTGACCCCAACACATCACATTTGTATCTCTGCCACCTAGTCAAACGTTCTAAACCAATAAATCAATAATATGTTGATAGTTTTTATGAGTTTTTGATATATTAAATAAAACATTCATTCATTCATTTTCTTTTCGGCTTGGTCCATTTAATAATCAGGGTCGTCACAGCGGAATAAACTGCCAACTTATGTTTTACATAAAGCGGATGCCCATCACTGGGAAACACCCACACACTGTCATTCACACACTACGGTCAATTTAGCACACCCAATTGACCTATATCACATGTCTTTGAGCTTACTGGCCCAGGCGAGGCTCAAACCAGCAACCTTCTTGCTGTGAGGCGATTGTGCTACCCACTGCGCCACCTTAATGTCCTAAGTAAAAAATGCTTAAAATGAATTCAAAAATTCATTATTTCTCTTGGTCTGATGCTACTCACTAAACTTGTTGCTTTTGGTTTTGGACTGCTTTGCCTATTCTGCCACTGGACTGCTTCGCTTATTATGACTCTAAATGGCTTGGCCCCCTAATTGCTGCATGCAGCTATATTTTTTCAATATTTTTGTAGGTTTTAGTTCTAGTTGTACTCTCAGGAAAAAAGGTTCAAAAGGCTTTTTTTAAATTGTGCATTTGAAGAACCATTTTAGGTACCATAAAGCAGTGATCCTCAATCTTTTTATCACCATGGACCGGTCAACGCTTGACAATTTTGCTGCGGCCCGGGTTCATATGTTGTAGGTTGCTAGGTGACCATCAGCTGTTTTCTTTTCTCATTCCTGCAGCTCTGATACAAGGTTTATTTTCAACGATAATTAGTCTTGCGGGAATGTGTACATTCCATACAAAGTGAAACTAATCAGTCAATTCTTGTCACGTGACTTGTGGTGCGTTTACGGAATTCCTTCACTGTGTGCGTCTGGAAGAGTAAAGTCTAGACTGAATATTCGGCCGGCCGGAAGTGCGATATGCACATCAATATAGCAGCATTTTTTATGACACTGTATAACAATAAATAATATTTTTACAGTACTGTGGCAGTTGGGTTTCGGGTTGGGGTGCAATAGACGTTAAAAATACAATTTATTGGGTAATTTAATAGAGAGCATAAATAATACTCCGTACAACTACTGTTTTTACATTACTGTGATGGGTTTAGGGTTGGGTGGAGGTAGGCGTAAAATACAATAAATGGAAATTTTAATAAATAATATAAATAATAAATTAACTTCTGGCCGCAACCTTATCCAATCTAGCAACAATAGTCTGAAAGGCGCAAGCTCATTACATCGTTTGTGCGCAGAAGTCGCACACATCCATTGGAAACAATGAACTTGTGCGAACTCTAGAAAAGACGCAATTTGCGAACAAACCCTAAAAAGCCGCCATCATTTGTGATCTTCTTGCACAGCCATGGTGGATTCACCTGATTTGTTAACAAATGGGTTGCAGATCCATTCCTTGGTAGTGCTTCACTGGGCCTTTTGCCCTTAGCACTTTCTAAAGACGTCTGTTTCTTACTTATTTTGCTGCTTGTGGGTTAAATTTGGGCGCTCAAGTGACAGAGATCTTCAAAATAAAAGATCGTTCAGAATCAGATAACAGATCGGTGCTAATTGATCCACAGACTGGTACTGGTGGTTGAGGACCACTGCCATAAAGAACTTTTCAGTGAATATTTTTAATATTATTATTAAGCAAGTAAGATTGCAGTTTGGCTGAGTAATTTGCACAATTGATGAACTATTAATTTATGTATACTATTGATTTCAGGTTAAAGTTTGCAGCACAAATCAATCCTATATGCCATAAGCAAACCCAGCAGATCCTTGTCAGCTGAAGGAGAGTTAGGATGTTGGAGAAAGTCAGCAGGCGTGAGGCCCATGTTTGGCTCTGGAGGGACTGCTGTTTGCCTCTGCTCTGGAGAAGAGCTTAAGAGAGATGTGACAGTGAAGTGTCATAATCTCTCTACGTCTCAGCTCTAGATCCTCAGATTGAACTGGCAGCAGAGTCGTAGCCGTGAGTTGGGATGTAGATACATCATTTGCAATGAGCTCGCTGCTTAATTATTAACAATGTCTGAATAATGCAAGGAGTCCTGCGAGGCCAGAGATGTTGGCTGCTTTTATACTAGTAGCAGTTTCTGTCATAGAGCCATTAGCATATGCATGCGTGCGTGTAGGTTTGCGTGTTGCATAAACGTGTTTATGTGTCTCCGCTCTTCTCCCTTCAGAGCTCAGCCGCGTCTCTGTCCCGCAAGGGCCTCTGATTTCCATCTCGCCGAAAACGCAGCTGTGCTTTCACCTCTCTCAACTCTCCAAAACAAACTTCAGGGTGTTAATCATCGATTCCACTTAATGGGGTTCAGTGGTGAGGAGTGAAAGAGATTCGGATGAGGGATGATTAAATCATGAACATCAGATCATATCCATTAAGGAATTTTTCACAGCAGAAGTTCTGTGAAGTTTTTACATGGTTTGTTGGCTGTGCTTTAATGAAAAGACAAGATTAAAGCAGTGTAGGGTGGATTGGTGGTACACAGTGGGGGAAAGAGGACTGAACGTACTCAAGTAAAAGTACCATTACTTTCCCAAAAATGTAGTGCAAGAAAGTATGTGTCGTAAATATTACTCAAGCTATGAGTAAAAATAGTCCTTTCAAAAGTAATCAAGAGTAGTGAGTATATCACTATGAACAGCTGATGTGCTTACATGTAATGCGTGTGTAAACGTAACATTCTATAGTGCATTATTTAGTGCATTGTTTAAGGCCATTTCAGTCATCATAATATAAACATTCATCATATTCTCATCAGAATATTCTCTAAACATTCTCTAGGTCATTGCATGTAACAATTTTGGACATCTTATTGGACACTTTTAATGCTTCCAAACAGTTTGTTGCATTTACAGTATAAATGATCTTTGTCTTGAGGTAGTTTATTATGATGCGATTTACTCTCAATGTGCAATTTGATTGGACAGGATTCACAGTATGATTTTTCTATTCCCCACAGACAGGAAACAATTAAGTAGTGACTTCAGGTAGTATGGAGTACAAATACAGATACAGCACTAAAAATGTACTCAAAAAAGTAAACATTTTTAAAACTACTTAATAAATTACAATTCCTGAAAAAAACTACCCAATTACAGTAACTTGAGAATTTGTAATTTGTTAATTTACACCACTGGTGGTACAGTATGAGATGGATGTGATAATTTTAGAGCATCAAGGAGGATTTCAAAATGATCAAGATTTTGATAGTAGTTTTTTTCTTGTGGATTTATTTATTTTATTTTATTTTTATTTTTTTTAGTAATGTAAACCTTTTCACACTTCCCCTGGTTCTAGATGAAGTCAATAAAGCTGGTGGGAGAGTACCACAAATAAAATATAACTATTTGCATTCAGTCAGTTAGTTAGTTAGTTAATTAGTTAGTTAGTTAGTATATTTACTAACATAATCTAATGAACTATACTTGTACAGCAATTTATAAACATAGTTTAACATTTACTAATGAAATAATAAAATCCCAAATGTATCCTTATTAACATTAGTTAATTCACTGTGAGTTAATAACATCAACTAACATTAACAACATTGAATAAACACTGTAATAATGCAATTGTCATTGTTCCTTCAAGTTAATAAACACATTAACTAACATTAACTAATGTAAGCTATTATAAAGTGTTATCAAAAGCCCAACAAATGTCTTTCAGAAAAAGAGTAACTGATTACAGCAGCCTGAAGAGTTAACCCCATCCTGCTAGACCAGGGCTGCCCAAACTTTTTCTTATGAAGGTTCAAAAAACAAACTTGATGAGGGCCACGGGCCGAAGGTACCTGCCTTTACCTTGAGTTGCTCACTGAGGACTTCAGAATTTTGCTTTATCCTCTGAGGAACAGTATGTTAATAAAAGCAATGGATTAATTTACAACATTTAATTGAAACATTTATTTCAAGTTTTGTTTTTGTTTTATGTAGCTTGAAAATAAACTTAGCAAACAGATGGTTCATTAAATTAGAAATGACAATGTGAATTAAAAGCATTAACTCCAGTCCTCCATTAGCAACACCTTGCATAAACGTTAACCAGTTTTGTTTTGTTTTTGTAATTTGATGCAAAGATGATATAATACAAAGTACTGCTTTATAAATGTACATACTTTTAAAAACATCAAAAATATATTTAAAAAATTGTTTTAAGAACTGATGACCTTTAAAAGCGACATCACTGTCCTATGAAAAGGGTCGGTTAGATTTTAACTTCTGTTTTAGCATTTTACAACCTAAATTTTAAGTTGTTAGTCTCCAAGAACTTCTGTGAAACCAGAAATCAGCTTGATCACAGATATATGGAGAAACAACAGATATATAAATGAGTCTTTTCTATGGGGGCAGCGATGAATGATCAGTCCACATTGACATGTAGAGAGAGAGTCAAGGAGAACGAGAGGAGAGTACGACTAATGATGATATGTGCTATATTTAAACAGCAGAGATTGCAAATGGATAGGCTCTATGGCTGTTCATGAGTCCCCACGGATCGTGTTGCTTTACAGTCATGCTTTTTATCCCTCATTACACTTAAAAATGAATGAGTAGTGCTGTGGGGAAGAAGCAGGGACAGGATCAGGCCTGCTGCCTCGTATGGGTTCATTCACACTGGGGTAAAATGCTGTTACAACCTTTTGCTTTGGAGCTCTCACTGTTATTCTTCATACACTGCAGTAGACCTTGTTAATGGTACTTCACTTTTTGGCTAAAATTTATTATATTTTATTTTATTTTATTTTATTGGTAGACCTATTGCTACAATAGGTCCAATAATGTAATTTAAAAGTGGAAATAGATCAAAAACAGTAATGAATCATAAAATATGTGACACTATTATTTACAGTATCATTTTTATCCACTATATATAATTAAAGATGTTATGTTCAGTTGTAAGTAAGCATGTGCCGGTATAAGTTTCTGACGTTATGATAACTTTGGATAAAAATATAACAAAAATATAACGTTTCACAGCACAGTATTGTGATTACTGCTCTAAAATATATTCTTTTTAAATGTCTGGGTAACAAAACCTTTTCCCCCATTTAACAAAATACATTTTATTTTAGAAAACATTAATAGTATTTTGGAACAGTAAACATGTCAGGCTAAATAATTAAATTCAATGTACTTTGAATTTAATTACATGAATGTACTGTATGTTTTAGTATTTGATTGATTGGATATATTTAGTTAATTTATTTCTCATCAAAGCTATCTTTTTTGATAAAATGTCATGAAAAAAGTTGTAGATGATTTTGATATTATGTTATGTATGTTTTGGTGCCAGAATAGCTGAATTGTCATTAATTGCCACTACTTCTGTCTTCATAAAATAATTATAACAATATAGGCTAATAATATGATGTTGTCAAAACATTCCTGCATAAATCATCTTCGCAAATTGCTCTCAACTGACTTTTCCTTCAAGAAACAGTAAATTATGCAATATGCAGTATACAATAAAATTGATACAAAAAAGATCATTGTAAAATTACTTTGAATTGCAAAAAAAAATTAACAATATGTACTATACAACAATATATGCTGTGACTTATAGTTAAATATCATGTGAATTTGTACATAAATATATAAGTAAATTACTGAAATTATTAATATGAAAGTCAAGTCGGAGATGCCCACTAAAATTACAGTTAGTGTAGCAGTAGTTTATTTACAAAATAAACAAATAAATTGTCAGGCATATTTAAATCTATGAATCAATAATAATAATAATAATAATAATAATAATAATAATAATAATAATAATAATAATAATAATAATAATAATAATAAAAATAATAATAATAATAGCGACTTTAAAATTTATATATATATATATATATATATATATATATATATATATATATATATATATATATATATATATATATATATATATACACTGCTGCACTGAAAAAAATATGTTAACTGTAATTTTAAATCTTTATGCTTAATGACTATTCTTCAGACCAATAAATCTAGCCTTCAACTTGAAAATGTCATTGCCATAAAGACTGAATGAAAAGAAAAGTACATTGAGGCTTCTGGTGTGACTAATCCTTTTTAAACAAACGTGGGTTGCTGTTACATTAAGTATTCTGCCTCGCTGGTTTAGTAAATCTGTCTGACAGGGTATATATTATATTGAGAGTTGTCAAAAGTTACATCCAACAGCGAAGAGACTTTCTCTCTCCCGCTTCTCCCTCTGTTTGTTTTCTCCTTTCGTGACTCCCAAAGGTACAAACAGCTTTAAAAGTTAATAAAACACCTCTGGTTAGTCACTGGGAACACATGTCAGGAGAGAAACATAGAGAAGTCTGCGTTCTGAGGGATTCTTTTTGTCTTGTTTGCTCATTCAGCATGGAGAGATGGTGAGGTGTTCACTCATGTCACATTACATTCATCATTGCTTGGTCGTCTTTTTTAACAACATCTCCACCAAATATAGACACACCGCCTGCGTTTTCTGATCCAAGCTTCTTTTTTTGCAGACCTTTCTGGCACAGACGTTATTTCTTTACAAGCATTCCACCTCAATAAATGTGTTTGTAATTAAACACAGGCCCGGTCACGTGACCAGCCGAACATTGTGAAATGGAGCAGCAGGAATGGACGTAGCGTGGCAGGCATCGGCCTCCCACCGTCTCCATTCTGCAGAGTAAAGCCTTCACGTTCATGTGCTTCACCTCACGCCGTGCCGGATCTGTACGCTTCCCCAGAGGAAGCTTTGGCTTATCATAGGCCTTAGTCTGGGATTGTGGGGCTTAAAGGGATAGTTCATTCAGAAATGAAGAATCATTTCAGTCATCATCTACACACCTTTCCCAATGCGCACTTGTTGGTTTGTTGGTTTCCATTGACTTCCTTGTTTTCCTATACTGTAGATGTCAGTGGGTACCACATTCTTTAAATGATCTTCTTTTGTGTTAAACTTCACAAATAAACTCATAAAGGACAGGTTTGGAACTAGTAACTGAAGAGTGAAAGTTTATTTTTTGGGGTGAGCTATCCCTTTAACTCACTTGTCTGCATTGAACTGCTCTTTATGACCCTGCAGTTTTAAGTCTGTTGTGTTCGAGTGTTTGCCAGCATGTGTGCGGGTGAGAGAATGGGATGGAGTGTGTGTTGTTAAATGTTCCCACACTGTGTAAGGCAGACATGAGTGAGGGGAGTATGGAAAGAAAAGAGGGGAAAAAAGTGAGACACATGGTTCCCATTGTGCAGTTGTTTATGTTCGATGTGTATGTGCTTATGCGCTTGTGAGTTTTACTTGACAAACTCTCTTCATCAGATTTATTCTGATTGTTTCAACTTTAATGTAGTTGTATGTCTGAGTTCTTTATGTAATATTTCATTCATTCATTTTCTTTTCAGCTTAGTCCTTTTATTAACCAGGGGTGACCACAGCGGAATGAACCGGCAACTTATCCAGCATATGTTTTACGCAGCGGATATCCCTTCCAGCTGCAACCCAACACCAGGAAACACCCATACACTCCTACATTCACACACATACACTACGGCCAATTTAGCTTATTCGATTCACCTATACCACATGTCTTTGGACTGTGAGGGAAACCTGGAACAAACCCACGCAAACATGGGGAGAACATGCAAACTCCACACAGAAATGCCAGCCGAGGCTCGAACCAGCGATCTTCTTGCTGTGAGGCCATCATGCTACCCACCGTGCTGCCCTATGTGATATTTTAAAATATTGAATAAGTTATTAAGTAATTCTCGTGCCTTTTTGATGAAAGATTCTTATTTTTATCGCAGCACCACTATTAATTAGTCTTTTATTTATTTGTTTATCTTTGGATGTTGGTCTTTTAGCAGTATGTCATACAATTTCCATTTGTACTTTAAAAATAAAAAAGAACACCCTGCAGGAAGTGCTCAACGTTTCTATATTTTAATTTTAGAAAAATTCAGCTTGAATTGATCATTCTTTTATTGTATTCTTTTTCCTGTGGTCGCAATATAATCGTCTGATTGGTAGTATTTTTTAATATATGTGATGACCATGGACCACAAAACCTGTAATAAATGTCATTTTTTGGAACTTGAGATTTATACTGAATTATTTATTTTTATGTATTCATCAGGATCCCCATTAGTCCCTACCAATGTAGTGGCTATTCTTCCTGGGGTCCATTGAACACAAAACAAAATTACATTAATCCAAAGACCAATATTCATACATAACATCCAGAACAATCCATTTAACATTGTGCCATTAAATATTTCTTCAGCGATTTTTAAACCTCATTTTACTTGTTGTAAAGCATGTAATGTCTGATGGCAATTCGTTCAATGTTTTCATTCGTCTATACATTAGAGGAATGAATTACAGTCCATTGCTTTGCATTAGTTTTTGAAACGCGAAGCAAAAAAAGTCCTTTTGATGCATGCCTTGTGTTAAAATTAGGACTAGCATTATTATACAAAAGTTGATAGAACAATACACTTGGAACTCTTGACACAGAAATGTTTCTTATGAAACACAAAAGAGAAACAATAACCTGATCCTTCACCAATAACTAACATAAAGTTTTATGCATTTTTATAATGTTAATCCTTACATTATAATAAATAAGTCTTTACTTGATGCACTCGACCAAATTCTGCACAGTAATCTAAATAAGAAAGAACCATTGCCTGAACAATTTGAGAGATACAGTACTGTGGTCAAAATCTGACACATCTGTTTATAAAGTGGTTAAAAACCAGCAGACTGAGGAACAGCTTTTTCCCCAGAGCTGTCTCCCTCCTGAACTCTGCCCCACACTGACTCTTTTGCCCCCTCAATACACTCCCCACTCTCCTCTAACTTAAACTCCTTGCAATAACTGCACTGTTTAACATTTGCACGTTTAAAATTTGCACATTCACTGCACCACATTGAACTGTTTACTTATTGAACTGTACATACCCACTGCATATGGGCATTTGTAATTATGTACACATCCACTATACATATACACTTGTAATCATGCTTATTTATCTGCATACTACTGATTATTAATAGCAACCTGTACATATATTCATATATTGTAACAAATACACTTGTAATCATGTTTATCGATCCCTGTACATATATTCATATATTGTAACATATACACTTGTTATCATGTTTATCTATCTGCACACTACTGATTATTAATAGCAACCTGCACATATATTCATATATTGTAAATCTGTTCATAGCTTATCCAACCTGTATATAATGTTCATAGTACATCCATCTGTAAATATCACCATAGTTTTCTTTAACTGCACTTTATAACTTATTCCTGTATCCTGCACTTGCTGCTATTGCACTGCTGGTTAGACCTAAACTGCATTTCGTTGCATTGTACTTGTACATGTGTAATGACAATAAAGTTTAATCTAATCTAATCTAATCTATATAAAAGAATAAATAATCTTTTCATTGAAGTATGATTTGTTTGGAATGGGCAATATTTGGCAGAGATGCAACTATTTGAACATCTGGAATCTGAGAAAATGCATATTACTAATCAAAAATTAAGTTTTGATATACTCACAGTAGAAAAAATACAAAATGCCTTCATGTAACATGATCTGGTGCCAAAAGATATACCCATGCAACATTCAGTAAGGCTGATTTTGTGGTCCAGAGTCACATACTACAGTATGTAGGAATGCAGTCAGTATAAATCTGCCAACACTGTACAGTTGTGTAATGCTTCATGGTTAATATCTGCTATTAAAAATCAATCTGCATGATTAATATCTCTGCTATTAAAAAAAAACAATAGTACGAAAATTAAATTATACTACTGGAAGTGGCATCATTTTAGTAGGAAAAAGTAGGAAATCGGCAGCTTAAACATGACTGCATAAAATTTGCAATTTTGAAGTGCTAGTTGGTCAGCCTCGATTTAAGACATTCAGTCATGTTAGCTATTCCCTAAGCCATGTGTGCTGCTTCAGCTCTCTGGGAAATGCAGTTGTCTAAACCAAAGCGCTTCATCCTGCACTGATTTGCACGCTGGATCAAACAGACTGTATAATGAGGCTTATGATTATAAACCATCTCTGTTTTTGCCTTGTCGAGTGCGAGTGCGATTTGGTTTCTCTCTCTGGTCACGTTCTGTGGTGTCCTGATTAAATGCCAGGATTACCATGTGCCCTTTCTTCAGTCCCACTGGCCTACTTGGGTCTTAAACTCAACAATCCTGTCTTTCCCTTCTTTTTCGCCTTCAATCCCTCTTTTTCTTTCTCTCTCATGTGTTCATTCCTGCAACCTGACCTGATCCTTCCACCACATGATTTATGATTTGTGCATAATAGGTATGTTTCCAGAAATATGTGCCGTCTCTGTGGAGAACTACACGCTCCTGGAGAGATCGGGGGAACCCAGCATGTGACAAAGCGATTGGGTTTTATTTTGGGAGACTTGTAGGTGAGCATTGGTCTTGTTAGTCTGAAGAGAATGATGGATGGATTGATACCTTGACATTATCACAGAGAGTCTTTACATCAACATAATCCTCCATGCTTGATTTAAACATAAAGTGCGGTGCATTGCAAGTGTTTTTAAGTGAGAAAACAAGGAGTAAAATGTTAAACACAATGCATTTAGAGATTATACATCAACTCTAAAAAGGAGGTCATAAGGAGGTAATGCTTTTTAATAAAACATATTATAAGTCTCAGGTGCCCGCTAGAATTTCTCTGTGAGATTTTTGCCCAAAATACATCACAGATCATTGAATACCCCATGCTGTAAATGGCCTTGTTGTGTGAAAACAAAAACACTGCTTTCATGTGGCCCTTTAAAAGTGCAGTATGTAAGTTTGACACCCAGTGGTTGAACTAGGTATTGCATTCCTGGATCAAAACAAACGCAAGAGCAGGTTGCCAGATTTAGTACCAACAGGAGTGAGCCTGACTATCGAGCCTAAAGGCTGATTTAATTCATGGTCTATATAAAAGCAATGCCACACGACAGAAGGAATATTTTCTATATTAAAATGAGTTTTTGTTCTAACCATAGACTGTAAAATATATGGACGTAGTATCCGTGACGTCACCCATAGGTTTCTGAAGAGCACAAAAGAAGCCACAAGTAGGCACGACCAACCGTCGCCATTTTGTTTGCGCGTCATCACACCGATGGCGGGATACCAAACAAGGGCAAAGAGGTGGAGAGTGAGCGGAGCTACAGACACCTGCTGGCATTTTGCTTGGACCTGGCTTAGACACACTTTACTTTGGGAAAGCGCTTAATACTTTATCACCTGCGACTCGTTTGTGTTCTGACCACATGTGCTTGGCTATATATCAATAAAGTGTTTAGACTTTTAAAAATACTGTAGTA